>NC_045429.1:387443084-387749751 GCF_902635505.1 Sarcophilus harrisii | reverse complement strand
CCACCTGCATTTTTGATTTCCTTCACAAGCTAATTGTACAATATTTCAGAGTCTGATTCTTTTTGTACAGCAACGGTTTGGTCATGTATACTTATTGTGTATCTAATTTATATTTTAATGTACTTAACATCTACTGGTCATCCTGCCATCTGGGGGAGGGGGTGGGGGGTAAGAGGTGAAAAATTGGAACAAGAGGTTTGGCAATTATTAATGCTGTAAAGTTACCCATGCATATAACCTATAAATAAAAGGCTATTAAAAAAAAAAAAAAGAATTGTGTCCCAGATCTTAGTATGGGTAAAGCAACTGAGAGCTCCCTTAGTGCCAGCAAAGAGACCCCTATAATCTCTTTCTGACCAATTGTTCTATCCTCTTGTCTGTTGGTGGAGAGCTCTGGAAGCCATCACTGCCTCTGCTGTGGCTCCCAAGGCCTGATCTGGTTTGCAGGAGCTAGGGCTATGCTGGTAGGGTTTACACTCCACTCTCACCTTGGAATGACAAACTTTTCCTGCCAACCTTCTAAGTAGTCTTTGGTATCTGTGAGCTGAGAAGTCTGGAAACTGTCATTACTGCCACTGATTCAGTCTCCCCATCCATCATGTATATAGCTTGCTTTGTAGATATTTGTTTGCATATTGTTTCCCCCATTAGATTGTAAGCTCCTTACAAGATGGAATTGTCTTTGAATCTCTTTGTATCTCTAGCACTTATATCCCTAGCACTTAACACAGTGCCTGTGACCAACTGGAGGACTTTGGTGTTATCAGCAAGGCAGGGACTGGGTGATTTTGGCAGCATTGTGTCTCAAGTTTGGGGCCCCTAGGTAGAAAGTGAAGTAGATGGAAAGAAAAAGGTACTTAGGGAATGTTTAATAAATGTTGATTAATTGACTGAATGGACCATGTTAGTATGGACCATGGAGTACATAAAAGTAAATAATGCATAATATCCATCAAAGAGAGATTAGAGACAGGTTATAAAAGACTATCAATGATCAGAGAAGAGTTTATATTTAATTCCAGAGACAATAGAGATTTTGTTGAGCAAGGATAAGAGACAAATGTGTACTTTAAGAGTATCACTGTGGCAGCTGTGTATAGACTGCTTTGGAGAGGTAGCTATATGAGGCAGGAAGAGCAATTAGGAAGCTACTGTAATATAATCCAAGCCAAAGATGCTGAGAGCCTAAACTAGGAGGACTGCTGTGTGAAAAGAAAGGAGTCAGATTGAGAAATGTGGAATCAGACTTGATATTACTTGATAACTAATTGGATGTGAAGAGTGAGGGGGAGTGGGAGAATGAGGATGACTCTGAGGAGCAAACCTGGTGATTGGAAGGATAGTCAATCTTAGACATGTTGAGTCTGAAATGCGTATAGGACATCTGGTTTGAAATGTCCACTAGGCAGTTGGTGATGTGAGACAGTTTAAGAAACAAACCACATCTAGTTATAAGAATCTGAGTATCAGTAGCATAGAGAAGATGATTAAACCCATGAAAGGTGATTGAGCCAATTGTACAATGTCAAAGCAACCATTTTTAAAGGTTCCTCTGCAATATGAGATGGAGCAGTTTACATATTATAGCCACATAGGAGAATCATACTTTAAAGATAACATGGAAAATTAGCCAGAAGGGTTAGTGTTTGCTTCTTACTGAAAATTTAACAGTAACCAAAGTAAATGGAGTATTTCTATTTCTAGATATTTACAGCAGGAAGCATGGATACTATTATTTAGGGGAAGGGTGTTGGGGAAGATGGTGGAGACATTACTCGATTATGTTCTTTATGAAAAATAACAGCAATATCTAAGCAGAATGGAATTAGAGAGTGGATATTAATTTGAAGAAATTGCATTTGATTGAGTTGAAGGGTTTTTTTTTAAGTAGATAAGTTTTATCTCCATGCAAATTATT
This sequence comes from Sarcophilus harrisii, assembly GCF_902635505.1. Lineage (NCBI taxonomy): Eukaryota > Metazoa > Chordata > Mammalia > Dasyuromorphia > Dasyuridae > Sarcophilus > Sarcophilus harrisii. The sequence continues at coordinate 387,747,833 of NC_045429.1, read as the reverse complement.
AAAAAAAAAAAAAGGTAATTACTAGAGGGATTTCAGAAAGAAAAGCATTCCGATTCACAATTTATTTTAACTGTGAAATAGTCTAATGATTGTGGATTTAGTTTTGGAATTATACCACCAAAAAAATTACTACATGTCTATGCCCTTTTACCCAAAATTCCACTGCTGAGTACATACCCAAAAGAGGTTACATATGTACCAAAGAGTCCAACATCTACCAAAATATCCATCATTCTTTGTGATAGTAAATAACTGGAAACAAAGTGGTTGCCCATCTAGGGGAGAATGGCTGAAATAATTATAGTGGATAAGCATAATCAAATTTTTTATCAAATAAGAAATGACAATTGTCAGGAAGTCATAGAACTGAGAGAAGATTTAAATGAATGGATATTAGCATGAAATAAATAAAATCAAGAGAAAAATTTATATAGCAATTAGAATTCTATCATTAAGAGATCACTAAAAAGAAGCTGATCTCTGAGTAATGAAAAAATAAATGAATATTCCTGATCATGGCAATAGTCAGAGACTGATAAGACACAATATTGTATACATTATCAAATAAGATCTTTTTGCTGGGTACTGTTGCTTAAACAATATTTTTTATTTGGTTTGATTTGGTTTTGATTTTGGTTTGATTTTTCTTTTTGTCGTAAGGAAGGGTTTGGTCTGAGTGGAAAAATTACTGTGATGCAAAAGAAAAGATATCAATAAAACATATTAAAAGGTAAATGCAGAAAAAGCTATTACTTTTTTTCTGTCTAAAAGTTCATGCTAAATAATTCCATTCTTAGGAACAAATTTGTTTTCTTCTTCAAATAAAAAAAATATGGGCAAAAAAGTTGACTAGTATTATTTCCTATTATTGAGGACACAGCCAGTTAGCTTTTGGCAGAGCTAGCTATTATTTCTGTTGATTAAAATGTAAAAATACTATAAGAGATTACCACTGGATTAACATAAACTTCAACCAAGAAAAGCTAGACTATCTATGAATTTCTACCAAGACTAGATAATATTTAGCCAGACAAACAATGTGCCTGAGTGTAGAGGAATTTGGAATTTCAGAACGTCCTTGTATGAGCTGAATGATGGCAAACAATGTTACTTAATTTAGAAGTTAGAAAAGAATCAAATTCAAATACAATGGAACTTCATCACTAACACTACTTGTTAATTCCTATGGGAATAGAATTTTCCCAAAGACTGATCCATTTTAAACTCCTTTGTCAAAGTGTTGTTTTGGTTTTTTTCCCTTTATAACATGGTAATTTCATTTACAAGATTAGTTCCCCCTAATTAACCATCTATAAGACATATTAGGAAGCAACTAGGTGACACAGTGGATAGAGTATAGGGCCTAAAGACAGAAATACTCAAGTGCATGAGTCTTCAGATATTTATTAACTGTGTGACTCTGAGCAAATTGCTTATCTCTGTTTGCCTCAGTTTCCTCATCTGTAAAATGAGCTGGAGAAAAAAATGGCAAGTCACTAAGAATCAGACACAACTGAACAACAACAATACATATATATTGGATCATATGGTTAGAGTCTAAGTAATATATTTGTATATCAGTGTTAATTGAATTTATGTAGATCTAGTACAAATGGAAAATGTATCAATTAACCCTAATGTCATTATTCCAAGCAACTTCATTCTAAGAGCTGGCAACTGTGACATATATTTTAAATATGAATGGTGTTTCTGGCATAAAATAACATTTAATAATTATTCCTTACTTGTGTTGAAATATTGTGACTTTTTTTTATCGAGATGTTGCAACCAAAACAACGCCAAGTAGCTGAGGCTCAAAGAATACTCCAGCTTGGTCGAGAAAAACTGGCAGAAAAACAAAAGGGTTTAGAATTGGTAAGAAACTTGCTTATTTTGTTATTCTGTCTTGAACTTTCAATAACTTTACTATCCTGGCAAAAATATTAGGAAGAAAAAAATTAGTATTTTTAGTTCACCATTTCATCATATATCCCTAACAAGAATCACAGTGACATCATATATTTAATCATAACATAATCATAATTTGAAGAGTTTTTAGATATCTTTTATATTATTTACAACCTAGAATATGGGAGAAGATATATATGCAAACAAATGTTAATTTATCATGGGTTCAACATCACAGAACTTTTTCTTTTGTTACATATTAATTTTTTTCAAACATTTATCATCATTAACATAAATAAGAAGCAACAGGGGACAGTCTAATAGTCTCCAAATTGGGAACACTGCACAGCCAAACAACCTGCTGGTAGAAAAACAAGTCTTCATATTACAGTAGGAAGCTAGTCACATCAGAATCCCACCACTCTGTTTATTTATTAACTTCCAATACAACAACAAAAAATAATCACTATAATTGTGGAAAATGTATAGAAGAATTGCACATGTTTAACATGTATTAGTTGCTTGCTATCTAGGAGAAGGGTTGAAGGAAAGGGAGTGAGGAAAAAAATTGAAACACAAGGTTTTTAAGGGTGAATGTTGAAGGCTGTGCATGTGTTTTGAAAATAAAAAGTTTTATAAAAAAGAAAAATTAATCACTACAAAATGAATCCTACTTTGGTTTTAAAACTCATCTTCTCATAAGGACCATTATTATTTTAAATGGAATGGATTATGAGGCAACCTTATGAAGTAGAAAGAGTTTTAGATTTTAAATCAGTGAATCAATGGACAGTTTTACACATCTCAACTTTGCCTGCTTACTACCCATGTGTGAATTTGGACAAATGATTTAAACTCCCTCAACTTCAGTTTCCTCTTTGATAAAACTGAATTATCTCACAGGTCCCTTCCATCCCCAGGTTCATGAGTCTAAGAGATGAGTAAAAGTTGAAATTGTTAAGCAAAGTGAGAATTAAATGTTTTAATCTTTCATTTAAATTGGCTTTCAGGTTGAGGAGCATTTGAACTCTTTACAACTTGCCTATAACGATACTGTCTCTGACAAAGAATTCTTAGCAGACCGGAGACAGATGACAAGTAAACGCTTAAATACTGCTTCTGTTTTACTAACAGCTCTACAAGATGAGAGGGTATTACTATTCTTTCTTTTCAGAATTAACTTGATCTAAAGCTTATTATTTTTATTATGATGTATTTAACTTATATTGAATTCTTTCTATGAAGAACTCAAGGAGTTACTTTTTTCTTCTGGTGGAAAACTGTTTTTATCTGACTCTCCACATCCTATTTCTTATCATATTCATTAACCAGTACCAAATAAGAGTAAATTTAGATGATTCATGATCTATATAATTATTCCTGATAAGACTATATATGAAAAAAGATTTAACAGAATTTAAAAAGATTAACTATTAAATTCATGTTCTTAATGGTTAGAGACACTCATATCTGATTACGTTCAAATTCTAAGTCATGAATGAAATTTCAGTACACTCTGTCCAAATACAGGAATGGAAAAAATAAAATGATAGAAGAAGGAACATTCACAAAATCACAGAATGTCAAGAGTTGGAAGAGATCTTCGAAAGCATCATATCAAATCTGGGTCTGAAAAAGTATCCCCTCTACTATATCCCTGATAATTAACTGATCACCCACATTTTGCTTGTCGATTGTATATATGCATTATATGTGTGTCTATGGACGGATGGATATTTGTATGAATAGATGTTGTACATTTAAGGGATAGCTAGGTAGCAGGATGAATAGAGTACAGGACCAGAAGTCAAGAAGATTCATCTTTCTGAGTTAAGATCTGGCCTCAGACACTTACTAGCTATGTGAATTTGAGCAAGTCACTTAACCCTGTTTAGCTTAGTTTCCTCATCTGTAAAATGAGCTGGAGAAGAAAATGGTAAACCACTTCAATATCTTTGCCAAGAAAACCCCAGATGGGGTCACAAAGAGTCAGACGTGACTGAAATGACTAAACAATACCAACAAATATACATTTTTATACATTTATGTATATGCATGTTTGTCTTTGTATGTATATATCTAGATTTTGCAGTGGATTGAGTTCCAGGCCTGAAAAGTTCAAATTTACACTACTAGCTGTGTGACTGAACAAGTAGCCTCTGCTTGCCTCAGTTTCCTCATCTGTAAAATGAGGATAAAAATGGCATCAATCTTTATGAGGATCAAATAAGATATTATTTGTAAAATTCTTAACACAGAACCTAATATAGAGTAAGTGCTATATAAGTGTTAACTATTTTTTGTATGACTTTATCCGAAACTGAATGTCATTAGAGTAAGCTAATCTGTAAGTACAGTTGAGTTTTTTTTAATCTTATTTCTGTTGTCCAACATGCTAGCTATCCCTTCCAATTTAATGTCATCTGCTAATTTGACAAGTATGCCATCTAATCACTTTCATCAAAGTCATTGATAAAAAATGTTAAATACCTCTGGGCCAAACTATCTCCTTTCTCTTCCTCTTCCTTTTTTCTCTCCCTCTCTGTTTCTCTCTCTCTTCCTCTCACCCACTTGTCCCTACTCATCCACCCAAAACATCCTTCCAAACTAACATTGACCCATTAATAATATCTGTTTGGCTCTGAGCAATTCTAAATCCACCTAACTGTACTTAGTCTACACATATACATTTTGTCCAGTGAGGTACTTTGATAAATGCTTTACTGAAACCTAAGTAAACTGTAATTGAATGCATTTTCCCAATCTACCAATCTGATAACTATATAAAAAAATAGTTAGTTTTTGTAATTGGGTTTGTGCTCAGTCTACCATGACTATGATCAGTGAATCCATAGTGGCTCTTAATGAATAATTGGATTCTTTTCTAAATATTCACAAACTATCCTCTTAATAATATATTCAATAATTTTGCCAGGAATTGGATTTAAGCTTACAGTTCTATACTTTGCAAATTATAGTATTTTCCCTTGTTAAAATGTTGGGTATTCATCCTTATGAAGTCCTGAAGTATTATTTCTATTCTCATATCCTTCAAAGATCATTTCTGGGGCCCCTGGTATCCCTCCTTGACATTTCCCCTATTTAGCTGGCAGGGTAGATTGGGGGATGCAGTGGCTTAGGATTTTCACAGACATTCTACAATAGATATCTGAATTGGATCTAGTTGCTTTTTTAAGTCACAGTAAAAGATGTGACATTTTTCTTTGGGGGTTGGGAGATCATTGACAATGGAACCCTGAAAGAAATTCATCTGGCCCTGATAACTTGAACTCATTATAGAATACTAAATGTTTGCTGATTTCCTCCTTATTTATAATAGATTTTAAATCATTGTTAAACTTTTTTGTTCCGATCATCACAGTCCAAAGATCATTTTTCATGGCAAAGAAATAGAAGCAAAATAAGAGCTGACTACTTCTGTCTTCTCTCCATTTTCCTTTGTCATTTTCCAATCCACCCCAAACAGTCTTGTTCCTTCTTTAATCCTCCTCTTGTCCACCAAAAAATGGCTCCAAATGTTAATATCTGCTCACACTAAGGTTTTGTGGTGTAATTCTGACACTATTATTTGCAAAATCATCCCTCTTTTTTTGTGTCAATCCTTTTTCTGCCTTTTTTTCATTTTATATATATATATATATATATATATATATATATATACATATATACTTGTATATATGTATATATATAAATATATACATATATACAAGTATATATGTATATATATATATATATATGGATACATACATATATCCATACATACACATTTTTGTGTGTATAAAATTTGGAATAGTTAGTGGGTCTCCTGTGTACTTCAATATTTCTAGACACATTTTCATTACTTTGAAATTAATGAGTAAACTAAGACACTTAGAAGTAAAATGTCTAGTTAGCATTGGAGCCAAGACAAGAACTTTACCTTTTTCTTTTTTCAGCTTAGTAGAATCATGGAAATGATGGATATAATTTGAAGATAATTTTCTCATTTTTAAGAAATGCATAGTAGTATCTTTTCAATTGTGAATTGCTAGTAATTTTTTCAACTTTTCTTTTGGCATTAAGGATCGATGGGAAGAAATGGTGAACATAATAGACCAACGCTTGGAAGGAATTGTAGGTGATATACTTATTGCATCAGCATGTATTGTCTACAGTGGAGTGTTCCCAACAGAGTACCGCCAATTAATTGTGGAAGAATGGGAACAGGTCTGTGTTGAAAAAAACATTTCTACATCAGCCCGCTTTTCTTTAATTGAAGTCATGGGAAATCAGCATGAGGTATTTGTTTTACAGTTGAAGAGATAATATACCTTTTTAATATAATTCCTAGAATGATGATATTCCTGAATTCCAGTTTCTCCATTACCCAAATGTTGGAAGGAAATTTAGTTGAATTTGAGCTTTAATATCACAATTGCTAATTCTCTCCAGACTTTGTCTCTATTTGTACCATTTTCTTTCTACCATCCTCCAATCACCTTATCCTAGTCATCCAAGAGGCACTTGTTTTCTACTTTGTATGAACCTTCTTAGTTTTGTTGGAAAACTGACTAAAATTTTCAGATTTCAGTCAGTTGCAGGAACTATTTTTAGACATAGAATTAAATACATTCCTCTTATACTCAGCAGTTCAATCAGCAAATCTGAATTTACTGAATATCTGTGGTGTATCTAGCAATGTATGATTATTTTATATGATTTGTTTTCTTATTTTATAATAATTCTCAAGTTTGTTTGATAGATTACTAAGTAATCACCCAGTCAAAATGGATATCCAAACCAGAAACTCAATGTCCTATAGCAGGTATCGACTACTATTAATTGATCAATTTATGAGCATGATGACAAGACTCTAAATCTGTTATGTAGAAACCAACTAAATCCAGCTAAATAGGTACTAATTAAATCCAGGAATTAAATTCAGGTTTCTCACCTGAATAATAACCACCAACTGATGGATTTTACTTGTCCATTCATTAAATTTTTAGTTCAAACATGGAGAGGATTGTGACCTGCATTAGTGGAGCAACTGTGCATAGCAATGAAATCAAAGATTCTTGGTATACTAAAAGAAGCAACCAATATTACAAAAGGAATCCATTTCCAGATATAGTGACCTCAATAGTCTTTTAAATAAAAAACTTCTCTGGTATATTTTAAAATAATTTGACTTACAAAAATTTGGTTTGCATACAACTTTTTAGAAACATTTATTTTTGAAGCAAATCAAACTTCTACCTGAAAAATTCTAAAAATTATGAAAAAGCTTGTAATATATTGAAAATAATTTCTTCATTCTAGATACGCCAGTGGCATAATCAAGGTTTGCCCCTTGGTCAGTATTCAGCAGAAAATGCCATCTTGGTTAAGAGGGGACTGAAGTGGCCCTTGCTAATTGATCCACATAAACAAGCCTACAATTGGCTCCATCATATGGAAGGTGGAAGACTACAGGAGCTTAATATTGATGATGCTAATTATATTAAAGTAATTGAAAATGCTATGAAAACTGGAGGATGTATTCTCTTAAAGGTATTTAAACAACCATGCCCTACCCAATATTGTTCACAGAGATCTCATGGATACCAACAACATACTAGGGGCTGTTAAATAAGATAAGAGATGTAACTTTGATGGAGAGGAAAATATACATTAGAAAAAGGTGAGTTTAACCCAGTTTGTTACATTCAAAGTATTGATATCCTCAGAACTGCCTATAAAGTGATACTCTTTGGTCTCAATCCATTCCAATTGTCTTCCTGAGCCAAATTTGTCAAAACACATCTTTTAATATGAAAATCTGGGAAAATTAAAAACAAATAAACTGTAACATTTTTTAACACATTCGTTCCTTGTAATATCAGTTTTGCAAGTTATCTCTGCTGGTACTTTTCCAGAATCTTCCTGAAACATTAGATCCAAGCTTAAAAGCCATCTTAAAAAAGGACATCTATCACAAAAGAGGACAACCTTTTATAAAGATTGATGAAAATGAGATTGAATACAATTACAACTTTAGGTACTATGTTTCATATTTCACTTAAATAAGATATCATTTAATTGTAAAAGTTCAGTGATTAAAATCATGCTCATATGTTGTAGTTTGATGCCGAAGCTTCCACTTTTAGAATTTTCATTTTGAATGTTTTTTATCTTCATTGCCAGCAACCATCAGTCAATGCTGAGACTAGCATTCTATATTTTTCAAACAAGATACCTAGAGCAATTTATTCTTAAAGCAATTATTTAAAAATTGGTTTAAACATATGAAAGGTCTACCTCATATTCATTTTATTACAATCTCCTAATATTTAGAACTACAACAAAAGTTATCATTTATATAGTTCTATAATATTTGTAAAGTGCTTTCTTTCCAATAACCCTGGGAGGGAGAGAGTATCAGTACTCTGATCCCCACTTCACAGATAAGGAAATTGAGAGACTGAATGGCTTGCCAATGATCAGCCATACAGTCAGTGAGAATCTGAGATAATTCAAACTTGACTCAACTTCAATTTCTTTTTTAATTCTATCATATCACACTGTTTCTCATCCATAATCTCATCAATGACAATATTTTTTAAAACAAATTACAAGAAATAAATTTGTTCAGTAGGGTATTTAATTTGATAATGGTCAACAAAATGTTTTTGACATGTCTATTATTATGTCAAGATTAATGTTACTCTTACATGAACTGATGCTGAGTGAAATGAGCAGGACCAGGAAATCATTATATACTTTAACAACAATACTATATGATGATCAATTCTGATGGACGCGGCCCTCTTCAACAATGAGATGAACCAAATCAATTCCAATAGAGCAGTAATGAAGTGAATCGGCTTCACCCAGTGAAAGAACTCTGAGAGATGACTATGAACCACTACATAGAATTCCCAATCCCTCTATTTTTATTTGCCTGCATTTTTCATTTCCTTCACAGTCTAATTGTACACTATTTCAAAGTCCAATTCTTTTTGTGCAGCAAAATAACTGTATGGACATGTATACATATATTGTATTTAACTTATACTCTAACATATTTAACATGTATTGGTCAACCTGCCATCTGGGAGAGGGGGTGGGGGGAAGGGAGGGAAAAGTTAGGATAAAAAGTTTTGAAATTTTCAGTACTGAAAAATTACCCATGCATATAACTTGTAAATAAAAAGCCATAATGAAAAAAAAAAAAGAAGCAAAAAAAAAAAAATAGATTAATGTCACTGTCCATACAAATAATGAAATAATCTCAGCTTTATTCTGGGATGAGTAGGTGGCTCAGTAAATAGAGCACCAGGTGTGGAGTCAGGAAGACTCATCTTCCTAAATTCAAATCTGGCCTCAGACACTAACTATTGGACCCTGGACAAGGCACTTAATCCTGTCTGCCTCGGTTTCCTCATCTATCAAATGAGGAAAAGGAAATGGCAGATGGCTCCACTACCTTTACCAAGAAAACTCCCAAAAGGGTCACAAAGATTTGGACATGACTGAAAACCACTGAAGTAACAAGAAGCTTTATTCTGTATCCCAGAGAAGATGAAAATATTGTGAAATTCCTACATTGCACTGTGACTATTCCATTTTGTAATGAAGGTATCTTTAACATTCATGTTCAAAGTCAGGCCAAGAGTGCGATGATTCCTCACAGATTACTGTTATTGTAACTTCTGGGTCAAGTTATAAATTACTTTAGATTACCGAAATAAGAGGCAGGGAAGCTCTTCCAACAAGTTGAACATACTCTTAGGGGATTAAGGGGCACAAAAGTTTTTGTTCAAGGGGAGGAAGATACTAATTATAGAGAAATAACATTCAGTCACATAGGCTGAAGTTGTGGATGCCCAAAAATTCTACTGAATAAATTTTTTAAAGTTTGCTAAAGCCATATCTAACATCTAATACAGTGTGTGATGGCTATCTATACATACACACTCAACACTCACACTATGGATAGACAATTTTGAGTTCCATGATCAGGCCAAAATAGCAAATTCAGTTAATCATTCATTCATTTATTCATCCAAATATTTATGTCATGAAATTATTCTATTTGCAAGAAAATTAAAAGCTGATCCTGAATTTTTTTCTAGTTATTTGCAGGAAAAAATGTTTTATTAACTTCTCTCTATATTCAGCATATAACTGAAATGTTCTTTGTGTGTTACAGGTTATATGTCACGACAGAACTAGGCAACCCACATTTTCTTCCATCCGTTTATAATTACGTAACCATGATCAACTTCACAGTGACATTCCAAGGTCTGCAGGACCAGCTCTTATCCACTGTCATGATTCATGAAGTCCCTCAATTAGAGGATCAGCGCTATGAGTTGTTAGAAAGCATTGCTGCTGATCGTTTTACCCTCCGGGAACTAGAAGAAAAATCATTAAGTTTATTGCAAAAAGCACAAGGTAAGCCCAAAAATTTTCAAAAGTCTTGAACATTTTAGAGACAAGACAAAAAAAAAAAAAAAAAAGTCTGGAAGTATTGCCTTCTGAATTTTTGGCAAAATATGGTAGATTTAGATTTATAAAATAGCTAAGCTAACTAATATATGTGAAGCTAGCTCTTTACGGGGACCATTTCCCTAGTTTTGTTGTTCTTCAATTTCCTCAATAGCTTTGAGCCCTTCTCTGGGCTTTGAGCTGGAGCAGCTACATGGCACATTGGCAGGCACGCTAGGCTTGGAGTCAAGAATTCCTAATTTTAACTCCAGCCACTAAATTTAGCTTGCTAGTTGTGTCCCTAAGCAAAACTTTTAACCTCATTTTGCCACAGTTTCTTTATCTGTAAAATGGAGATATTACTAACCTCTACTCACTAGGATTATTGAGAGGAAAATATGAGATAATATTTGTAAAGTGCTTAGCATAGTACCTACCATATAAGTAGACACTATATAACTATATTAGCACCTACCTTCCAGGGTTGTGAAAATCTAGGAAGATAATGAATATAAAGTACTTAGCACACTACTCTGCACATAGTAAACATCATATAAATGTTTGTTGTTGTTGTTGTTAGCTTTGTCCTATGCTAGAAAAGCTATGAAAGCATAAAATAGTAGAATTTTAAAACTGGAATGAACACCAGAGATCCTCTAGTCAAGTTAATAACAATTTATGGAGCACTTTATTTATACTAGACACTGTGCTAAGTGCTGGGAGCAGAAATAAGAAGAAAAAGAAAGATAATCTCTGTCTGCCTATGTTCTAGTAAGGGAAGACAACCCATAAAAGGAAACTTAAAATCTCAAGGATAAATTAAGTTGAGAGAGGCAGGAGCAGAGCCTAAAAAGGAATGGAGAAGTGAACATGACTGCCTGGGCACTTTTCTTAAAATAGAAGTCCTGAGAAGTGACCAATTGGAATTAAAGATCTCAGGGGCAGAGGGATCCAAGAAGAGTCGGCTGCTATGGAAAGACAGCTGGAGGGTCAGGAACTGAACCTAGAAAGGAAAAAGAGTCAGGATAACCGTTAGGGATTAAGTCTTTGTTCTAAATGACCCAATAGCAGAGGACACAGCCCCTGCCCACCCCTCACATTCCCTTTAGGGAATGAGAGGAAATTCTGAGAACAATGTGAGTTTAACTGAGGAACTATTTATAGTTTGCTCCCCAGGAGTCCATTCAGTGACCACCAAACATGACTCCCATAACTGACTCAGCCCTATGCTTCACAGGACCTGGTCTGGGCTGGGTTGGCATTCCTATGACATTTTGTAAGATGCCCTCTCTCCTGTCAATATGCAGTGAATCCTACTGAGCCACCACTTCAAAATTCCATGTTGTTTCCTCCTGTGTTATTTAAGACAAATGCTAAGGGGGAAAAAATGAGCCATTCATTCCAAAACTATGTAACCAAGATCCCACCTAAGGAGGATGGAGGCAGAGAAGAGGGAGGAAAATATCCCTGCACTATGTGCTTCAGAGGAAGCCAGATGTAAATCCTGGTTAGCAAAGAAAATGTTGAGCATAATCCTACAAACTGCATAAGGAATTTACTGAATTAGTTCAGATGCCTCTGGATGAAACTTGGACAAATGATATTCCAGGTGGGCGTGAAAAGAGAAAGACTTTGGAATGGCAAATATATCCATATACACATACACACATACATATACTTATATAGAGTCAACTCCATTATGTTCCTGAATTTGCTTGAAATTCTAGAGACTGATACAATTCTAAAGGGGTATGAGTGTACAGAAATGCTGAAACCCAAGTTTTAGGACTTCCCCTGTATGGCCCACCAAATGTTGGGGAGCAGGGGTTCAACCCCAGAAGTATACACAAATCTCAGGCCAATGTCACAAGGTATCTCAGAAGAATTTGTAGCTTTAGACTATCTCCAAATCGAGGCAAATATTTTATTATTACACCATTGACAGGGGTGCAAAGTTCCAAAAGGGAATTAGCTATGAAATAGGGGGAAGGCACAAGCTAAGTTCCCTAGCAGAATCCACTATTAACAAGGGGGAGATGCCATTAGGCAGACTAAGTCCCAATGAATTTGCTGCCATAAGGTGGGAAGTTCCTTATGAATTCTTGACTTCATAAGGCCAGCTAAATTCCTAAAGTAGTTGGGAGTTGGGGAGAAAAAGAATAGGATATACAGGTAGCTTCTTTTATGGGGAAAAGAACCTCAGGGGTTGACATCATTGCTTGGCCTAGGGTGCAGTTAACTGTAGGGTTTGTCAATGCAAGGAATTTGACAAGGAACAAAGGGCCTACTTAAGAATAAACCATCCATAATAGTATTAATGGTCCTCCCTGCTTGTCTTAGAAAGTGGCTTGTCATTCTCCAATTGAAAAATGGTCAAAGGATATGAACAGACAATTCTCAGATGAAGAAATTGAAACTATTTCTAGTCATATGAAAAGATGCTCCAAGTCATTATTAATCAGAGAAATGCAAATTAAGACAACTCTAAGATACCACTACACACCTGTCAGATTGGCTAAAATGACAGGAAAAAATAATGATGATTGTTGGAGGGATGTGGAAAACTGGGACATTGATTCATTGTTGGTGGAGTTGTGAACGAATCCAACCATTTTGGAGAGTAGTTTGGAACTATGCTCAAAAAGTTATCAAACTATGCATACCCTTTGATCCAGCAGTGTTACTACTGGGATTATATCCCAAAGAGATTATAAAGAAGGGAAAGGGACCTGTATGTGCACGAATGTTTGTGGCAGCCCTTTTGTAGTGGCTAGAAACTGAAACTGAATGGATGTCCATCAGTTGGAGAATGGCTGAATAAATTGTGGTATATGAAAATTATGGAATATTACTGTTCTGTAAGAAATGACCAACAGGATGATTTCAGAAAGGCCTGGAGAGACTTACAGAACTGATGCTGAGTGAAATGAGCAGGACCAGGAGATCATTATATACTTCAACAACAATACTAGATGATGACCAGTTCTGATGGATCAGGCCATCCTCAGCAACAAGATCAACCAAATCATTTCTAATGGAGCAGTAATGAACTGAACCAGCTATACCAGAAAAAGAACTCTGGGGATGACTAAAACCATTACATTGAATTCCCAATCCCTATATTTATGCACACCTGCATTTTTGATTTCCTTCACAAGCTAATTGTACAATAATTCAGAGTCTGATTCTTTTTGTACAGCAAAATAATGTTTTGGTCATGTATAATTATTATGTATCTAAGTTATATTTTAATATATTTAACATCTACTGGTCATCCTGCCATTTAGGGGAGGGGGTGGGGGGGTAAGAGGTGAAAAATTGGAACAAGAGGTTTGGCAATTGTTAATGCTGTAAAGTTACCCATGTATATATCCTGTAAATAAAAGGCTATTAAATTAAAAAAAAAAAAAAAAAAAAGAAAGTGGCTTGTACACTAATCCAGGTTCTTTCCTGTGGATGCTACCAAAGATCAAGGCCCTGAGTGAGAATGGTTTGGTTGGAGATAAGATCTTGTCTTGCTCTTCACTTTAGATGCTTTTCAGTATATTCTAGTCTGTTATTTTTGTTTGCTGTTTTTATTGGATAAATGAGTTGAGCCAATATCCACTATTTGTGCTGGTATTCTGCATAATTAGAGATTGTATGTGGGAAGGAACTAAGCTGGTAAGTATAAACTAAGGTTATCCTTCCCTATCATAAGCTAGATTATGAATATTTGAGGGAGGCAGCTAAATATAATTCCCCTCTGATACTTCTGATTCAGAGACACAGCCCAGTTTCCAAGACTCTTGTGGGGCATACCTGCCCCTTACCACCCTGATCCCCAAAGCTAGAATGTTGATGGTACAAGTATGGCCCTTGTTTCTTCCTTCCCAAAAAATATCAGATCTCTCCATACCACTTGTGAAACACATCTATTTATTTAGACAATTTATATGGGAATATATATTACACTTGAAAAGACAAAACTAGCAAGGTTATTTCTATTTACAGCAAAGAGGGGACCTGATTAATCTGTTGCATTATTGCTATTGTTATTGTTCAGTTACCTCCAATTCTTCATAATCCCATAAACCATAGAATCCCAATGCTGTCTGTGGGGTTTTCTTGGCAAAAATACTGGAGGGGTTTGCCATTTCCTTCTCCAACTCATTTTATAGATGAGGAAACTAAGGCAAATAATGTTAACTGACTTGCCTAGGCTCACACAGCTAGTAAGTGTCTCAGGCCAGATCTGAACTCAGATTTTTTTTATTCTGGGCCCAGTGATGTATACACTGAGTCACTTTGCAGCCCCCATCTTTGCATACAGCCTCGACAAAACTTTTTTTTTGCTACTTAATTCCTTGCTCCCATCATATCATGTGCTGAGGAATCTAGAGCATCTCAAGGAGACACCCCATTCTCACAGTTCCTCTTTTAAGTCCACAAAGAAAAACGTAACATCTTTTCTAGTGTAAATCCCTTAAAGTTACGGCCTATTTCATCTTTGCCTTTGTATCCCAATGCTAGAATAGTGCTTTTCACATAATAGCCACAATAGATATCTGTTGAATTTAATTCTTCCTGAATGTAGTCACCTGTCTTCAAACACATGAAACCTAAGAGCTAGGATATAGTTGGCCATTGGACTCACTCTATCATTCTTCACTTATTTCCTGAAATCTCCTTTTAGGAATAGACAGGGCTATAAAACTACATCTTCTGCACATGTGTTCTAACCTCATGTCTCATACATTATGAGTCCTTCCTTTCTTTCTCATCTCTGAAGATCCCTTTGAGACCTTTAGGGGAAAATCTCTTTATGATAAGGTTAAGCAACTTTTACAATGACATTCTCTATGGCCCTGTGCCTCCTTTTTCACATACAATACTTCCCCCCCTCTTTAACAACTAAATTCCCAAAATGTTGTCTCAAAGTGAACAATCCAAATCCCAATCTTGCTTAAAAGTAGATGCTTAAGCTCTCCACTCAGTGCCTGAAAAATATTTTCCACAAATATTATTTGAAATTCCAATGAATTTCAAAAATATTAGACATTTATATGGTGCTTTGAAATTAACAAAATACTGCCTCTATTTTATCTTATTTATTCCTTACAACCACCTAATGAGAAAGGAACTAAAGCTATTAATATAATTTCAGAAAAGAGAAAATTAAGATTTGGGTAAGTGACTTGCCCAAAACTATATAGATACGTAATATTAGACACAACATTCAAGTGTATCCAAACCCTAAGTCCAACACTTCTCCCACTAATATACATTGTCTCCCTTGTCTTCATGACAATACCAAAATCCAGTACCTGAATTTGTCAATAAGTATATTGATGAATATAGCCAATACCCCAAGAGGTTAAGTGGAGGAGTTAACAACTCAAGAGTATCCAAAAAGACACAACAAAAAATTTCATTGTGTTCTAGAATCATATCCAAATTATGCAATGATTCCCAGACACTACATGTTCATGGTGAATGTGTCCATAAATCCACCACAGAAAATATCTAATTGTAAATCACCTTAGATTAGAAAATCCTCTCTTTTTCAACTGGTGACAGTCCATCCAAAATGCCATTAATGTTTCTTCAATACTTTGTAGGCACTGTCCAGGGTTGTACTTCTCATATTTTCATCCTATGTAATGTTTGTACATGTCTTCCTCTAAATTCTCCACAAGGGTTCTCCTACATGTTAAAAACCTTCTAGTTCTTGAAACTGTTACATCACTGCTATTCATTTATCATTTCTTGCTTTTGCTGCATGTTCTGCCTTTGCCTCTCCATAAATGCATCTCTTTGATGAACTCTTTAATGCTATTTCTTGCATATAAATTCAACATTGATATTGTGCTTTTTGTTCCTACATGGTCTATCTCCATTACCCTTTGGGTTACCTGAATCATGTTCTTCCATGATTCACATCCATATGAATTCCTGAAAGATAATTTGTGTTATAAGCAGATGGATTTATGTTTCAAGTTGAAACTTGTGGCTATTGAACATGCTTTGCAGTTTTACAAAAGCAATCTGTTCTCATTGATGGCTCAGTTTATTGGTCATCTGCAGAATAATTAATATTTACAATATATGTACTGATGACCAATCCAATAATTTGTTGAGCCAAGTGCACATATTCTGAGCAATCGACATTCTTTTCATTTATTTAGTTAGTGCCACCGAGATTTAAGCCAAATCCTGTTAAGTGGTTGTGAATTTCATTTAGAAGCCTCTGCAGAGTTCTGAGACTTGATGCTATGAGTACAAGGAGTAGCATCACTCCATAAAAACAATGGGAAGAAAAGATCAAGATGGCAGAACGAGTGATAATGTTTGGTCTTGGCTCCCCTACCTTATTCCCAAATGAGTAAAACAACCACTAAAAACCAAAACTCCTCACAAAGAAAATTGCTTCACAGAGAAAAGATTGATTGAAGAAATGAGTCAACAAATCCTGAAAAGCTCCAATACTATGAATAAGATTGAAAAGAAAAAAATACTCCCAAAGTAAAAATGAATCTCTCGAAATACCCTTCAGAACAATTTTTTAAATTAATTAATTTTAAGAATTTTAAAACTTTTTCCAACTACATATAAAGACAATTTTAACATTCATTTTTAATAAATTTTGAGTTTCAAATTTTCTTCTCCACTCTCTTTCTTCTCCCCCCTCCCTAAGATAGCAAGCAATTTGATATATATGTATAGTTTTCCCTCCTTTCTTTATCACTTTTATCATCAAAGTGTTAGTATATTATCAGTCAGCATAAAAAATTAAATGGGAATTTTAAAGGAGTTTCATGGAAACAGCAAATGACAAATGGAGGCCAGCAAATGACACAGAAAATATTTAGAAACTCAGGAATGCACAAAATATACCAATAGTATTTAATAATATCAACTCAAATTTTACAATAAGGTGCTGTAACCATTCTATAAAATACAAAGAAAAAAATTCAAACTTCTGTGATTTGAAGGGAGGGCTAAAAAATGTATGTGATTTTCCACCATACAAGTAAGAGGTGGATGGAGGGGGGTAGAAGAGAGTTCAGGGGAATGAATGCAGGGAGATGGAGGAAGGGTCTACTTTAACTCCTGAAATGTGGGAAGGATAACTGTACAATCATGTAAAATCTATTTTCATGTCAGTCATGTCAAAGACAAATTTTAAAATTCAGAAAGATCTATCTAGGATGATAGGAAAATAGAATTAAAAATCATTAATGCAGAGCTTCTTAGTCTGGACCTCCAAAAGATTTGTGGATAGATTTCAGTCAGTCCATAAACTTGAATAGGGAAA
Organism: Sarcophilus harrisii; assembly: GCF_902635505.1. Taxonomy (NCBI): domain Eukaryota; kingdom Metazoa; phylum Chordata; class Mammalia; order Dasyuromorphia; family Dasyuridae; genus Sarcophilus; species Sarcophilus harrisii. The sequence continues at coordinate 387,730,156 of NC_045429.1, read as the reverse complement.
AATACATCTTCATTTCAATATAATTAGTTTTTTGGTTTCCAACACTTATCATTTTGCCCATTTGAATTCTAAAAGGTCTGTGATAGAGGGAACTCTTGGTTGAGAAAACTTCTTTATCAATTAAGATCTGAATGCTCTAGGGAGAGTTAAACAAGAGCTGAAGTTCCATAGGGGTAGGGAAAAAAAAAAACGGAAAGAAAAGGTAAAGGGAGAGAGAAAGCAAGAAAGAAAAAGGAAGGATTGAAAGGTCAAGAGGCAAAGCCCTCAGAGTAAAATAGGTATTCACAACCCTAGAAATGATAGGATACTTAAGTATCTTGATTAAATATGGAGGCCAGCAAGTCAGTGGATGTGCCTTTGAGATACAGATTGCTTTTGTTCCTTTGTTTCTAGTCACTTCTAAAAGAGAATACAATGTAATCCTATCTTTGCTGTGCTTCAAGTTTATCTTACCATTTAGGCTTATTTTAAATTTTTCCTGTCCAAACTATATTTCCATTGCTTTTCTTTAAAGTAAGATTCTGTTTTACTTTAAGTGTTTATTGCTATAATACTGGTAGAGACTATCGAATGAAAAAGGGGTCAAAAAATCAGTGTAAGACTTGTTTTTTATGTGTTTTTTTTTTTTTTATTTTGGGACAAAAAAAAAAAGACTTTAGTTCTCTTAGTTTCCCAGCCATGTCTTGAAGCACAATTAAATTACTAGTCCACCATACCATCTTGCTCTGAGAATGAGACACTAACTACAACAGTGTTATTTATCAGAAGACCTTTTCTGTTCCAACAGAATCTCAGGCTCCAAAGACCCAATAAATAATTGGATCCCTTTTTTCAAATGGAGAGTCAGATTATGTTCTGATGGAACATTAAGATGACTCTTCTAATTTTAGATATGACAAAACACATGTTGATATCTATCTGGTTTTTTCAGTGGCATTTTACTGGGGATTTTTCTTTTGTTCAGATTCATATTCTTTGAAAAAAAAAAAAGTCAGATGGTTTTCATGGTCAATATGATGTAGACTGCCTTCTCTAAGCTTCTGAGTATGAGAACTAGAATTAATTTAATTCTACAATGTAATTTATATTGATGATGAGTTATTCTCAGGTGAAATAAGTCTTTTAAAAATTATTGCCTTCTTTTGTTTCTCTTTATCCAAAAATGACTTATGTTTTAGATGAGATTCTACATTAAAGGTTCTAATATAAAAGAAATGTGTGAATATAAGCACCAAACTTATTGAAAGGGTAGATTCATATTGTAGTGTGAGAAAAATGTGGTCACTACCTTATCAATCTGAAAACCAATTCTAGGGTAGAGAGTATGACAATAATTGGTTTTGTAGATTTGACTCCTCTTATTTTAATAGTGTGTGCTATCCCTCTCTCCACCATCAGCTAAATTTTTTAAGACTGAGAACATATGAAGTAGATGACTAGAGATTATTATCAGAAATCCTCCCTATGATTTTGAGCCTTTTTAAACATATTATCTCTACATACTACCTCTCTGTGCATCCTTTTATCCTATACCTTAAACCATGTCATTAAACAAATCCTTTTAAAAACAACAACAAAAGTATGAAATGTGAAAATAAATGAGCTCTCCATGGCAAGGGTCTACAAACTTTTACTATGAAGGGAAGGTAACAAATATTTTGGGTTCTGTGTAACAAAAAGGCAAAATTGAAGATACTATGTAGGTACTTGTATAACAAGAAAGAAAACAAATCTCCACAAAATTTTGACAAAATTTAAAATGTAATATTAATAATCAAGTACAATTTTGTAATGCAGGTCTATTAATGGGAAGAATGGGCTTCTTTGGGAAGGATAATATTTCACTTAATTAGGATTCAAAGTTAACATTCCCTTATCATTCAAATAGAGTGCAGATGTTCATCTGTTAATGCTCCATCTGTAATGAGAATTTTACATATTTCATCTTAGAAAATGTCTTTTCACAAATAGGTACTGCCAAATACTGATATCAGTCCATGAGAATATGATTTTAATTGAGCATATTTATTACTCAGAAAGCATTTCTAGAATTATATTAGATTCTTCTCTTGATATTTGCCTTTTGGCATGTCATTCCATTGGAAATTAATAACTACCAATTGAAGATTAAGTGGAAGCTCCCTGGTGGCACAGTGAAATCAGTTTTGAAATATGGAAATTTCCTTGCTCTTGTATCAAAGTCCAAAAAACACTGCGTAATTTGAGCCTAGAAATGTATTCAGTGAAAAATTTGGTGAAAATGGAAATATCATTTCTCATTTTAACTGTTGACACCATGGGATATGTATAAGGTATTAGGTGACGTAGAATTAACTTTATCACAGAATAAGTTTTGTATATAAGCATTCTTTTGCCTTGAACTCTTATTGAATTTATTAAGAAACATCAAGTCTGAGAAAAAGCTATTTTTTTTTTCCTGAAGCAATTGGGATTAACTAACTTTTACAGGGTCACACAGCTAGGGTCAGATTTGAATTTAGGTACTCCTGACTTCAGGGCTGGTGCTCTAACCACTGCACCACCTAGCTGCTCTGTGAGCTAATTAATTTTCAAAGCCATACAGTGTTTAAAAATAGCAGTTGAAACCAGTTCTCACTCATAAAAATTTCAATCTTTTCCTTGAGCTCAAAAAATCATCACTGAACTTTTTCTTTCTGTTTCTTCTTTTCTTGTTTTGACATGATAAAAATTCAATTGCAGCACAGCAACATGTACAATACTATGGTAAAGTGGTGCATGATACAGCAAAGTGACAAAGGAGCCACTATGGTCTCTGTAGCAACTACAGACATATTTCATTGCACTTAGCAAGTACTGCATTTTTTAAAAAACAAATTAAAGGTTTGTAGCAATCTGTGTTGAGAAAATCTATGAACACCAGTATGCATTTGCATCATGTTTCTGTGTCCCATTTTAGTATTTCAAACTTTTCATTATTCTTCTTTCTGATATGATGTTCTATGATCAGTGACCTTTGAGGCTACTATTATAATTGCTTTGGTTAACTACAAACTACACAGCAAATTTAAGGGATAAATGTGATGAATGTTCTGACTTCCCCCAGTCATTTTCTCCATCTTTCTTTCTCTCCTTGAGCTCCTCTATTTCCTGAGATATGATCATATTAAAGAATGTTACATAAATCTAGCTGATAAAGCTGCAGCAGGGTTTGAGAGGGCTGACACTAATTTGGAAAGACGTTCCACTGTGAATAAAATGCAATCAAACTACGTTGCATATTACAAAGAAATCTTTCATGAAAGAAAGAGTCAATCATCATCTTATTTTAAAAAGTTGCCACAGCTACTCCAAACTTTCAGCAAACACCACTGTGATCAGTCAGGGGATCATCAACATCAAGGCAAGACCCTCCCCCAGCAAAAAGATTGACTCACTGAAGGCTCAAATGATGGTTAGCATTTTTTTTTTGGCAACAAAGCATTTTTAAATCAATGTCTGTGCATTTTTAGACATAATACTAAGGCAACATCTTTCTGGAATTAGCAAACAAATCTAAAACTAAGGCTCTGACGGACTCAAAAGAAAAGGAAATTTTATTTATCCTAAGCTAAGTATCATCATCCTACCTGAAAGACTATGGTAACACTAAAAGGAATTATGGTGATGCTATGATTGCTTAGACTATTCTGCTATTCAACATAGTAGTGACTGAATGTGGAAAAAGACCATAGTTATTCATCAAAGAAAAGTTCAAGACTATCACATCAACCTGTCCAGCAGAGATGCCTTCTCTCAAGCTCAGTGACTAAATGTCCTGCCTGGTCCAGCCTGGGAAGCAGTTGCCCCACAATAAAACAGCTAGATCAGCCAGGGTATAGTAAGTAATTGATTAAAGTAACTAAGTTGCACTCTATCTCTTGTATTTAAGCTGTGAACTGTAAATTCAAATTCCTTTCCTAGCCACTGTTTTCTTAATCAGTTGTTCATTTGCTAAACCTGCCTTTTTCTTCTGAACCCTTTCATGTTGATTAGGAAAAAAATAAAACAACAATGTGTGTTTTTAATTTTTCCCCATGCTTTCTTTTTTTTCTTCTAGAAAATCTTATTTATAATACATATTATTTTATGAATCATGTTGAGAGAGAAAAATCAGAGCAAAAGGAAAAAACCATGAGAGAGATAAAAAAACATAAAAGAGAAGTGAACATAGCATGTGTTGATTTACATTCAGCTTTCACAGTTCTTTTTCTGGATGCAGATGGCATTTACTATCCAAAGTCTATTGGGATTGCTTTGGATCACTGAACCACTGAGAAGAATCAAGTGCTTTATAGTTGTTCATTGCATATTCTTGCTATTATGTGTACAATGTATTTCTATCTCTGCTATGCTATATGCATATATTCTATATGTTTTGCATATAGTACAACTTGATCATCCATTCCCCAATTGATGGGCATCTACTCATTTTCCAATCTTTTGTTACTACAAAAAGAGCTGCTACGAACATTTTTGCACATGTGGGTCTTTTTTCCTCCTTTTAGATTTCCTTGGATAAAGACCCAGTAATGACATTGCTGGGTCAAAGGATATGCACCATTTTATAGCCCTTTGGGCATAGTTCCAAATTGCTCTCCAGGATGGTTGGATTATTTCACAATCCCACTGACAATACATTAGCCTCTCAGTTTTCCCACATCTCTTCCAACATCTATCATTATCTTTTTCTGTCATCTTAGCCAATCTGAGAAATGTGAAATGGTACCTCAGAATTGTTTTAATTTGCATTTCTCTAATCAATAGTGATTTAGAGCATTGTTTCATATCACTATAGATGGCTTTAATTTCATAGTCTGAAAATTATCTGTTCGTATCTTTTGACCATTTATCAATTGGGAAATGATTTGTATTCTTATAAATTTGACGCATTTCCTTATATATTTTAAAAATGATACTTTCATCAGAAACACTGGCTACATAAACATTTTGTACTTCCCTTTTAATCTTGTTTCTCTTGATTTTGTTTGTGCAAAAGCTTTTTAATTTAATGTAATCAAAGTTGTCCATTTTACCTTTCATGTTGTTTTCTAGTCCTTCTTTGGTCATAAATTCCTCCCTTCTACAAAGATCTGATAAGTAAATTTTCCCTTACTTTTCCTTTCATCATCTTCATGGTCAATTCCTAATTAATAATTGTTTTCATGAATATTCCTCCTATAAATTAGAATCTCAAAGAAATAACACCCTTTTTGATCCTTATAGATTATAAATCCTCCACACCTTCCTATTTATCAACACTATAAAAATACTGTAATTTGTTTTAATTACTTTCTGTGTTTAGTTCATATGTCAAAGACTTAGAGAAAGTCTGTTTTCTTCAGGAACATTTAGTAGCTCTTGAGTTAATTTTTTTAATCTTTCCTCAGAAAAAGATATGCCCCATTTTGCTAGAGATGCAATTTTGGGGTGGCAGGGAAAGAATTCTAAGTATGGGAAGTAGTCAGTGAAAATATACAATTTAGAGTTCTAAGACATGTAAACAATAAAAGGGATTAATAGGGATCTTTCCAATCCCCACTACTTTTGAAGTCTCTCCAAAATAGGAATTATTCACAGGAGATAAAGTGATTTAAAGTGTCTCCATTTTTTTAAGATACTAGAAGCCCTACAAAGATAACCTGATGAACTAAATGTGAAGAAAGCTAATAGATAATCCCTAGTGAATTTATTCAGCAACTCCTCCCTTAACAGCCCCTTTGCTCTGACAGTACTACATAAGCTAGTGCATAGGCTCAAAACAGAATTTCACCACCCACCCTCCCACTTCTACTCCCAATCCCATTATCTCTTCCCAGTGCCACGGAAAATCAAAAAACGAGACCTGGCTTTGGCTGAAACCAAAGTACAGTAGGGTTCTGTGCTGAAATAACACTCAACTAGAAAACTGAGGAACAATGGGAAGTAGGACAGAACACTAGTATGTATGCCCTGAATAATGTGTGTGTGGTAGATGTGTTGTTCCACTAGTCCTAAGAGAAAAGTAGACTGGTAACTGGTTGGAGCCATTTCTGCCCCATCCTGCAAAAGTCACTTGAGCTGGACACCAAGGTCAGTAAACTAATATTTCCCAGCATGGGAAAAAGCTAAGACTGCTTTTAGGTGCAATCCTTAAGGCTATCAAAGAAGTCAGAAAGTGAACAATAAGGGAATATAAGCAAACAAGATAAATTACCAAATATCTCTGTTGAAAGAAAACTCAGGAAAAGACCTTAGATATAAGCAAATAAATCCACAAGGAAGATATTACTAGCAGAAGGGAGTATGACCTCCATAGTAGCCAAAGATATTTATCTATGAATTAAAATATTTGTATCAAATTTTTGAGAAGATTTTTGTGTCCAAGATTTGCAAACAATTAACACACTCGCAAACATATATATGCACACACACACACATACATACATACATACAACTAAATGCTGTTCCTCAACAGATAAATGAGAATTGTAAACGCTTAACAACCATTTGAAAGAATGTTCCACTTCACTAATAATGGAAACCCTAAGGTTAAATATCATATTTAGCCTACTATCTTTGGAAAATACATTGAAAGACAGAAATAATCAATGTCAGAGGGATTATGAAAAAATAAACAGACAGACATCATTTTGGTTTGGGAGGATTATTTATATTTTCAGTAGCAAATTCTTTCCCTCCCTTTATTCCCTTTTCTACCCATTGAGATGGTAAGAAATATAATATACGTATGAAATCATGTCATACATATTGTTACTGCATGAGTAGTGTTTTAAAATAAAGCAAGACAAATAAAGGAAAGAAGTATTCCTTCATATACATTGTGAGACCATCAGTTCTCTTCCTGAAGGTGGACAACATTCTAAATCGTTCTGTATCATATCCATCCTTTGGAATTTTGATGAATCATTACATCAGTTAGAATTACTAAGCCTTTTACAATTGTTTTTATTTATAGTATTGTGGCTAGTGTATACAATGTTCTGCTTTTTGTTTGCTTCATTTTGTATTGCCTAAGTCTTCCCAGGTTTGTTTGTTTTTTTAAAGACCCCTTCCCCAAAAAAGAAAAGAAAATTACCAAAAACTGATCAAACAGAAAGTCTTCATTTAAATCTTCCCAAGTTTTTTTTCTGACGCCATCCCCTTCATCATTTCTTACAATTCAATTGTATTCCTTCACATTCATATACCATAATTTGGTTAATCATTCCCTAATTAATTGCTATTCCCTCAGTTTCCAATTTTTTGCCACATTCATATAAGTCTTTCCAGGTTTTTCTGAAATCAGTCTGCTCAACATTTTTTATACCACAGTAACATTTCATTATAATCATATGCAATAACTTGTTCAGCCATTTCCTGATTGAAGAGAACTTCAGTTCTCTATGTATTTGAGAAATAAGATCTTTATCAAAGAAATTTGTTTTACTGGAAACTGAGTAGATGCCTATCAATTGGAGAATGGCTGAATAAATTGTGGTATATGAATATTATGGAATATTATTGTTCGGTAAGAAATAACCAACAGGATAATTTCAGAAAGGCCTGGAGAGACTTACATGAACTGATGCTGAGTGAAATGAGCAGGGCATTATATACTTCAACAACAATACTATATGATGATCAATTCTGATGAACGTGGCCCTCTTCAACAATGAGATGAACCAAATCAGTTCCAATAAAGCAGTAATGAATTGAACCAACTACTCTCAGTGAAAGAACTCTGGGAGATGATTATGAGCCACTACATAGAATTCCCAATCCCTCTATTTTTGTCCGCCTGCATTTTTGATTTCCTTCACAGGCTAATTGTATGCTATTTCAAAGTCCGATTCTTTTTGTACAGGACTGTTAGGACATGTATACTTATATTATATTTAATTTATACTTTAACATATTTAACATGTATTGGTCAACCTGCCATGGCAGGGGATGAAGGAGATGGGAGTAAGGAGGGGAAAAATTAGAACAAAAGGTTTGGCAATTATCAATGCTGTAAAATTACCCATGCATATAACTTGTAAATAAAAAGCTATTAAAAAAAAAAAAGAAATTTGTTTTAACGTTTCCAGCTTTTTTTCTAACTTTGGCTACTGTGATTTGTTTGTGTAAAACTTTTGTAATTTTATGTAACCAAAATTATTCATTTTACCTCTTGTAAATCTATCTCATGTTTGTTCTTTTGCTTCAAAATGCTATTTGCTATATGGGATGATTTGTCATATGGGGAAAAGCCAAAGGACACTTGAAGAAATGTAATGTAAAAACAAAAGGAATGAGCAAAGATCTTTTTTTTAATTAATATAAAAATTCCTATGTGAACGATACAGAAAGTGAAAACAGCTTAATAAAGCTGTGATATTCATTGAAATCAACTTTTTGCTTTTGTTTAGGTTGCATATTGGAAGATGATGCCATTATAGAAAATTTAAAAAAATCCAAACAAACATCCATTGAAGTTTCAGAACGCATCAAGGCAGCAGAAAAAACTGAAAATGAATTTCAAATGACCCGTAAAAACTATCTTCCCATTGCAACAAGGGGAGCGTTGCTCTATTTTTTAGTAGCAGGTCTGGCACAGATCAACTATATGTACCAATTTTCTTTGGATTGGTTCCGGGACATGTTTGTAATGTCTGTAACCTACAAAGCTAACAAAATTACAGAAAAATCTCAATTTGCTTCTGTTTTAAGAAAAGTGCAAGTGTTTCAGAGACTGCAGAAGTACCAAGACGATAAACCGGACCCTCTGAAGGACAGAGTACGCTTTAATAATTATATTGCAGATTTAGTCGAGTTATTGACAGAAAGCATTTATAAGGTAAGATTCTGTGTGTGTTCAAATTTTCCAGATGTCTTTTGTTGAATCCACTGATCCTACAGTCACCTTTTCCCATCAGGTCGTTTCTTCAGCACTGTTTATCAAAAATAAACTTTGCTTCTCCTTTCGGCTTTGTACCTTAATCCTGCAAAATAATTGTGATGGATCTCAAATCCTAAATAGTACCGAATGTTTACCAGAGGAAGAATGGAACATCTTCTTGTATTCTAACCTACTGATAAATATTGAGGAGAAATTACCCCAGGTTAAAAGTGAAGGTAAGTAAAAGACAATGACCCTACAAAAAACCTTTGTAAAGTTGTAAAAGAAGGATCTGAATCGGTCCCATAAAACAAGAGTTTGTAATCACTGACCTTTAAACTCCCTTTAAGAACTGTTATTTTGGCCTTAAGCCTAGAGTATAAATTTCCTCTGGGCAAGGCTGGATCAAATCTAATTTTATCTTTGTATTCTCCATGGCACCTAGCTCAGAGCCTTGCACACTATATATAAATGAACAATTTTTAAATACCTATGATTAAGGTTATTTTTAGTTAAAATCCTAAAATGCAAGCCATAATACCTAGTTCTGGTTTAAAAAATAAATAAATAAATAGTGATTACTGGACTGAGATCATCAGAAGACAAACCTATCTGTACTTTGTGATTTTTCCTCCTCTTTCTTTTGAAAAAAAAAAATCCTTTTAAAAATATCTAAGCTGAAAAAAAGACAGAATAAAGACCTCATTCATATAAAAAGACATTCTCACACTTAGTGTATCTTAGTAGAACATAGAATTGAAATGTCATTTAAAATTACTTAACTAGTCAACAATATATGTCTATATTATATTGTTAGTCACATTAAAAAAAAAAAAAAAAAATGAAGGCCACAAGAGCCCTGGCATTCTCATAAAAGGTTCTGAGGGCAGGGAAGTGTGAATTTTGAAAGTGACATTTTTCCAAGAATGTTTTACACATGACAGATGAAAACTAAAAATTCAGCTAATCTTTTGGGCTACATGATGTCAAATAGCCTGACAGAAATATTCACACAATTGATTTAATTTATTCAGTTGTTATAGGTGTTTGATGTCATATTATCATTTTTGTAATCATAGACTGGGAAGCATGAATTGTGACTAGAGAATGGGGCCGATGGGTAAGGGAAAAGCCCTAAAGGTATAAGATTTTGTTGCTGTTCTGACTTTGTGACATATATTCATCACTGTGCAAACTCTTCTATGCTCTCCTGGACCTACCAGGATCTCAAATAATTCATAAGACAATCTAGTACATGAGAATTCTGCAGGAACACATAGAACACAAGGGCACATAAACACAAGCACATAGGGCATATATCACATCCAAAACCCCAGTTCTTCAAACTATTCCACCAAAATGGTCAGGAATCGTGATTCCATACCCACAGTATCTCAGGCAGCCTGGAAAACACTAGCCAAGAAGTCTTGCTTCTCCCTACTTTTATGTGAGAGCTGCAAGAAAATCCAAAATAGGGAATGGGAGGGGAGAGAGCTACCTCCTTGACAGCTGAGTTCAATTGCCCTAACTTCTTTTTTGTACTGAGAAAGGATTAAAAAATAACTACAAATGGCTATTGCTTTTTTGCCATACATTCCCCAATAGTCAGTTGGAAAGCAGAACTCTAGAAAAACTACAACTCATATTCTTTTCCTAATTACCGGGTCAGTAAAGAGCTTTTCTCATTTGGCTTTGCTACCACTATTTGCTTAAAAAAAGCAAGTCACAAGACTAGAGCTTGCAGAATTTATCTAAGACTTTTTAGCTCAGGGGACTAACTAGTTAGTGATAAGAGAATTTCTGGCTCTGCTTGATTATTTCTATTTAAGATGAGCATGTCAAGTACATAGCTATACTCTGTTATTAATGGCTGGTCTACAAATTCCAAGAAATCCTCAGTGTTTTGTTGTTTAGTTTTGTCTTGACTTTTACTCTCCAGGAGATTTTTTTTGGCAAAGATAGTGGAATGGTTTGCCATCTCTGACTCTAGTGGTTCAGGTAAGCAAGGGTTAAGTGATTTACCCAGGATCATATAGCCAATAAGTGTCTGAAGTTGAGTTTGAACTCTGGGTCTTCTTGACTCTAACCCCAGTTTCCTACTCACTGAGCCTCCTAACTGCTTCCAGGGTTTACTGAGCAGTTTTAACTTGATATAGAGTTTTCTCTTCTACTTTCAGTTCTTAGATATGTAAATCTTTACCTTGCCCTTCTGCCTTCTATAAAATTCCTATGTACCTATCCTGCCTATGTGACCAAAAATATACGATGTAGCTCAAGACTTCTCAGGGTCAAGTTTCTTGCATACTGGTTTCTGAATTTATTTTCTGAGCATAATAAATCAGGTTTTTATGATTTGTACATATTTTCATGTATTGATTTGTTGATTTATTTATTTTTTATTAAAGCTTTTTTATTTTCAAAACACATGCACAGATAATTTTTCAACATTGACCCTTGCATAGCCTTGTATTCCAAATTTTCCCCTCCTTCCCTTTACCCCTAAGTAATCCAATATATGTTATACATATTAAAATATATGATAAACCAGTTTTTAAAGTGCGTTTGCCTGTTAACAATTTTCAATTGATAGCAAGAATAAAAATGCATTCTTCCCTAAAAATGGGAAAACTATGATTCTTATCAATCTAGTTCCTTTTTAACCATTCTACAACTATTAATATAAAGTGGCAAAGAGGACTTATGAGACTGAGAACCCTTATTTTATCGTCCTTGATATAGAGCTTGCTGTAGTCAAAAATTTTGTTACCTCATGGCCAAATTTAGGGGAAACATCTTCGTTCTTAGTTGGGTTAGTACTTAGACAATAGGCGATCTGCTTCTGGGACCAGAGATGTGGCAGAGCTAACTTACCAGCTCTGAGAACTGATTGTTAAATTTTTAGTCTGAACACTTATACCTCAGAAAATGGCAAGCACTACAAATCAGGGCTTGGTTTGTCTTTTTTTATTGCCTAGGCTTAAAGAATTGCTAGAGAAAAAGTTAATAAGGCAGCTTATATTTACTTAAAAGCATATTTTGTGTACATTTGCCCTCAGCATAAATTCAAACTTTTCCAGCAGAGTAGACCCTCCTAGAATTTACACTGGCAAAGTTGGCCAATTGTTTAAGATGAATAAAGGATAAGAGATTCTAGTATTCAAGTGATATCCTTAAAATGAAATAAAAAGAATCTTTGAGGAAGAAAATCTAATCTAGAATGTTGTTGGGTGGATTATACAGTAATATAATAATAGCTAACATTTATATAAAGGCAGTTGGTAGTGGAGAGTGGCAGGCTGGAGTCAAGAAGATCTGAGTTCAAATCCAGCCTCAGACATTTCTAGTTGTGTGACCCTGGATGAATCACTTAACTCTGCCTCAATTTCCACATTTGTTAAATGATCTAGAGGAGGAAATGGCAAACCATTCCACAATCTTTGCTAAAAATATTCCAGATGGAATTATGAAGAATCAGACACAATTTAATATCAATAAAATGATTGATATAGCACCTACTGTGGACCAAGCACTTTACATATATTTCATTTGATCCTCACAACAGCCCTAAGGAAGCAGATGCTATTGTGATTATGATTATCATTTTACATATGAAAAAACTAAGGCAAAAAGATGTTAAATGACTTGTCCAAAGATAAATCACTTGTTCAGCTAGTAGATATATGTGTTCAGATCTAAAGTCAGATCTTCCTAGTCCTAGATCAATACTCTGTACACTAGAGCACCATTTAAGTGTCTCAGTGGAATTGTCTATGAAGGACCTACGGAAGACCATGAACAAGGATCACACAGGAAAAAAAAGGTTTATTATAAGACAGATTTCAGAAGGTAGAGCCAAGATGTTGGAGAGAATGAAGGAAGTTGTCTGAGTTCTTTCTTCCCTGTTTTCCTAGGAAACAAACCTAATCAAGCTTCTCAATGGATTCTGTAGGGATAGAAGCCACAAAAAGATGGAGTGAAACAATTTTTCAGCTAAAGATTACTTAGACTTTAGGAAAGGTCTGTCTCGCTTGGGTAAAAGGGGAACACAGCCCAGGATGGACTTTGCTGTGGGCAATCTAGCTGGAAGTTCTTAGTTGCAGATCAGACCAGTCACCAAAGCCCTCAGTCCTGGCTCAGCAGCCCAACTAGGTGGCCTCCTATCCCATCATAGAAGGCAAGTCGCAAGGTCCAGAACCACAGCACAATAGGTGTGACTAGGCCAGGTCACCCCAGTGCAGTAGGCAAGCCATCAGCACCACATGGAAAGCCAATGACCAAGTTCCTATCAAACAAAAGAAGCTTGAGACAGTGTCCCCTATACCCTAGGAGTAGACTCAGCTTTTTAAAACAGGCACAAAAAAAAGGCATCCTGACCATAGAACTCAGCTTTTTAAAATGGGCAAAAAAAAAAAAAAAATTAGAAAGCTAATGGCAACAGAGAAGATCAGAATGAATTCAGAAAAGGATAGCAATGGTAAGATGCCTTTGTGTTAAAGCCTCAAAGGGGAACATAAATTAGTCTTGGACTTAAAAAAGTCCTCTTGGAAGAGCTCAAGAAGGATTCTAAAAATCCGATTAGAGAGGTAAAAGAATAATTGGAAAAAGAAATGAATTATACAGAATTATGAAAAAAAAAAACAACAGCTTAGAAAAAAGAAACATAAACATTGAAGAAAAAACTCCTCTAAATGAAAAAAGAGGAACAAAAGTTAACTGAAGAAAATAATTCATTAAATATTAGAATTGGCAAGTGGAAGTTAATGATACTATGAGAAATCAAGAATCAAACAAAATCAAAAGAATGAAAAAACAGAAAAAAATGTAAAATATCTTATTGGAAAAACAATTGACTTGGAAAATCAATCCAGGAAAAATAATTTTTAAATTATTTAACTACCTAAAAGCCATGACCAAAAAAAAAAAAAAAAAAAAAAGCCTAGAAAATATCTTTCAAGAAATTATTAAGTAAAACTGCCTTGATATTCTCAAACCTTAGTGCAAAATAGTAATAGAAAGATTCACCAAATTCACCAATCACCACCAAAGAGATATACCAAAATGAAAGCGCCTAACACTATTGCAGTCAAATTCAAGAATTAACAGGTCAAGGAAAAAATACTGCAGGCATTCAGAAAGAAAAAATAATAGCCACAACCAGGATTACATAGAATTTAGCAGCTTCTACATTAAAGGACTGGAGAGCATGGAATATGATATTCTGAAAAACAAAGAAACTTAAATTACAATCAGAATAAATTGCCCAGCAAGATGGAGCATAAACTTTCAGGAGAAAAGTTAGATATTCAATGAAATAGGGGATTTTCAAACTTTACTGATGAAAAGACCAGAGTTGAACAGAAAATTTGATCTTCAATACAAGACTCAAGAGAAGCATAAAAAGATAAACAGGAAAGGAAAGAAAAATATAAACAAAAACATATTATTCAATAAACTTAAACTTTACATCTCTACATGGGAAAATGATATTTGTAATTCTTGAAAATTGTAATTCTCTTGGGGAAGAAGAATATGTATACACTGAGGATAAATTGATTTTGATAGGCTAATATTAAAAAATGATTAAGGGGTGAAAAAAGAATTGTACTGAGAGAAGAATAAAGGAGGAGGCAGAATAGGGTAAACTATATCACATGAAGAGGCACAAAAGACCTATTACAGTAGAAAGAAAGGATGGATGGAATGAGCATTATTTGAATTTTACTTTCATTGGATTTGGCTCAAAGGAAGAATAACACACTTAGTTGGGTATAGAAGTTTATCTTACCCTATAAGGAAATAGAAAAAGAAAGGTGGGGGAAAAGGGGACAGAGGAGCCTGATAGAAGGGAGGGCAGATTGAAGGAAATAGGGTTCAGAAGCAAAACACTGGTAAGAAAGGATAAGGTGAAAGGAAGGAAAAAGCCAAGTGGGAAAAATAGAATAGAGGGAAATAGACAATTAGCACTTACAGTTGTGAATATGAATAGGATGAACTCTCCCATAAAAAAGAAAAGGATAATAAGTGGATTAAAAGCCAGAATCCTACAATATGTTGTTTACAAGAAACATATTTGAAGCAGAGGGATAATGTAAAATGTAAAAGGCTAAAGCAAAATATATTTTGCTTCAACTGTATTAAAAAAAAGAAGTAGTAGCAATCCTGATATGAGACAAACAAAAACAAAAATAGATTTAATTCAAAAAGATAAGGAAGGAGATTATATCTCAATAAAGGGTACAATAGACAATGAAGTAATAGCAATACTAAACTAGATGCATCAAGTGGTATAGCATCCAAGTTCCTAAAGGAGAAGTTAAATGAGTTTCAGGATGAAATAGAGAGCAAAACAATACTAGTGGGAGATCTCAATCTCAAAGAGGAAATAAAATACTTAAATAACACCATTTTAGAAAAAAACAAATTAAACAAGTTATCAATGAACTCCCTAAGAAAAAATCTTCAGGTCCATATTCTTCAAAATAGATTAAGAAGGAGTCCCATCAAATTCCTTTCATGAGAAAAATATGGTGCTGACACCTAAAACAGGAAGAGCCAAAATAAAGAAAATTAAAGATTTTTTTTAAAAAACGAAAATTATTAATAATGCAAAAAAAATTTTTAAATATAAGCAAAGAGATTTTTGTCTAGCATAAGGCATTATGACCATGTGAGATTTGTACCAGAAATGCAGAGCTGCTTTAATAATTTAAAAACTATCAACATAATTAATCATATCAATAATGAAACTAAATCTCAATAAATGCAGAAAAAGCTTTTGACAAACTACAGCACCTATTCCAATTAAAAACACGAGAACATAGGAATAAATTGAATTTTCTTTAAAATGATAACCAGCATTTGCCTAAAACTATCAGCCAGCATTATATAAAAAGAGAATAATCTAGAAGAATTCCCAGTAAGATCAAGAATGAAACAAAGATGCCTTTTATCATCATCATTAGTAGTAGTATTATTTAGTATTAGAAATGTTAGCTTTAGAAATGAGAAGGAAAAGAAATTAAAGGAAATAGAACAAATAATGAGGAAATAAAACAATCACTTTTTACAGATGATATGATAATATACTTAGAGAATCCTAGAGAATCACTTAAATACTACTTGAAACAGTTAACAACTTTAGCAAAATTGTAGGATATAAACTAAATTCACATACATTATCAGCATTTCTATGTATTACCAACAAAGCCCAGCAGTAAGAGAAAGAGAAATTCCATTTAAAATAACTGGAAACAATATAAAATATCTGGGAATCTTATCTGCCAAGGCAAACCCAGGAAACAATTATAAAACATATTTCACACATATAATGTCAGATCTAAAAAAAAGTTGAAAAATATCAATTGTTCATGGCGATTAGACTGAGCTGATATAATAAAAATGACAATTCTACCTAAATTAATCTACTTAATTCAGTCCCAAAGCAATCAAACTGCCAAAAAATTATTTCATAGAGTTAGAAAGAATAACAATTCATCTGGAAGAATAAAAGGTCAAGAATATCAAGGGAATTAATGAAAAAAATGCAAAGGAAGGTGTCCGAGCCATGCCAGACCTAAAATTGTATTATAAAATGGTAATCATCAAAGCCATGGTACTGGTTAAGAAATAAGAGTGTTGGATCAGTGAAATAGGGTTGATGCACAAGACATAGTAGTCAATGACTAAAGTAATCTACTGTTTGATAAATCCATAGACTCCAGCCTCTGGAGTAAGAGCTTACTACTTAAAAAAAGAAAAGAAAAGAAAAGAAAACTGCAGGCAAACTGGAAAATAATATGACTAACCAAATATAGCAAGATGAATACATTAATTAGATATAAAGAGTGCTACCAAAGCAACAAAGATTAGAAGAAAAGAAGAAATCTGGGAAACATTTTTTTTACAGCCAGTGTTTCTAATAAAGGCTTTATTTCTAAAATATATAGAGAACTGAATCAACTTTATAAAAATACAAGTCATTCCCCAATTGACAAATTTTCAAAAAATATGAACGGGCAGTTTCCAGATGAAAAGATTAATTAAAGCTGTCTATAGTCATGTGAGAAAAAAAAAAGCCTTAAATTACTATTGATTAGAGAAATGCAAATTAAAACAACTCTGAGATACCACCTCACACCTATCAGATTGACTAAGAGGACAAAAAAAGAAAATGATCAATATTAGAAGTGATATGGGAAAACAGGGACACATGCACTCTTGGTAGAATTGTAAACTAGTCCAACCATTCTGAACAGCAATTTGGAACTGTGGGAATGCCTGAATAAGTTGTGGTATATGAATGTATTGGAACACTTTTGTTCTATAAGAAATGACGAGCAAACAGATTTCAGAAAAACCTGGAAAGGCTTTCATGAACTGATTCTGAGTGAAGTGAAGAGAACATTGTACACAGTAATGGCAACATTGTGTGATGACCAACTATGAAAGACTTAGCTCTTCTCCATAATACAGTGATGTGATAACCAAAAGACATGATAGAAAATGTCATCCACAGCCAGAGAAAGAACTATAGAAATTGAATGCAGATCATAGCATTCTATTTTCACTTTTTTAATTTGTTTTTTGTTTTTTCTTTCTCCTAATTTTCCCTTTTGTTCTTATTTTTCTCTCACAACATAACTAATATGGAAGTAGTTTAACATGATTGTGTGTGTATATATAGCCTATATCAGATTGCTTGCTGTCTTGGGCAAGGAAGTGATGGAGGCAGAAAAATTCAAAACTCAAAATCTTACAAAAATGAATGTTGAAAACTATATATATATATAAAATTTTTAAAAATAAATACTATTAAGTGAAAAAAAAAAAAGATGGTGAAAAAGTGAAAAAAAAAGACAACATTGATGAAAGAATATTTAAATTAGATAAACTTCCTGAAGCTTTAAAACATTCAATGATCATAATTGTGTTCTTTCACCACTAGATGGCAATCGCTATCTAGTTGGTAAGGTATGATACTGAATGAGTCTGAATAGGGAAATAGAAGCTAATAGAGAATAAATGAAAATAATAAATGAAAAAAGTAAGAAAAAAGTTACATGTAGATTTTAGGAGTTGGATGAATTCATAATCAAAATATAAGGCAACAACAACACAAAAAGACTACCATTTACTTGGATTCTTAATAATATCCATGGGAGCCTCTTAGAGAGGAATCTAATTGGGCTAATAGGAAAAGAGTTGTCATCAATAAATGTCAACCCCAGAACTCTGGCTGTTGCACACATTTCTCCAGATGCCTCTTGTCTTTGTCAAACAGACAAATAGGAAACACACATAGGACTACCAGGGAGCAAGGGGAAATAAAAATACTTTGTAAAAATAAAGGTTTTTTTTTAAAGCAAATTTTAAAAATTGATGGGAAGCTTTACAACTGAACACAACCATTCCTCTTTCTATATCAGATCCAGCATCGTTTTCCTTTTAATACAACAAGATTTCAAAATTAACAGGTGCAAGTCCTTTGAAACAAAAGCACTGTTTTATTCTGAAGGATAAGATTTATTTGTACCAAGTTATAGCAATCAATTTGTTTGGCTAGCAATAGACAAAGAATCAACAAGGTACTCATAACCTGAAGTAAAGAAGATAAATATTTTTCAACAGGACAAGAGTAAAAACATTTCCTGAAAATGGCAGATACTTAGGTAAACAAAGTAGTCAAAGCATACTAGAATTTTGTTGGATAGAACAAAACATTGTAAAGATTTTCTCCCAAAATCCCAGAAGTTAAAGCCACTGATAGTTACATAAAAGTTTTCACTATATTCATTAAGAAGTTAGCTCTTTTAGATTTCTAATTATATGTAAAATATGTAATTTTATATATTTTATACTCATTCAAGCAACAAAGTATCACAGTGGGATAGAATGTTGACTTGAAGTTAGGAAAACAAATCCAATTTGAGCCTTACCTGTGTGGCCCTAGCCAAGTCATTTAACTTCTATGCCTTACTTGAGATATTATATATACATGCATATATAAACACATATACATATATATGGCACTTTACATTTTATAGTGCTACATAAATGTTACTAACCTAGCTATTATTATTATCCATCTTGTCTAAAGTTGTTCATTATTTTGTGAAAACACAACTTTAACTTAACATTAATCGAGGAAGTAATTCCAATTCCATGGAAACATGATTATTATCTGGAGGTCCTATTCCTGCCCAGGTCAAATTTGGATGACAAAAAGCTCAAAACAGGAAGAAACCAGAAACTTCATCTTCTTTAGAATGGTAATGTGGATTCTTCTCTTAGCAGCTTCCCAGAGTTTCTTACCTAGGAAAGATATGTCGGGGAAGAAGTAGGGAGGAAAGAGAAGTGTTACTCAAACTACATATAGGATTCTCAACAATGAGAATGTTTCAAGTTGGGGTGTGACCTTGGTAGATACTGTATTGGGTCCCTCACAGTTCCATCGCATTCTCACAACTTTCCCTTCTTCCGCAGCCCCTCCAGGTCTCCTAAATTCTGTGATTCATAAACCTACCCAACAGCCATTTTTTTAAATTGGTCTTGACAGTTGAAAAACTTTCTATTATGTTGGAAAATGTTGTAAAACATTATTCATGAATTGGATATAGATTAAACTGATTTCTCTCTGGGGTTCCCTCCAATATCAACCATACCATATGATTCTTTGCAAGATAAGATATTATAATGTACAACTAAGTACATTATTGAAAAGCAAAGTTGGTTAAGGCAAAATTGTGGGAGACAAATGTCTCTATTAGTTTTAAGTATGTCACTGTTCTTTTATAGCACTTACATGGAATTAAATTTTGTTTTTAAGAAATTCCTCCACAGAGGTCCTACTCTAGTATCCCATTATGACATAGTGGTGAAACTAGGTTATCAAAGGATTTTCCAGCCAAAATAAGCACAAATTCTAGTATGTTTTAGCAAACTGGAAAGTCTTTGAATAGGGACTCAGTGTTAGTCAGATATTTTAGCAAAGCTCATTAATAGTAACGTTAGCTTCTTAGTAAGTGATGAATTAGTATGTCCACGGCAACACAGAAAGACCCTATATGTTATATGGATGGGACATAGTATGCATATATAAAGGGAGTACTCATACCAATATATTATATCATTGGCTCCTTGTAGTGAACTAAATGAATCAGATAAAGGTAATTATTTTAAATCTGGGAATAATTAAAAAACAAAAGATCATTATATTCTAATGAGATTTGTATTTCTTTTCCAGAATTCGATTTAGATGAACTCAGAAAAGCTGAGCATCTTTTCTGGCTTTCTGAATCCAGGTTAAAAGAGTGTCAGTTCATCTGCCATCGCATACAATCATTTGCTCTTTTATGCCAATCTCTTTTGACAAATAAATCACAATGGAATTATTTTATGAACAGTGAAGGTACATATTTTCTAATGAGCACACCTTATATTTCCCCAAATTCAAAAGAAAAAGGAGAAGGTAAGAAATTATCTTTTTTCAAATTAAATAAAGCTAATGCTTAAGTTAATAGGCTCAAGCTATAGACTGAGGCCAGGTGACATCTCAAACAATGGAAAAAAAGAAAAGGGTAACTTTAGTCACTTTTAATGAACCAGCTAATATGAGTAAACTACTTAATACCTCATGCCTGTTTTCTCTTTTGTAAAATAAGTTTGCACTCAAAGTTCTGAGATGCCTGTCAATTCTAAATTCTGTGATTGTATATATGCCTCACTTTATATAATATTTCATGTAAAAGGACCATTAATCTATTAAGGGTCATTAATCTGTTGACCAGAGGCAAACAAACTTCCTATAAATGTTATAGCAAGATAGTATTAATTGTACAGTTAAATGGATTTTGAAATATGACAATTTCTTTGCATTTGTATCAGGGTTCTGCTGGAACTATAGTTTCAGCTTGGAAAATTTATCTGCAAATGTGTGTGGG
The DNA here is from genome assembly GCF_902635505.1 of Sarcophilus harrisii. NCBI lineage: Eukaryota > Metazoa > Chordata > Mammalia > Dasyuromorphia > Dasyuridae > Sarcophilus > Sarcophilus harrisii. The sequence goes on along the minus strand of NC_045429.1, from coordinate 387,709,336 downwards.
ATGAAGATCTTGCTTCATATTTTAACTTTTCACAGAATGGGAAGTATAAAAAAAGTGTAAAAAAAAAAAAGCTTATAATTCAAATAGTCATCAATTGACTTTACTACAGTATAAGTTTCCCAGATACAAGTGCTGTTTTTCTTTGACTTTAGGTTGAATTAATTAAAAAGTATCATCAAGTCTATACCATAAGTTAGTTTTCAAAGCTATTCATTGTTCAATAACAAGAATTGAGTGGGGGAGGAGGGAGGCTCTTCTCATTCAAAAAAATTTCAATCCCATCCTTGAGCTCAAAAAAATCTTAGCAAAACTTCTCCCTCCCTCTCCTAGCTTTTTTTCTCGTTTTGATATGATAGGTATGTACTTGTAATAAAAATAAAAAAATAAATAAATGTTGCAGTACAGAAATACATATGGCCCCTGAAACACTATTGAATTATGATTAAAATTTCAATTTGTAATGCTTCTCAGTTCTGCTCTCTTATCATGAAAGCAGCTACAATACATAAATAAATGAGAATAGCTTTGTCCAAATAAAATTTTATTTTGAAATGTAAAAATTATTTTTAGTTCATTGAGCTATGAAAAAACAGAAAGTAAGCCAAATTTGGCCCATGGGTCATACATAGTTTGCCAACCCTTAGCTTTGCAGAAGGAACACGTTCCACTGAAAATGCATACTCTAATACTCCAATTAAGTCAATACTCTAAACCAATCAAATCAGGGGCTGAAGATGGCAAAAGTCAACAGCTGTTTATTGAAGAAGGATAATGGAAATGTCTTACAGATCAACCAGAGGCAAATTAACAACTGTTATATAACTCAGTGTTAGAAATTTGCATAGGGCCCTTAAAAATCACATAGATAGCCTGTCGTAATTAAATCTTGAACCCAAGGCTTCCAATTCCAAGATCCTGTCTATTTACCATACCAATTGCTTTTCATAATGTTATGGTTATAAATGAGTGTTTACAGTTATTATAAGAAATTCCCCAACTTCCTAGAATAATAATGATATTTTTTCCTGAAATATTTCCCTGACCTAAGGTGTATCAACCAATTATAATACCTGGGAGCCAAAGCTTTTACATATCAGTAAAAATTCATTTCCCCAAACTCTCAAGCAAGGAATAATGTATGGAGAACACGAATAGGGAATGTATACAGAAAAAAATAAAAGGAGTAGTTAATGCTTAATTTTAATGTTACTAAATTTTAAAATTGTATGATTCAAAAAAAATTTTAAAGAACTTACTTTTAAAATGTCTTAACTTAATGATTTAAACTATGAATCTATTCATCTCAACTTTCTCTTCTAAATCTTGATCCAGAAAGTGATTTGGAAGAACAGGAAATAATCTTCCCCTGGGAGAATCTCACTTCATTTCAAAGACTTATATTGGTAAGATATGTGATAGAAAATATAAGAATCTTTGATCTTCTAGGCAAAGTTGGAATACCAACTTTGAATTCTTCAAAACTAAAATATTTCAAGGCAAACATAAGAACACAGATCTTGGCAATACCAATAGTCATTATCTTCTAATAAAGTCCTTTCCAAAGGCTTTTTCTTTTAACAATAATTACTGATACTTTTATGTTGAATAGGAAGAGAGGGAAAAGTGGATTCCCTTCTCTCAGTCATCTTGTCTGGCTCTCCTCCTTCCTTAATGTTAAGATAGTAGATAATGCTTGTACAAATTATACATATGATTCTGTAATTTTTTCCTGGCAAGAAAGGGATAAGCAGTCATCTTTGGAAGTGAAATATAATTTTCCCTGCACAATTCCCTGATCCATGACAGTCTAGAGAACATTTCCTAGGCCTTTCACATCTGTCAGAAACCTTGCTTCTATAATGACTTGCAAATCATTTAACACTTCCACTCCAGATCTCAAGATACTTTTAGTTTAACAACTAAAAAAAAAACCCATTAATTTTCATGCAATCCTTTTAAGGTAAGTTAGAAATATGTTTTAAATATAAGACTTGAAGTAAAGGGGGGGGACTTGAATGCCTTTCTCTCAGTATCTTTAATCTATATTGCTTCTTGAATTGGCCACTCTTAAGACAAGATGAAAAGAAAAGGAGTGGACTAAGAACACAAGATAGATGGTGCAGTAGATAGAATGCTGAGCTTGTAGTCAGAAAGACTCATCTTCCTGAGTTCAAATCTGACCTCAGATATTTACCAGCTATGTGACCCTGGACAAGTCACTTAACCCTATTTGCCTCAATTTCCTCATCTGTAAAATGAATTAGAGAAGGAAATGGCAAACCACTCTAATATTTTTATCAAGAAAACCCCAAATGGGGTCATGAATAGTCATATACAACTCAATGACAACCAGATAATAAATAGCTAGCTCCAGAGCCATAAGAACAACCTCTGATAAATACCTCCTTCACAAATCAATTAGGTCTCTAACTAAATGTCTAAGACTATATATTGCAGAGAAGGTATGTACTGCCTATGGTGAAAGATGTTTCCTATACCAATAAAATCACAGATCTAGTATTTAAGATAGACTATTATCCTAAGGAGAAAAAAAAAATGAGAAGAAAGGAAAAGAAGTATCAGGGGTACCCCAAGGAGCTTTATGTTTGCTCAGAAACCAGATTCCACCACCTCAGAATTAGATTCCACCCAAGAACATCTTTTCTCCAAACTCTTCCACCCACTAAAACATTGATTTAAATAGAAATAAAAGCAATATCCCAGGATGATAGGGGAAAAATACCCATAAAGGAGGAGATAATTATAACTACAAATTAAACTATGAAGAGGAACCAGTTATTTCTGATAGTAAGAAATTATTTTAATGTTTCCAGGACCCCATTATAGTACATTAATCCTTCCTACATGTTATGATAGTAAATGGTGTATATACTTATTGCACAAAGGATTCTATAATTTTTTTTCCTAGTAAGAAAAAAATGTGCAATGATATACATTGGCCAGTAGAGAAGTTATATTAATGACTCAGCCCTAATGTTAGATTCCACCATGCTGGAAAGCCTTTAAGAGTGGTCCCTACAACAGACTCTAGCTACCATCACCAGTATCAGTCATTATCAGGAATGTGATGTACAGAGACAATCAGTGAGTCCTTCCAGTTTCATTAGAGACTGACAGAGCTCTGATATGGTCTTTGAAATCCTAGTATCACTCCATCACAAGAAAATAGAATGAGATAGCAGTAGAAAATTATTTTTCTAGTACTGTGAAAATAGTATATTTTTTTCATTATAAGCTAGTATTATTGTCTAAAACCTACTTTTTTAGAGTTTAGGGTTAGAGCTGGGCCTGAGTCCAGTAGAATGGGCCTAAGTTCAAACCCAGCCTCAGATATTTAACTGCTACATGACCTCCAGCAAAAACTCTTCCCTTATGGAATTTTTGCATCCAGAATAGGGTCCTAAGCTGGTAAATGTGAAAGAGCCACAGGCTCTGTCAGGAATAGTGGTTATGTTGTTAATACTACAAATATTAAGGACAAATTTTAAAAATGTCAGGTTAGAAGAGTAACTGAGTGTTAATGCTGAATTACTATATAAGCATGTTCCTATTGCATTTTTATTTGAAGTGACATTTCTCAAGATCATGTTTGCATTTTTTCCTCTTTTATTTTTAGATAAAAATCCTTAAACCAGGATCTTTAAATAATTCTGTGCAAAGATTTGTTACTGAAAAATTGGGATATAATTATCTTCATACAGCTGGAATTAATTTAAAGGAAGTGTTTAGAGAGTCTAGTGCCAGAATTCCACTAATATTCATCCATTCTCATGGTGAGCTATATTATAAGTATACTGATGATATTTAAGATTCTCATTCTCCTCGGTGATAGAGACTATAAGCACATACTACCACATCTAGATAAAATATAGTGTTTTCAGAAAACTTGTTTAGTGATATGAGATACAGGATTAATATTGAATTTATAAAATGTATGTAAAATTTGTGGACAAATTATAATTTATCATGTGATAAGAAAGAAAAGCAATTGAAATGATACTAGCTTATGAATCTGGAAATTTGTGGAAAATCTCCAATTTGTAAGTAAGGAGCCATAAAACTTTGGGCCTATCATCTTTTGATGTATCCTTATATCTGAAATTAGAAGATTGGACAAAAAGTTCTCTAAAGACCCTAAAAACTCTTAAATTCTATAAACCTCTGAATTCTAAGGTTCCTCCTCCCTTATCCTCTTGCCTCTAAATCCTTCTGCAGTATTTGGCACAGTAGATGAACCTCACCTTTCTCTTCTACATTTTCTCCTCTCTTGACTCTTGACTCTCTGTGGCAAGACTCTTACTGTTCCTTTTCTACCTTTTCCCATTTCTATCTGTTATTACTCCTTGCTATCTTTTACTGGGTCATTATCCTTCTCCCAATTTTTAAGTGAGTATACTTCAAATTCTTCTCCTCAGACTTTTGCTCTGTCTAAAATTTTAACCTTAAAGATTGCTTCTACATGGATTCAATTGTGACCACCATTCATTCACTTGACTCCCAATTCTATTTACTCAGATCCATTGTCTCCCCTAAAATTTAGTCTTGCACCTTCAATTGCCTGTTGTGTTTCAGTGGCACCTTTGACTCAGCATGTCTGAGTTTATCATCTGTCCTAGACATGTCACACCCTCCTTCAACTTCTGTTCTTTTTACAACTTTCCACTTTTTTACAACTATTCTTCTTACAACTTCTTTCTGTTGAAAACAACACCATCTTCCCAATCACTGAGATTTAAAGTCTTGGAATCAGCTTCCATTATTCTCTTGCATGTATAACCAAGCAATGGATCTGGAGTCAGGAGAACTGAAGAGTTCAAATCTAACTCCAGACACCGATTTGCTGTGTGACCCTGAACAAGACACCAAATTCTGTCTGCCTTAAGTTTCCTCAGATGTAAAATGGAGATAATAATAACACCTACATTCCAAAGTTATTGTGAAGATCAAATGAGATACTTGTGAAACACTTAACTTGACCTGAAGTCAAAAAGATCTCAGTTTAAATCCAGCCCCAGACACTTACCAGATATAACTCTGGACAAGTCACTTAACCTTTATTTTCCAGTTCCATATCTGTAAAATGGGGACACATAGAAGAAGAAAATGGCAAATCATTCCAGTATCTTTGCCAATAAAATACCATGGGTGAAGTCATGTATAATCACACACCACTGAACAATAAAACAATCCTATAAAATGAAAGTGACAGATTGGATAAGAAAACAAAATCTCACAATCTGTTGCTTACAAGAAATATATCTATGAAGCAAAGACATACACAGAATAAAAATGAGGGCCTAAAATTAAATTCATTATGGATCACATAAATAGAAAAAAAATTAAGAGTTGTGTTCATACTATCAGACTAAAACCAAAACAAAACACAGTATAAAAAGATAAAACTATATTATGTTAATAAAAATAATAGACAAATCAATCAATATCAATATTAAACTTATTTGCTCCATCTAAATCTAAATTCACAATAACATTTTTAAAATTAGCTGACTTAAAAAAGACATAATAATACAATAATAATAGAATTATTTAATGTGCCTCTCTCAGTTATACAAATCTAACAAAGATAAACAAAAGAGAAAATTTAGAATTGACCAAATTGCTAGATAAATTATGACATAATATCTTCTAAACCGGACTGCTAAAGAATATATGTACATCTCAGGACCACATGAAACTCTGGCAAAAACTAACCTTATATTAGAATACACAATTAAAAGTTAAAAAACGCCATTAATCATATTCTTTAGGACAGATAGTTGGTGCAGTAGATAGAGCACCAGCCCTGAAGTCAGGAGAACCTGAGTTCAAATCTGACCTCAGATACTTAACACTTCCTAGCTCTGTGGCCCTGGGCAAGTCATTTAACCCCAATTTGCCTCAGAAAAAAAAAATCATATCTTTTACAGATAAGTTCAAAATAATCAGTTCAAAGAGCAAAACAAAAGATCTAGATTCAAATGGAAGATTTAATAATGAAATTCTAAATAATAAGCGGGTCAAAGAATAAATCATAGAAATGAATGATAATTATGTAGAAAAAAATGATAATGATGAAACGGCATACCAGAATTTCTGGAACACAGCTAAAGCAGTTCATAGGCCTAATACATATACTAACAAAAAAGGAAAAGAGAAGATTCATGAACTAAATATGCATTTTAAAATTAGAAAACCAATAAATAAACAGATCTAAAATAAGTACAAAAAAGGAAAATATAAAAATTGGAGAAATAGAAAAACTGGAAGTGAAAAAGACTGAAGAAATGATAAATAAAACTAAAAGTATCTTTGTATCCATAGCACTCAGAACAGTATCTTATATGCACAATGTAAGCATTGAATAAAAGTCTCCCATTGAATTGAGTTTAATTTAATTTAATGAAATTATATTCAATGTTGTTATACAGGAACAGATCCGACAACTCTCCTGCTGAGATTTGCACAGGAGATGAAAGGAACTACAGATCATGTGACCATGATTTCTTTGGGACGTGGTCAAGGAATTAAAGCTGAAGAATTGATCTACAAGGCAAAAATAAAGCAGGGCCAATGGGTCTTTCTCCAGAACTGCCATCTTGCTGCATCCTTTATGCCAAGATTGTGTACAATTGTTGATGGGTGAGTTCTTTTAATTTGTTTACCCAATTTGAAGCATCAGATTAAATTTATTGCTTAAAAAAAAAAAGTGAAAAGTAAATGACTATAAATCTATACTGTGATATTAGTGATCAAAGCCTGTTAGCATTTATAAGATGGAAAGGGGAATTAAAGATATCTTGCTATGAAAAGACTAGTATATCCTTGAATAATTAAAAGTGCCTTATATGAGACTGATATATCCAACTGTCATTTTCATATATACCACTAGAAAACTATAGCTCATTTTAAAAAATTTATTTATTTAAAGTTTGTTCAGATCTGATCACTTCAGTTTGATCAGTAGTGATTTCAAGTCACAAAATGCTAAAATCTATAATAGCAAAATCATCCCAGGTTTTATGTTTTAAAAAAACAGCATGAATTATTAGTCTTCCTTCCAATACTGATGAGTATTCCTAGGCATATACTAAAAACTATTTCCTGTATTGGGTCTTCAAACTGTGGGACACAGTTATGTCCTAGCTAGTCTTCACCTCTCTGGCTCCACACATTTTCCCTTTCATAGAATTCAGTTTTGCATCCCAATGTGACGAGTGAAAGATGAAATGACTGAGAAAGGTTCAATCTTCCAAGCATATTGGCTTATAAGCAGTATATGCCCACTGCCTAATTCTAAATACAGGGGAGACAGACATATACATTAAAAATAACAAATTAAAGAAAGCAAATTAATTAAAAGGAAAAACACAATATTAGGCTATCTGATTCCTAATTGGAGGAATGATTAGAGACTTTCTAAATGGGAGGGGAAAAGTAAACAGGGACAATTCCCTGATTCAGAAAAAGAGGTGGCGTACTCCTTGCAAATGTGTACAAACAATCCAAAGAACTTGGAGGCAATAAGTGACTGATGAGGATTTGATCAGGCCAGTTTTCAGATGTCACATGAATTGTGAGAAAACTCCTTGCATCCATCTTTGGATCTGGCTGGGATTTTGGTCAGCATAACCAAGGTCCTTGGTTAAGGGTCTCTAAAAGCAAGTAGAGGTCGTTCAGTTGCCCAGCAGAGCAAGGTTCAAATAATGCAGTAAGGTTTTCTCCCAATTCCCACAATTGAATCAAGTTTTCTCACAAGGTAGAAATTGAACTGGACCCATAATTGAACAGAAACTACTTTCAGAACTAAACTACTTTCAGAATTGAATCCCAAGATGAAGTCAGTATGGTTCACTCAATTCCCATAATTAAACGCTTCCTCTCCTAATTCTTTCAATTCCCTAACCAAAAAAAAATTCCCAGAAATTCGATCTCTGCATCCTGTACTGGTATAAATGAAATTTAATTGACTGTTTTTTAACTGAACTGCAATCAACATCTGAGATTAATGACATATTGTTTGACAGATTTACATTTATAAAAATATGTAGGACCCACTTAATACTAATTCAACTTTCCTGGTCAAACCATGACACTTAAAGAAATTAGGAAACCTGGCAGGTGCTCTAAGCCCAATGTCCCTCATCTTTACATCACCCTTCCCAACATACACCTCCAACCCCCAACACACACACACACACACACACACACACACACACACACACGGAGTAGTGCCTTTATTCTTTCAGAGGCAGTTTTGATTACACAGCAAATAAATATTAGCTAGATACAATATTAATTATAGCCGCTAGAGAGCACCATAATTGAGCTAGACCTTTTCAGTTTTTCTGACATACTTTCCTGAAAGATAATTCTTTCCTAAAAAGTGGCAGCCTCCTTACCCCTTTTACAAGCGATGCCCAGCATTGCAGCAATGCTCAGGCTCCCCTTCCTGCAGATTCTGGGTTGTCAATTGTAGGAAATTTACAGAGGAAAAATAATGCAAAGAAAAAGAAACTTCAATTTGCTCCTTAAAATTGAGGAAGACTTGTAGAATATATGCAAATAGTTGTTAGCCAAATAAGAAGGATCTTTGATATTAAAATGATCTCTCATATGTGTTATATAGCTCAATAATGCTACGAAACTTTTCCTTTGTTTTGTTTTTCATATTAACAATTTTACAAATTAATTATGTTGCAGATTTAATTTTTCAAAACTAGATCCTGACTTTAGACTGTGGTTGAGCTCAAAACCAGACAGTTCCTTCCCTGTAGCTATTCTGCAGAAGAGTTTGAAGGTAAGAATTGTGGGTTTTGGTGGGGAGGGGATGGAAAGGGATTCAAATTGTGGGAAATTCCTATTGTGAAAACTCCCCTCACCATTCATCAACACAGACCAGAAAATTAACTTGCAACTTGTAACAGTCTTAGAAAGTGCCAGAGGTACTAGGAAGTGACTTGTGCAGCTAATTTCTGTCAGAGCCAGGATTTTAACTTAGCTCTCTATAGAGATTCCAAGGCTAGAATTCTATCAATTATGAAAGGATGCTTCTCAGGTGTTAAAAAAGAACAAATTTAAATATTGACAGAAGAACCCAGTGTAAGTGCTGAAGATTTTAAATCTTTACTTTGAGGCAAGATGGAGGGAAGGTTTGATGCTATCAGTCATTCAGCATGTAGGAAGGAGTTTTTACAGTTTAAATTGCTTATGTTTCACATAACTGTGGCACATTCAGAATTATTAGGAACTGAGTATTCCATTTGAGGAGGATTTCTAACCTTGCTTTTGCCATTTGACTTGGTATTTATAAAATCCGTGAGAATTTATGAGCAAGTAGGAAAATGAGCATTTACTTAGTGCCTTCAGAATGCAGAATGTTCTGCAGAGTTATGGGAAATTAAAATGTAAATTAAAAAGGGTCCAAGTCAGGTGTGTACTGGTAAGTAGATAGGGGGAAAATATGCATAGGGACAACTTTTAAGTTTAATCTGAATTGGTAACTTTTTCTACATTACTTTCTTAAGTTTGCACAATCAACAAAGCAAAAAATCAAGCCCCCTGATTTGTAGCATTTCCTGATTTCTTAGTTGTAAATGATTGCCCTGCAAATTTAACAAGATTCTCAGAAGCTAGTTCAGACTGACTCCATCACAGTTCTGGCCTTAGTTCATCTAGGTGACAATCTTTTTGTTTGTTTGTTTGTGGTTTTTATTTTTTTAGTTGAAAATCTAATAGGGAGAAACAAGGTGAAATTACTTATATTATTTATAAACAGTGCTTATGAAATATCTATCAAAACATAGCTTAAAGTATTGAACTAAAAAAATCACAACTTAGAATTATCAGTGGATTTTATCCATCTTTTTTTTATACCTGGCCCCCCTTTACCATGAAGTTCACCTTGCCTAAGTCTCAACAGTACTAAAAGATTCAATTGGTATAGCCAAAGAATCCAGGCAAACAAACAAGTGGTCTTTTTAGTGAAAGAATCTACCAAACTAACTGATTATAATTGGTCAATGATAAAATCCAGTTATAGTTAAAAGAAATGAGCATTTAATATTTGTTTTAAACTTTGATAAAAATGGAGAAAGCATAAAGGAAATTTCATTGAGAAGAAGTCCCTAACATACACAGGAAGTTTTAATTTTAATTGCATTTTCTTGAAAATAAGGACCTCTCCCACTACAGTTAGACCATACCACCCCAAGGAAATCAGCAACAACACCAAGTCTAACTGTTTTGTCATCTCTCCCAGTCCCTTCTTCTGGCATCCCTAAGTCATTGTCTCTCTCCAAAGGCCTCTTCCTAAGGAAACAAGATCTGGATCCTGTCATATTATTTCTTGGAAGTCAAAACAACTGTTTTCTCCCTTTCTTAGCAACTCTGCCCATCTTGTAGCCAATCAGAAACTATAAATCATTCTTTCCACCAACGAAGAGAGTCTTATACCAATACTCAGGATATGTATGTATGTGTGTGTACATATATATATTTATACATATATATGATATATATAGATACATTTAATATGTTATATATAGTGTGTATGTATATATATATATATATATATATATATATATATATATATACCAAGATTTTTGATGTGCCACTAAGTCCTGTAAATTTTATTCAAAATTCCTGTACTAAGTTATAGTATGTCTGCAATTATGCCAGAGGTTGAAGATACAAAGATTAAAAAATAATAAAGTACTTCCCTCTAAAAGCTTTAAGGAAATTGACTGATCACTTATTAGTAAATTTTCTATCTTTGTTAATGCCAAAAAAGAAAAAAATAAATTAACTTTAGATGTAGAGGTATGAAGAACATTACTTTCATCTAGCTTTTATTTCTCATTCTCTAAAGATAACAGTAGAATCTCCCCAGGGTGTGAAAGCAAATCTCCTTCAGTCATTTGGATATCATGGCAGTGGAGAGGTAACAGAAGAGATATATGAGAACACTAAATGTGGACCATCATGGAAAAAACTTTTATTCAGCATCTCTTTCTTCAATGCTGTAGTCAATGAAAGAAAAAAGTATGGAACATTAGGCTGGAATGTCCCATATGAATTTAGTTCTTCAGATTTGGAGGTGAGTATAGTTTGGGAATTTTTTTAAAGATAAGATCCTATTAATTCCTTGATACCAAAACCTTTTCTAATTAGATAAAAGCCTCTCAATAGCTTGGATATGAGGAGGAGTGCATGGAGAATTTAGTAAGAGATAGTGAGAAGTCAAGGATGATACTAGACTATAAGTCTGAGGGTCTAAGAGGATGGTTGTATTTTCTACAATAATAGGAAAGTCATGATGGAGGAAGCTTTAGAGAGAAAGATAACGTCAGTTTTGAACAGTTGGAGTTTAAAATCTTCCCAAGTTCAAATCTAGCCTCAGACACTTAGTAGCTACATGACTGTGAGCAAATTAGTTAACCCCATTTGCCTCCAATTCCTCATCTGTAAAATGAGGGGAAGGAGGAAATGGCAAACTAGTATCCTGACCAAGAACACTCCAAATGGGGCCATGAAGAGTCACACACCACTGAAAATTGACTGAACAACATGCCTAATAAACATCTCATTCAAAAATAGCTAAAACTCAGTTGGAGAGATGAGATTGAAGGTCAACAGAGTTTAGGAAAGGATAGGTGGATCTAAGAATCCTCAGCACAGAAATCCATAAGAACTGATAATCTTATCAGTGAAGTAATATAGGAGAAGAGAAAAGATCCCAGGACAGAATCCCTAAAAGATACCTATAGTATAGTATAGAGGGCATGATCAGAAAGAGGAACCTGCAAAGGAGATTGAGAAAGAATGGCCTAATAGGAGAAGAGCTAGGAGATAATGATGTTCTGAAAACCTAGAGAGATTAAGGGGAAGAAAATGATCAACCACCTCAAAGACTGCACAAGAGTGAAGGAGAAGGAGAACTGGCAAAAAAAAAAAAAAAAAATCATTGGGTTTGACAATTAAGAAACCATTGGTAACTTTGGAGAGAGAAGTTTCAATAAAATGATGGGATCAGAAGCCAGATTGTAAAGGGTTAAGAATAAAGTGAGAGGGGGAAAAAGCAGAGGCATTTATTGTAGACAACCTCCTCAATTAGTTTGGTCACAAAGAACAGAAAAGATATGGGATAATAGTAGATTTGGAAGGATTAAGTGAGGATTTATTGAGGATGGGGAAACAAGGACATGATTGTAGGAAATAGGCAAGGAGCCAGTTGCCAAGGAGAGAGTGAAGTGATAGAATGGGGATGACAGAGGACAGTATGATGGAGGAAACAGGATGGAATGAGATCTCTTGTGGGGCTAGAGTGGTTTGTTTTGATGAGGAGTAAAGCCATCTCTTCAAGTGAATCGGAGTAAAGAAGAAAGCAGTGGCAGAAGGCATCTGAATGGTGTGCGTTTAAAAAAGAAGGTCATGGTGAATCACCTCAGTTTTTTGTGATATATGAGGCAAAGTTCTCAGCTGAGAGAGTTGGGGGAAGGGGAGCCATGGAAATTTTGAATAGGGATGAAAAAGTTGAAAGAACTCCATAAGAAGGATTGCCTAGCAGCAGTGAAGACCCCTTTAAACTTGTATAACATAAATGTGTAGTGAATCAATCAGAAATCAATCAGAAAATTTGATGATTTTCTCCACCTTTATTCAACACATATCTAGAAGCAAAGGCAGCAGTTAAAAGGGATCCCAGACTGAGACTTGGTAGGATGTAATCAGAGATATTAGAAAGAAGCCAGGGATTCAAGAGAAAAAATGTATCTCATCAAGGGGTCAAGATGGGGAGAAAAGGAGAGAGTGGCTAGTGAAGGAAACATGATCTGGGAGAGCACTGAAGGATTAAGGGAATGGAGGTCACAGAAGACAAAGAATAGTGTTTGGTAAAGGAAGGCAGAGGAAGAAAATGAAAGTCAATAGATTATGGTCAGGTAAAGGTTTTTGGGAATGCTTGAACATCATGGAGGGTGTGCATTTATAGATCAAGGGTATAATTTTTGTGTGTGTGGCTGAGGTAGGGGAGAGAAATAGGTCATAAAAACTGAACAAGAGTGGTTAGAATCAATATGTATATGGAAGTTCCCTAGTATGAAGATAAGAATAAGCAAGGAGAAGAAAATTGGGAATCAGGTATTGAACTCCTTGAAAATGGAAGGAGAGTCAGCAATGCAGTGATGCAAGACAATTCCAATGAAGTTGGAATAGAAAATGCCTTCTGCATTCAGAGAGATAACTATGGAAACTGAATGTGTATTGAAGCATAGTATTTTCACCTTTGTTTTTGGTTTTGTTTGTTTTTTGGGGGAGGGGCAGATTGTTTGCTTTTTCTTTCTCATGATTTTTTCCCTTTTAGTCTGATTTTTTTTTTTTGCACAACATAAATAAACATAGAAATGTTTAGAAGTATTGTACATGTATAACCTATATCAGATTGCTTGCTATTGTGGGGAAGGAGGAGAAAAAATTTGGAATACAAAATCTTACAAAAATGAATGCTGAAAACTCTCTCTCCGTGTATTTGGGAAAATAAAACACTATTGAGAAAAAGATCCAAAACAAAAAGGAGAGAGATATATAATGGAAAGAAAGTGACCTAGCAGTCTATAAACTACAGGATTTTGATTGGACAATGTTTATAAATGATATGCCTATTTATTTGTAAATGATTTGCTTGTTCTACTCTACTAAAAATTTTGAATATTATAAACCCCATACAAAAAATGAAAAGGATGAGATGAAGATGAAACAATATTTACTTAGCAATAGTACAAAAAAAAAAAAAAAACCCTACACTATTGAAAATGACATTTTTAATGGGAACAGGAAGAGGTCTTTTCATGTGTTAATAAGGTAATTTGGAGATTAATGGCTTAGATTATGGCTAAAGTTCCTTCCATTACTTAACATTCTGTACTTGCCAATAATAAAGATAAGCTTCAAGTATTTAGTAGTTCTGTAGTGCCTTAAACTACCAAAGTAATGAGTAAGTGATCCATGCAGATAGCCTTTCATTTCTTTTACGGGTTTTTGTTTCCAAGATTAATAGTTTAGCTAAAGGTAATAGAAAAATCTTAAAAAATTCAGGTTTTGGTTCCAGTTTTCACCCTTACTAGGTTTTGTCACTAAAACTCTGAGCCATGCAGATTCCTCATCTGCACAAGGCGGTTAATGGGACTTGAGTTGCCCATCTCTCAGGAATGTTGTGAGACAATCCGCTGAGTACAAAAAAATGAAACTTGTTATCACTTGTGAGTTTTCCTGTCTTAGCCAGATTCGCCTTAATGTTCAGAATGGTCTCAGAAACATCCTTCGTGGCCCCTTGTGCTGCCTATGGATACGTAACAGAAAGAAAGAAACAGAACTCGATTAAGCACCTACTACCACGTGCCAGAGGCAGCTGGATGGTGCAGTGAAGAAACAGAGAACTGAGTTCAAATGTGACCTTAGACACTAACTGTGTGACCCTGGCCAAGTCACTTCACCCTGTTTGCCTCAGTTTCCTTGACTATAAAATGGGCTGGAGAAGGAAATGGCAAACCACTCCAGTATCTTTTCTTGACAAAGAACCCTCATAGAGGATCAGACACAACCAAACCTTAACAACTATATACCAGATACTAGACTAAACACTTTATTATCTCAAAAACGGAAGAGAGGTGCTATTATTATTCTCATTTTACAGTTGGGAAAACTGAGGCTATACATAGGGTTCAAATTTAAACTCAGATTCTCTTGACTCTACTTCCAGTACTTTCTTTCCTGAATTGCCTAGGTGCCTAATACTTTAAGCAAATTATTATTTAAAAAGCTCAATCTGAAGGGGGAAAAAAAGAATTTCTTCAAGTCTTAATTTAAATGTTTCGAGGTCATTTAAAGCACTGGTCCCCTCCATTAATATGAGATCTATGAGTTCATTAGTTATGTTACTAATAATATAATTTGGAAGTTTGGTTTGGGGGATGGGGGTTGGAGAGCCCATTCAGACTTAGGATTTCATTGGTGTGGAGACTCATCAACAATTCACCCGTGAAATTATAGTTGGAAACAGTTGCCCAAAACCCCTGTGAAATCTGCCCATGATCACAAAGCTAGTATAAAAGGCAGAACTTGAACCCAATCCAATGGATCTTTGTGTGTCTCATTCTGTCTCTCTCTCTCTGTCTCTCCTCTCTATTTCTCCTTTTCTCTCTGTTTCTCTCTCTGCCTCTCTCTTTTAATCTCTCTCCTCCTTTCTCAAATGCTCTTCCCCTTCAAATCTTTTCTTCCAATCTCTATATCTCTTTTTCTCCCTCTCTCTCACCATAGTAGTTATTTTATGAAATTCATCTTTTCTTTTAAACCACCTGACTGTTTTGTATGCAAGATGTATAAATTTGATTTGCTTAAAAAAACAGAATTCTTATCCAGATATCCCATATGTAATTTGGTAAAGTCGTATATACATAGAGAGCCACTAACTTCCCATTAAATTATTCAAATATTTCTTTCTTTGCCAAGGGATTCTTTGTCAATGTCTCATAGGCAGGGTGATCAATTTTTGAAATGCTTGGCTTCAGATTTAACACAGTATCATTCCCAAGACTGTAGAGTAGTGCCAAAGGCATAAAATCATAAATTTAGAACTGGAAGAGATTCTAAAGGCTGTCTCTCAACACCATCCCCTATCAGGTTGAGCAGACTATGTCCCAGACTGGTGGAATGAATTGCAGGAGGTCGAATTGGCAGAGGCCTATCTGAACCTAGCTTTCCTGACGAAAATCAGTGCTCTTTCCACTCTCTAGTGTTAGAACAGTCACCTAAGACAAGATTCTACAGAACTTCTGATACATCAAGGATCCAGGGAATACTACCCCAGAAACCAAAAACTATTCTCTTATTGTCTATCCTACAGAGGTCTTTGAAAACTTAAGGTTCTCCCTCAAAAGTCCATCTAAATAAAGTCAAGAAGTACATTTAAAATGAAAACTGTGACTTAATTTAAATTCTTTCTTGAAAGGTCACCATCAAAATGTTGACAATTCTCCTGGCTGAAAAGTCAGAAATTCCTTGGGAAGCAATATATTATTTGACAGGAGAAATAATTTATGGAGGCCGAGTGACAGATTGCTGGGATAGGCTGTGCTTACTAGCGCTTCTAGAAAAATTTTGTAATCCTGATGTGTTGAAGAAAGACTTCAGTTTTACTGATAATGGGGTAAGAAATGTATTTTTTCTAATATTTCTAATTTTTAAAAATCTTTTAGGCTGAATTTTGTCATATGGATTTTATTGACAAATATCCATTATTGTAATCATCAAAAAGCATTTAATAAATACTTCATTGGAAATTACACCAGACTTTGGTGCAATAAAGAACTACTTTAAGACACAAATGAAGAAGATACTAGCTAAGTACTCTCCTGTTCATCCTGGATATGAGAATGCTCCAGGCTTCTTCACCCTCAGTTTCTTTGCTTTTTCTCCATCTTCTTTCTTCCCTCTAAGTCTGCTTTATCTTCCTCCTGAGGGAGCAAAGATAATAAGTTGGTAAGTATTCAGTGATAGCTGGCTCAGAACTAAAGGAAAAGCTTACTTCTAACCTTGGAATATTACCATTCATTTTCAATTGATACAATTAATCGACAAGTATTTATTAGGCACCTACTATGTGCCAGGACCCAGAGATACAAATATAGTAAATTCTGTTAGAACACATGTTTTGAAAACATGAATTTATTTCAGTGATTAATATGTTAGGAAACTATTTGAGTAAGATATGAATTTTGCATTTGCTTATTGCAATTTTATCTGCAAGAACTATTAACTACAAAAAACTACAGTACTTCATAATAATTAACAAACTTCAGCCCTTGTGCTCATTTCCACAATTAAACTTCAGATTTTTTTCAAGTTTAAGTATTACATTTATTGTATGTTTTCCAATACGATAGAATCTTTGAGTGGAGGAAAGCTAGTCTACACCCACATATTCCATCCCCCAAACCCTACCATCTTCCATGGCTTCCTGGCGTTGGCAGAGGACAACAATCCTCCCCCCCTTCTCTCCCCACACACAAGCTTCTGGTTAGCCCCCGGCCATTGGGACCTGGCCTTTGGGATCCCAGACCCAGGCTTATTTAGCAGCACTTCAGGTTCATGGAGACCACTATTATTTATTATAATATTTATATTTCTTAATTGTTTAACATATATAAAATCATGCTGCCATTTTTATTAAGTTCTTAGCATTTTTGTATATGTCATTGACAAGATTATTGAATGATGTACCCCAATACTGAATATAATAAGATGGAATTCAATAAGATAAGTATAAAGTCTTAAATTTTGGTTAAAAAAATCAGCTCCACAAGAAGTACAAGATAGAAGTATAGTCATATAATATTTTGTCAGAAAAGATCTGGGGGGGGGGTATAAACTCAATATGAATCAACAGTGTGATGTGGGGGTAAAAATTTATGAATGCCATTTTGGGTTGCATTAAGAGAGTGGCTTATAGCTTACAGCTTCCCTTAGGGAGGAAGAATAGTTTGTATTCTACCCTAATCAGAGTTTTGTGTTCCTTTATGAGTTCAACAGCTTAGGAAAGACTTTGATAAACTGTGGAGTGTCCACAAGAGGGCAAGCAGGATAATTAAGTGTGTTGAGTCTGTGGTTTAGGAAGAGTTCCTTTGAAGGAACTGGAGATGTTTAGCATAGAGAAGACCAGGAAGGAAGGATACACATGACAGCTATCTTTAGGCATTTAAAGGATTGACATGTACAGGAGAGATTACATTCCAGTCAATCAACAAACATTTATGTCTACTTTGTGCCTGACAAAATCCTTTGTTTGCCTTTTAAAGCCCTTCATAATGTGATCCCTTTCTACTTACTCAGCCTTCTTATATCTAACTCCCCCTATGTATTCTGAGAACACTGGCTTCCTTGGTGTTCCTTGCACAAGACACCACATTTCCTGCCTGTGATTTTTTTATTGACTACCTCCCATCTCTGGAATGCACCCTCTCCTCATGTTTGACCCCTCATTTCCCTTATTCAAGTCCCAGATAAAATCTCACTATTTACAAGAAGCCTTTCCCAATCTCCCTTAATGCTACAACTTTCACTCTACTTTTTCCTGTAAATAATAACTACTGTTATTGCCTCCCACCTTAGATTTTGAGCTCTTTGAGGGTCAGCTCTTAGCACAGTGTCTGGCACATAAAAGGAACTTAAATGCTTCTTGACTTGACATGATTCAAATACCCTTTTCTATTCTTAAGATTTTCTTTCTACTTCACTTAGTACTCCTCTGCCATCTTTTCTAGTTCCTCTTTTTTCCTCCTCCCCTTAAATTTGGTGTTCTCCAAAGATCAATCCTTAGGGCCAGACAGATAGACAGAGACAGAGAGATGAAGAGTTAGAGAAACGTGGAGAGAATTAAGCATGGGAAACATTTTGAGTCTTTAGAAAATTAGATTCGTTAGAATACTTTGCCAACATACTTAAAAAGTGAGGCATTACTGTGCCATAAATTTCATGAGAATCTAGATCTAAAACATAGAAGATTTTATCTTGAGAAATCTTTCTTACTCAAGTGTTTTTCATAACTAAATAATAATAATAATGTCAAATATATGGCTATCAGAAACTTAGATTTGGTTTTAGTTTCTTTTCACTGCTTATTCACCACTCCAACTTGAGTAACTATTTGTAGATTACAAACGCTCTAGACACACAACTCATAGCAGTTTCTAATTGAGAATTTTTCTTTACTTCTCACAAGTGTTAAGAAAACTTTGATAGAAGATGAAAAACATACCATTCTACAAGATTCAATTTTACACAAAAATTTGTAATCTGTAGGAAAGAAAGACAAAGTCTAATTTTTGATTACAACTACTGAAAAAACAACAACCCATCTACTATCTTTCCCTGGATTAGAGAAATTAATTTAATTTAATCTTTAATTTTTTAAAAGTTTTATTTTTTGGTTGCTAAAATGATTCTTATTGATTTTCTTTTTGTCTTTCAATCAGTTTATTTCTAAGTATGTTCTTCTCCTCTTCCAAATAAGCCTTCTCTTGTGTCAAAGATTAAAAAGGAAAAAGTAATTCACCAAAATTCAATGCCATTGTTTGTCCTTCCTCCTTGAAAAAGACCATTGATATCACTTGCAAGTGAATTGGACCAAATATGGATATTAAAGCATATGTCACATTCCATACCAGTGGTCTCTTGAGAGGTCCCTTGCCTCCCTTAATAGAAGGGTAAAACGTTTTTTTCAATTTTTCCTTGAGACCAACCTTGGTCATTATAATTATACAGCATTCAGTTTCCATTTATTATTTCAAATATTTATACTTCTATTCTCATTGTGTATGTCATTTTCCTATTTCTAATAATTTGATTCTGCATCAGCTCATAGAAGTCTTCCCATACTTCTCTCAATTATTTATAGTCATCATTTCTTACAGAATAATAATATCCCATTACCGTCACATATCAGAATTTGTTTAGCCATTCTCCTGATAAACAATCCATTTTTCTATTTCAAAGTATCTCTAGAACAGGCTTTTTGATAACACAGACTCCTTGGAAGTCTGGTAAAAGCACTGGCCCCCTTCTCAAAAGAATGTCTGTAAGTAAATAAAATAAAATACATAGGATTTAACCCTCCCCCCAAAAAAACAATTATATTAGAATACAGTCATGAAAGACTGTTATCAATTTTTTTTTTAAATCATGGACTCCAGGTTAAAAATTCCAACTCTCAAACACATCCCCCATAATTGGGGAAATATCACTTCTGTATAATATTTTTCAGGCAACATTTCAAGTAGTCAGCCCTTTCCTTACTGAAGATAAATCTCTCATATGTGCTGAAAGTCTTTCTCTGTCTTTCATAGTAAAAAGGAAACTAACAAGCTGCTATGAAATTTATAGCTGTATCCAATGCTACCCGACTGTGCCAACTTGACAGAATGTAGAGAGTACATAGAATCCCTCCCAGATGCTGAATTGCCCGACATGCTTGGAATGCACCAGCAGACTTCAAGGATTTTTCAAGAATCCCAATCCCAAGACCTTATTGACACCATCATTGCTATGCAACCAAGAATTACTATTGCCAACATAATCACTGGGTAAGAATTTCTGAGAAACCAAAGCTTTTCTTTAATCTCCAAAATATCATATAAAACAATTTATTGTATTTGACATAATGGGCTTGATTTTAACATTTTGGTTAGTTGAATCATTATCCATAACATTTTCCAAAGAGATATATGAATTTTAAAAAAGGTGGATCAGTCATATAGTAAAAGAGGGATACCATGAAATTTGTGCCTCTTGAGAACTCCCCTGCTGTTAAGAAAGACCCCAAACATTTTATTTTATTTTATTTTATTTTTTATTTAATAGCCTTTTATTTACAGGATATATACATGGGTAACTTTACAGCATTAACAATTGCCAAACCTCTTGTTCCAATTTTTCACCTCTTACCCCCCCCCCCTCCCCTAGATGGCAGGATGACCAGTAGATGTTAAATATATTAAAATATAACTTAGATACACAATAAGTATACATGACCAAAACATTATTTTGCTGTACAAAAAGAATCAGACTCTGAATTATTGTACAATTAGCTTGTGAAGGAAATCAAAAATGCAGGTGTGCATAAATATAGGGATTGGGAATTCAATGTAATGGTTTTTAGTCATCTCCCAGAGTTCTTTTTCTGGGCATAGCTAGTTCAGTTCATTACTGCTCCATTAGAAATGATTTGGTTGATCTCGTTGCTGAGGATGGCCTGATCCATCAGAACTGGTCATCATCTAGTATTGTTGTTGAAGTATATAATGATCTCCTGGTCCTGCTCATTTCACTCAGCATCAGTTCGTGTAAGTCTCTCCAGGCCTTTCTGAAATCATCCTGTTGGTCATTTCTTACAGAACAGTAATATTCCATAATTTTCATATACCACAATTTATTCAGCCATTCTCCAACTGATGGACATCCATTCAGTTTCCAGTTTCTAGCCACTACAAAAAGGGCTGCCACAAACATTCGTGCACATACAGGTCCCTTTCCCTTCTTTATAATCTCTTTGGGATATAATCCCAGTAGTAACACTGCTGGATCAAAGGAAGACCCCAAACATTTTAGACAGAATTCCTTCCCCATAGAGGATTACAGGAAGATACAGCAAAGTTAACAGTATATAGAAGGCACTTAATAAATGCTTATTTGACTGACTTAAAGAGTCACATAGGATTAGAAGACATAGATAGAGATGAATTGTTGTATTTTAAGGACCACTAATATCTTAACCAAGATACAATGATTAAATTATAACTAGGTGGACAAGGATTGGGGGACAGGGAGTGAGAACAACGAGAATCAGAAAGTTAGGTGATGCAGTGGACATAGTACTAAACTTGGAGCTAGGAAGACTTGAATTCAAATTCTGTCTCAAATGCTTACTAACAGCGTGACTCCAGCCAAGACATATAACTTCTCTAGGTCTCAATTTCTTCATCTATAAAGTAGAAATAATAGTACTTATCTCCCAGAGTAATTGTGAGAGTCAAATGAGATAATACATGTAAAGCATTTTGCAAATTTGTAATAATAAAAATAATAGCTAACATTTATTTAGCATTTATTGCCAGACAATATATCAAACACTTTATAATTATTTGATCCTCACAACTGCTCTGGAAAGTTTGTTGTTATTTGCTCAGTCACTCACTCTTGTGACTCCATTATGAAGTTTTCTTGGCAAACATATTAGAATGGTTTGCCATTTCCTTCTCCAGTTCATTTTACAGGGTCATAATCCTATCCACTGTACCATCTAGCTGCCCCCTTGTATGGAGTTTACCAAAAAAGTACCCATTATGTTATCAAAAGAATTCATTTTAGATATATAAGTATGCTCTATATAACATTGCCTTAGCCAATATTCTCTCATTTTTACAAATTATTTACATATTATAGCCAAGCCACACTATAATATTTTCAACTAATCAATTACCTGTGATTCAAAACACATGGTCAATGACAATCTGGACTAATGACCTGAATTAACTCTCCCAATATCAGTCTAATTACCAATTTATCCATAAGATTTTTTCTGTGAGCTATCCTTGTCAAAGTGTTTTGCTCTTGAGCAAGAAGCATATATTTGGAAAGAGGGAAGAGAATTCCCTAGGAAGAATATTATCATTGGCTGGGGAAGCATTAATGGTAATATTTAGTCTCCACTGTACTACTTTACTCCCTATGCATATGCATGCCTATGGCTTTACCTGATAATATTTTTATGGAAGCAAGTATATAATTTGATTTAAATCAACAAACATTTATTAAGTATCTTCTATGAGCCAGATACCACTAAGTTCTGAGAATAAAAAGACAAAATGAAAGTCCTTTCTTCTCAAGGAGCTTGTATTCTCTTGGAAGAAAATATGTTTATGAATAAGTAAACATAAAAAAATACAAAGTAATTTGCTTGTGGAGAATGTGGGCTAATATGAAAGGCAATTTGTTAACAATAGAACAGGAATTCCAGAAGGCACAATGAAAGAATAAGATAGCCACATGGATGTATATGAAAACAGTTTTACATGATTGCACTGGGATAGAGTATTTCATTGGAATCCTAAAACTATCAGAAAACATACTATATTTGCAAATTTCTTTAGGGAAGCTGCCTTTTGCTATTTGTCTCTAGAAAGGACCTAAATAAAGATGCTTTCTGATCTAAACTAGCCTCATGTAATTCCCACAAATTTCTTTTCAGGAGTGGAAAGAGCCAAGATGAGCTGGTGCTGGAAATCTCATCTGATGTGATCAAGCGATTGCCTTTGACTGTAGAGGATGAACCAATAGTTACTGAAATCAAAGAACTCATTCCACCTACATTGTTATCCATAATTTCAAGTAATGTTTGGGTTACAATTAATAAAAATGTCAAAGGTAAGAACTATAGTTTATACTCTGAGCAAAATAATGCTCATACATATGTACCTGTATAAATGTATAAATATATACACATATATGTATATGTGTATGTATATATATAAAATGGCATTTTTTTATCCTTAGATTCTTTTTTTCTTTCTTCCTTTCTTTTTCTTCCTCCTTTCCTTTCCTTCGTTTCTTTTTCTTTCCTTTATTTCTTCCTTTTCTTTTCCCTTCTTTCTTCCTCCCTCCCTTACCTTTTCTCCTCCTTTTCTTCTTTCCTTCCTTTCTTTCCTTCTCTTTCTTGGTTCCTTTTCTTTTCTTTCCTTCCTTCTTTCCTTTCCTTTCTTCTCCTTTCTTCCTATTCTTCCTTTCTTCTTTTCTTTCCTTCCTTTCCTCCTTCCTTTATCCTCCTTCTGTTAGAAACAGTATTCTGAACCCCAAAAAGGACACAGTGAGTGAACAGACTCAAGAGAAGTAAAGTTTTAATAAGTTCCTGGAGGAAGCTGGTGTGAAAATTCTATATGAGCTCATATACAATTCACAGATATCAGAGTCAGCAGTTATATCCTATAATTCTGCCCTAACTCCTCTTCCTCCTCCTTAAGAGTTTCCATTGGAGGAGACCTCTCTAATGTTTACCATTTTATTATACTTCCACTACATACACCCTTTATATGTTACCATGTTTCTCTTTTCTCTTGCCATGCATTCACATGGTCAAAAATGGCAAAAGTTTCCTCCTTAAGGGAGAAGTTAATATGCATGAGGCTTATTAAGCATTCTCTCTTGAAAATTTAGCTTACCCAGGACAGGCACCCAGGTCATTTGTAGCCAACCAGCACCTGTGGTCACTTGTATTGACTTACAACATTCTTTAGTTCCCCTTATCCAAGAGGTGCTGACCCCAAAGCCTATATCACATTCCTTTCTTACTTATCATGGTAACCTCTCCATAACATTTCTGTAAGACTCACAGACATTTATTTCAATTTAATTTCATCTAATTAAATTTGGTTCAATATTATAACTGGTCAGGATTTATTTGGAATGTTTCAGCTATGAAAACAAAACTGCAAATATATTTTACTTTTTACACTTCCTTCTTTCTCTTCTTTCTCCCTCTTTCCTTCCCTCCTTTCCTTTTGTTCATCTCTCTTTCCTTCCTCCCTTCTTTTTCCCTTCCTTCCTTTTTTCTTTCTTCTCTTTCTTTCCTTCTTCCTTCCTTTCTCCTTCTTTCTTTCTCCCCCTTCCTTTCTTCTTCCCTCCTTCCTTCCCTTTCTCCTTCCCTCCCTTTCTTTCCTTCTCTACTTACTTCATCCCTCCTTTTTCTTTCTTTCTTTCTTGGATCAGACCTATAATTTCATGGTGAAGTACTATCTCTACTAATGCAGATCAAACCTACTTTGTAAATTATAATCTTAAAAATACTCCTGGAACAAGTCCTTGCCCATTTTACAATCAGTTAAATCTCCCATGTATGTTAGAGGGAGAATTTAAACCCAGACCTTCCTGATTTGGAGGGCTATTCTCTAAAGTTAGATTGTACATTGTAATAAGCATAGCATTGGTAAGTAGGCCGGAAAATGTTTCTAAAATCCAGCTCTGAAAACAATGAGAGGCTTGTGTAGCTTTAAAGTACTGACTAGTGAGGCTTTATAACTCTATGGGAGAATTAAAGAACAATCTCTTCATACCCTTTACACTATATGTAAGCCTCTGACCATGAGCAGATCAAGAAACATTCAACAGATTTTCCTGTACTGGCTATTTTGTAACTTGTTTTTATTCATATTTCTCTACCTCTGAGTTCTTGTGTCATCTGAAAAGCATGCCATCTATGACTTCATCGAAAGCACTGATAAATCTATTAGAACAAACAGTTCATTCATTCTCCTTTGCATGGCATTTAAAGCACTCCACAAGCAGAAACCACCTGATTTTTCAAGTTTATCTCATATTTATCCCTTTCTTCCTCCATCCTTCTCCCCTGCTGCCAAACATACTGTGCTCTGGCCAAATAGGAATATTTTCTGGCCTTTGAGTGTATACTGTACTTCTCCATCCTTATGTCTTGCTGTATACTACTCCCTTTTGTCTAAACCATCTCTCCTTTCACCTATTGAATTTCTACCCTTATTCCAAAACCCATCTCAAATTTATTCCATACAGTCTCTCTTTTTCCCCTCCAAGTTAATGATTTTGCCCATCTGATTTTACATAGAACTTTATTTTGTAATAAGATTCTCTAATGTCTTATACCCTCCCAGAATGCAAAGTGATTACAGTATATATAGACAAATTTAAGAAAAGTAAATGAAAAAGATGAACAATCACATAAAAATTCCATTCACTAATAATAAAGGAAATGTAAACTAAAACAATTCTGAGATTTTGCCTCATACCTAAAAAATGATTAGAAAGAAAATAGAAACAGGCTCTTCTGGGAGAATTGTGGGAAAAGTTGTTAGAGCTGTGAACTGGTCAAGTTCTGGAAAAAAAATTAATTTGGAACAAATATGGAAAAGTCACTAAACTGTTCATATTGGCCCAGAAATCTCACTGTTGGACACATATGAAAGAACTCTGAACAATGTGGTCACTATTCTTGACTTTTGAGAATTGATCATGAAGTAGGCTTCCTTGCTCTCAGCAGAGAGATATTAGGCAAAGTGTTAGACAAGGACAAAATTTAGACACAGCTAATTCAATAATTTCTTTTATTTACCTATATGTCTTTGTTCAAAGGAAAGATATTTTGACAGTGGGAAGAAGGGGTGATCATAGGAAAGTGACAACAATGTTTAAAGGCCTCCACAAAATTGTTTGAAAACACTCTACAGGGAATTATTAGAATTGTTGCTCCTCTTCTGCAATCCACCAACCCCTACCTCATGCCCTCAGCCCTGCCTAAGACCTAACACTTTCCTTGCATTTTACAATTACCTGCCACTTTCAGAAGGAAATGAAGCCACAAAACTCAGTTAACCTAGTAGGGAACAAACTTTAGAGTCACAAAATTTGAATTCATGTCATTTTCACATGTTAATGTACCTTAAGAAGATAATAAAAAGTCTTTACCTTGGTTTTCCAATTTGTGAAGTGATCAATCAGTCAATAAAGGGAAGAGAAGGGAATAAGCAATTATAGAGCACCTACTATATATCAGATATTGTGCTGAATGCTTTATAATTATTATCTCATTTGACCCTCACAGTGACCCTATAAAGGAGGTACTGTGGTTGAGGAAACTGAGGCAAACAAAAGTCAAGTGTCTTCCCCAGGGTCACACAGCTTGTGTGAGGCTGGATTTGAATTCAAGTCACCTTGATTGCAGGTTTGGTGTTCCAGGCCCACTGCATCCCATAGCTGTATACAGGTACTGTGCTAAGCACTAGGAATACAAAAAGACACAGATGACATCCCTTACCTGCAAGGGGCTCACAATCTAAGTGGGGAGACAATAAGGAAACAAACAAGCTATATGCAGGATAAATAGGAGATAATCAGAGAGAGAGAGAGACAGAGAGAGAGAGAGAGAGAGAGAGAGAGAGAGAGAGAGAGAGAGAGAGAGAGAGAGAGAGATTGAGAGAGAGAGAGAGAAGGCCCTAGAATTAAAAGAGTCTGGGAGAAACTTCCTGTAATAGATGGAATTTTAATTGAGACTTAAAGGTAGTCAGGGAAACCAATAGATAGAGATGAAAAAGTAGAACCCTATAGGCTATTACACTAATCCAAGGGTGAGATGACAACGGCTTGTAGAAGGATGAGAGAAGTGTCAGAAGAGAGAAGGGGGAATTTCAAAAGATATTGTAAAGCTGGCAACAAATTAGATAAAGGGACTTGAGAGATAGTAAGGAATCAAGGAGGACTTGATGACATCCAGCCAAAGCAATCAGATAAGTAGAAGAACCAAAAGAGACGGATGTTCCAAAAACCTACAATGAAAAGGGTGATCAACCACGCTAAAGGCTTCAGTAAGGTCAAGGAGAATGAAGATTGAGAAAAGGCCATTGGATTTGGTGATTAAGGATCAGTAAATTTGGAGAGAAGTGTTTTGGTAGAATGAGAAGAGAAAAAGTAGGAGACATGGCTTGTATACGTCTCTTCAAGGAGCAGAAGAGAAAAAGGATAAAAGCAGCAATGGAAAGCTCAAGTGAGGATGGGATGACATGAACATGTCTGTAGGCAGTAGGGAGAAACCAAAGGTAAGTGATAGAGTGGGATGAATGAAGAGCCCACCTTTTGGAGGAGACAGGATGGAATGAGACTTCTTGTTCATGTAGAAGGCCTGACAATGATGAGAAGTAAAGCCGTGTGAGTCAGGGTGAGGAGGAGATAGTAGCAGAAGGCATCTGAATGATTTGAGATGAGCAACAAGGGATAAAAGGGAGTAACTGGCTTCAACTTTTTCTGGGAGATATGAGGCAAGGTTCTCTGCTGAGAGAGTGAGAGAAAGGAGAATAATGGGAGCTTTGAGAAGGGATGGAAAGATTTAACAGAACTGCTGTGAAGTGAGTTTATAAGGAAGGCACAGTAGCAATGAGGGCCCAGCTGAAGTTGTGTGACGTAAATATGATGGACCCACTCAGAATAGTTATGTGATTTTTCTCTGCCTTCATATAGAAGTGTGTATAGAAATTAAGGCAGTGAACTGTAGGAATAATCTGAGGCTGAGGCTTGTCAGGGCACAATTGAAGATACAATAAGGGGGCCACTGGCTCAAGTTTAATATAGATTTGAACTGGTTCATCAAGAGGTCCAGATGGTGAAGAGAAAAGAGTGTGGCTGGTCCAGGGTTGATAGCCTCAGAGAGAACTTAATGGTCAAGGAGCTGAAGGTTATAGTGTGAAAAAATGGCAGATGGAAAGATGGAAAGCCAAACTCAAGTAAAGAGATTTGGGATCCAATTGAAAAATGGTCAAAGGATATGAACAAACAATTCTCAGATGAAGAAATTGAAACTATTTCTAGTCATATGAAAAGATGCTCCAAGTCATTATTAATCAGAGAAATGCAAATTAAGACAAACTCTAAGATACCACTACACACCTATCAGATTGGCTAAGATGACAGGAAAAAATAATGATGATTGTTGGAGGGGATGCGGGAAAACTGGGACATTGATGCATTGTTGGTGGAGTTGTGAACGAATCCAACCATTTTGGAGAGTAGTTTGGAATTATGCTCAAAAAGTTATCAAACTGTGCATACCCTTTGATCCAGCAGTGTTACTACTGGGCTTATATCCCAAAGAGATTATAAAGAAGGGAAAGGGACCTGTATGTGCACGAATGTTTGTGGCAGCCCTGTTTGTAGTGGCTAGAAACTGGAAACTGAATGGATGTCCATCAGTTGGAGAATGGCTGAATAAATTGTGGTATATGAATACTATGGAATATTACTGTTCTGTAAGAAATGACCAACAGGATGATTTCAGAAAGGCCTGGAGAGACTTACACGAACTGATGCTGAGTGAAATGAGCAGGACCAGGAGATCATTATATACTTCAACAACAATACTATATGATGACCAGTTCTGATGGACCAGGCCATCCTCAGCAACGAGATCAACCAAATCATTTCTAATGGAGCAGTAATGAACTGAACTAGCTATGCCCAGAAAAAGAACTCTGGGAGATGACTAAAAACCATTACATTGAATTCCCAATCCCTATATTTATGCACACCTGCATTTTTGATTTCCTTCACAAGCTAATTGTACAATATTTCAGAGTCTGATTCTTTTTGTACAGCAAAATAACGTTTTGGTCATGTATACTTATTGTGTATCTAATTTATATTTTAATATATTTAACATCTACTGGTCATCCTGCCATCTAGGGGAGGGGGTGGGGGGGTAAGAGGTGAAAAATTGGAACAAGAGGTTTGGCAATTGTTAATGCTGTAAAGTTACCCATGCATATATCCTGTAAATAAAAGGCTATTAAATTTAAAAAAAAAAAAAAAAAAAAAAGAAATGACCAACAGGATGATTTCAGAAAGGCCTGGAGAGACTTACACGAACTGATGCTGAGTGAAATGAGCAGGACCAGGAGATCATTATATACTTCAACAACAATATTATATGATGACCAGTTCTGATGGACCAGGCCATCCTCAGCAACGAGATCAACCAAATCATTTCTAATGGAGCAGTAATGAACTGAACTAGCTATGCCCAGAAAAACAACTCTGGGAGATGACTAAAAACCATTACATTGAATTCCCAATCCCTATATTTATGCACACCTGCATTTTTGATTTCCTTCACAAGCTAATTGTACAATATTTCAGAGTCTGATTCTTTTTGTACAGCAAAATAACGTTTTGGTCAGGTATACTTATTGTGTATCTAATTTATATTTTAATATATTTAACATCTACTGGTCATCCTGCCATCTAGGGGAGGGGGTGGGGGGGTAAGAGGTGAAAAATTGGAACAAGAGGTTTGGCAATTGTTAATGCTGTAAAGTTACCCATGCATATATCCTGTAAATAAAAGGCTATTAAATTTAAAAAAAAAAAAAGAGAGAGAGATTTGGGATCTTGAACATAGAGGTGAGCATTTGCAGGTAATGGCAAGATCAAGTTTATAACCATCTTTGTATGGGACTGAGGTGGAGTAGAGGAGAAGGTCGCAGGAAGTGAGTAGATTGAAGAACTGATTGGTTAAGGTATTGGCGAGAGATTCAATATGAATAAAAGTACAAAGGGGAAGGGTCAGTTTACAATAGCTTTATTGATAAGCTTTATCATCACTTTATTGATAGCTTTAATTATAGACGTGCACACAACTTAGGCAGAGTCAATCTCCTGAAGATCATAGTGCTCACCTTGTACACTTTACAGGACTATTCTAAAGAAATCATACCACAAACCATTATGTACCATTAGTGTTGCTTTCCTGTTCGCTGCCTTAGTATTTTCAAAGACATGCTCCTATAATTGCTGTCTTCAACAATTGTGAACGTAGAGTCAAGGGGTCACATTATCCAGGCCACTAGGCTGTGATAAATTCTCTATTTAGATGTTCAACAGCCCTGCCATTCACATAGCTTATCTCTTATTTAAATACTTTTCAAGAGCTATTAAAAACACCTATCTCAATGAGCCAAGGTATTGTCAGATTGCATTAGCTTCAAACATCACTCTGTCTGCAACCTCCTTCTTTCTCTACAAAATATGATTTTGTTGCCTTCTCTTTTTTTAAACCAGGTTTTGATCCCCTCCTCCATTCTGCATTATTAACGTTCCTATGTCAAGAAATTGGTCGATTTGATAAGTTATTATCCCTAATCCACCAGTCCCTGGAAGAACTCCAGGGGGCTGTCAGAGGTGAAAGCACCATTAACCAGAAGCTAGAACTGATCTATGATTGTCTCATCAAAAACAAAGTGCCTGAGTTATGGCAGGTAAGGGGCACATAGTTTTTGTTTTTTTTTTCTATTTAGAACTATGGATCAAAAACATGTAAAGGAAATCAATGCTCTTAATCAACACATTGACCCTTCTATGAAATCAAGTTTGTGGCAACACTAGAAAATGCTTAATGTGATTAGAACAATCTTTGTGTCATACAATACCTTTTTTAACAGTAAAATCAATACAATTAGACTTGTTCAATAAATTTATTTTAAATTTCATAATAACCAATGAGTTAAAACACTTTTTCAGTCCTTCCCTTTATTATTCATCAGTATTCTCATTCTCTTTACCTTAGATGATCATTGTTAGCATGTACTATGTTCTTCTGACTAGTAACATGTTGATCACATTTCCCCCACAAGCATATATATATATATACAGTTGTTTCCTAAACTTGCTTTTGGACACATTGTAATTCCCAACATTGACTTGGATCAAACATTCCCTAGTGTGCTCCAAACCAGATTAAAAGGTAATTTGAAAACATTTTATAAAATAAAAATACAGAGAAACATGGATAATGTTAATGTAAGGTTTTCTAAGTTAATATGCAGCCCATGGGGATCCTTATGTATGGTTTAGTGGCCCCCATTTCTATTTGAGTTTGATACCATGGATCTGAATGATTAAGCAGAGTTCCTTAGAGAGTTCTCCTTCCTGCTTTGGAATAATGACTAAAAATAAGACTAGGAAAACTTTAGTTGACATCTATGAAAAGTCATTTTTAACAAGGAAAAAGCAATTTTAGCATCTTATTGGTAGCAGCAAGAAAATGGATGTTCTGAGAAGTAGCTTTGCAACTTTGGCCAAGTTCCTTTACTTCTTCAGACCTTAATTTCCTCATCTGTAAAATGAAGGGTTAAATTGGTTTCCTTGCAGTTCTGACATTCTATGACTCTGAGAGGGTGATGAGAAGCTGCCAAGCCCAGAATGGATTCGGAGTCAGAGAACCTCTGATATTTACTAGTATTACAATGCTGGACTCAATTACTTCTCTAAACCCATCTCCTCATCTACAAAATTAAAACAATAATAAAACTTAAAACTGCTAGTGAATTAAGTGACTAGCCCAGAGTCACACAATTAGTAAGTGCCTAAGAATGAATTTGAATTCAGGTCTCCCTGGCTATGCATTTGGAAAATGACTTCCTCCTACAGTGACTTCTCCACTTTTCATTATAAAAGTCTTTCATTATAAAATGACTTCCTCCTACAGTGACTTCTCCACTTTTCATTATAAAGTCTTTTATTAGACTTTATAATGAAATAATTAGTGACTTTTTAAGTCTTTAAAAAAAAAAAAAACTGATGTGTCTGTCTCTCAATCCCAACAGCAAGTGTCTTATGAAACTGAAAAGGTATTGTCTTCCTGGACCACCTTTCTTCTCCTACGCCTGGCATTCATCCAGAACTGGGCAAAAGTGACCTACAATGCTATACGTTATAGGTACGAGTGGCAGATTAACTGCAAAGTACTTCTTGAAATGCAATCCTCTGGTATCTTGTGGGTTTGCTTTTGCTAATGCGAATTTAAAGGAATAGAAACTTCTATTTTAAACAGGGATTCAGTTAGCATTATGATCCTCTACCAGAAAAGTAAGGTAGGTATATCTAACTCACCTTTCCAAATATCCCTTCTAAGCACATGGGGGAACTGGAGTATCTTATTACTCAGCACAAGATTTTCCAAGATCTTTATAAAAAAAAAAAAAAAACGGAAGGAACAAAAACATTTCCAAACACTCTTTAATTCTAAGAATACAGAAACTTAAAATTGCAAGTTTATCTACCTTAAAATTTTCCAAAAGTCAAAAGAGTATAATATAGAATTCTACAATGAAAATAGCTGAATTAATAAAACTAAAAAGTAACAATAATTGCAACATATCCCTTTATTAGGATTAGGGACTGATCATATGATTTTATTCCTAAATGGAGCTCCCAGATGAAGGAAGTCTCTATATTAATATACCTTGAAATTTTTGCTATTACTTTTAGTTTTAGAATATTGACAAGAACATCTAGAGCTAAAGTGACTTGACGAGTATCATACAGTCAGTATTTATCATAGGTGAACCTTAGACCCAGATCTTCTTAAAACCAAGACTAATTCCCTCTTCACTATACCACAATGCCTTCATATATCTTTTTTAAATTTTTTCTTTAATTTTAATTTATTTTCATATTTTTAAAAACTACATTAATTTTAAAGATTTTTTTATTTTTTGATTTCATTTTTTAAATTTTTAATTTAATTTTAATTTTAAAGTTTTGTTTTAATATATCTTGCCTCTACATCAGCTAGATTTTCCCCAGTATACATGCCCTGCATCCCCTTCAAGAATGCCATGCTGTTTAACAAAAAATATTTTAAGTATGCATATTTAAGAGATATTATAAATAGATGACATAAAGATAATATATAAAGATGTTACTTTTAAATGATAAAAGATAGGTTACATTTCTATAGTACTTTAAGGTTTTGTAGCAGATGAAAGATGAAATAACTAAGGAAACAAAGGTTTAAGCTTCTGAGAATATCAATTTATTAAGCAATTTAAGATAATTACATAACAAATTGAAATCAGGCTTTCCTTGTCAGCTTTGGCGCTGGATTCTAATACAAAAGCAGATGGATTTGATGGATTTTTATGTGTTAAAAACAATTAACCAAATAAGACAAATCAATTAAAAGTAATTAATTAATTAAAACAATTATCCAAGATATAAAATTAGTTCATCTGATTTCTAATTGGAGGAAAGATTAGAAACTTTCTGAGTTGGGAGGAAATGGAAAGCTGGTGCAGTTCCCTAAAATCAGGAGGGGGGGGGGGGAAAGTGTCCCACTTGCTCTTCCTTAAAGTATCTTTCTTATTCCGCTGAAGGAAAATGGAAACAATAACTGATTGACCAATATAGGGCAAGTTTTCAGATAAGATATAAAGGTTACTTGAGATGTACAATAATGGGAAAAAAAAAAAAAAAAAACTCTTTGCATCAGCCTTTGGGTGTCTATATCGCAACTTTATGTAGGATTCAAGAACTAGCTTGCCCTTTTCTTATTCATAGGAATACCATGGTCTGTGAGGAAAGTTTCAAACTTCCAACTTGATAGACTGGGATTGGATTATAGAATGAAGTTTTGTCATTCACCTTGGCTCCCCATCCATCACTACAAGCTTGAGTGAACTCAGTCTACCAGGTTGCAAACTGGGAAATGGAACTAGCATCCAACCCTATAGTACTGGGAAGCCCATCCATTTTATTTTGGGAATTTACAAGTTTTGCTGGTTTCCTTGGCACTTTTGGCCATGCTAAGGTCATTCTTAGCCCATAAAAGAGGGTGCAAGGTCAGAGCATTTTGCAAAACTTGGGTGTAGGACTTGGTTCATCAATGGCATCCCCAGGAAAGGCATTGCATCTTTGATCCACAATTTTCTTGGGAAGAAGGAAGGACTTGGATTAGCAGCCTTCCTCCTTTATGCTTACTCAAAAGTTAAGGGTAGCAGAAGGGGTTTATACTGAAAATTCCTAATCTTAAAATCGCTAAAAGGAGAGAGGAAAAAGGCAAGTTCTACCAGATTTGGGGGGGGGGGGGCAGGGGAGTTAGGGGAGTTTGAGTGAATGACCATAAAACCAATGTGTTTTGTGCTATGGTCCATTTGGATGAATGCCCAGATATATTTGTTCTACCTTTTCTGTCAATATATCATACACTGTACTAGGTACAATAAATACCTAGACAAAAATGAATAATACCTCCCTTCAGGATGCTTATGTTCTAATAGAAAAAGAGTCTGCTTAACACCTCTGTAGTGCATTGTTTTGTCTTATATTTATATTTATATTATGCTCTCCTACTTTACTCAAAGCTCCATAAAAACAGGAAGCAGGCCTTATCTAAACTCTTCCAGTGTACTGTAAAGAACATATTTTCAGCATTGGCTGAATAGAAATGAATCAATTCAGTTGGGAACCTAATAAATTTAAGAAAGTTATTATGATATCAGCCATCTTAAAGTCTATTCTATGCCTACAAACAGATATAGTAAAATAACTACCATTTGGAAGTATTCCTTCATAAATCGGAATAAAAGATTTGAACAGAAAGAAGAGGAAGAAGAGAAAGATCCCACTAAATCCTTTCCCACCCGATTCTGGCTTCCAACTTTCTTCTTTCCACAAGGTAGGAACCTGGGGCTAACCTTGGTGAAATTGTCAAGCTGTCAATAGGTCTTTGGTACCCTCACACATCCTTTTTTGGCACCCATTTTCATTAGAGCCTATTGTCTCAGATCCTCCCCCAATCACCCCCACCATTCTCCAAAGTTCACCTCTCTATCCTTCCTTTCAAAACAACCTTTCTAATATCCCAGACTTCTGAGACATTCTATACTAATTTCATGTTTTTGAGTTCTTTGTTAATAGTGGTTTTTTGGACTATTCTAGCCATTTTAAAAGGAGAATCCTGAAGGTCTAATCTCTTCACCCAAAGAGTGAGCTTCTAATGGTGAGAGATTAGAAGCCTAACTGGTCATCATGGCACGGGCTTTGTCCCTGCACTGGAATTTTCCTGAAGGGTAAAACAATATATCCCAAGAGGAAGAATTTAAATAATAGCTAATAGGGCTTATATTCCTCTAGAGAAGATGGGAGGGAAAGAACTGTATCTACACAATAACAGAATGGTGAGAAGGGGGTATGGGAATAGGTTTCCTGGTGGTGCTGGTTAGCCCAGTGCTCAAGTCTCTTCAAAAATTCTTTAAAAGATGGCTGGCCATGGTCTCTGGGGTCCAAAATCAGGAAGATGGTTTGGAAGAAACAATTATCAGTACTCCACATTGCTGCTCCACCGGGGTCTGGGGAAGCTAAAAGTGAATCTCTTATAATCTGTGACCTCCTTTAAATTCAGCTCATGTATCATGTTCTTCATAAGGCTTTTCTTTGTTCCCCAAGCTTCTAGCTCATCTGTTTTTATTTTATGCATACCTATGTACATGCATGGTTGGTTGGTTGGTTTTTTTTTTAATGTAAGCTTCTTGAGGGCAAGACATTTTTGTGTATTTTGTTTCTCCAGAGTTTAACACATTGCCTATAACATTATAGGTGTCTAATAAATCCATATATTTGTATGTGTGTATGTATAAGCTTAGAGGCAATTAGTAGCACAGTATGTAGAGTGCTGGGCCTTTCAGTAAGGAAGAACTAAGTTCAAATATGGCTTCAGAAATTAACAAAAACCATATGATCATCTCAATAAATGCTGAAAAGGCATTTGATAAAATCCAACACCCATTCCTATTAAAAATACTTGCAAATATAGTAATAAATGGATTTTTTCTTAAAATAATCAGTAGCATCTATTTAAAACCATCAATAAGCATCATATGTAATGGGGACAAACTACAACCATTCCCAATAAGATCAGGAGTCAAACAAGGTTGCCCACTATCACCGCTACTATTCAATATTATATTACAAATATGGCCTCAGACTTTTAATAGATATGTCATTCTAGTAAAATACCTTAACTTTCTGTCTGCTTCAGTTTCCTCAGATGTCAGATGAGGTTAATATAGCACCTACCTCCCAGGCCTGTTGTAAAGATAAAATGAGATTATGTAAAGTGCTTAGTACAATGCCTATCACACAGTAGGTGCTATATAAATGCTTATTCCCTTCCTTCCCACTTGAATTGTATTTGACCTGACCCCAAATGATCCACCATACTAAGCTCTTTTCTTCTACCATTGATGCTAATTGTCCTGAGGAAATCTTTCCTCCTTTTCCCACAGATAGATAACTCTGCAGCTACAACTCTGTAAGAGTAGAGATATATTGCAGCAAGTCCTATGGGCCCTTCCAGAACACTTCTCAAATTACTTCATTTTCACTCATTCATTAATGCAACAAACATTTATTAAGTGCCAACTATGTACCAGGCTCTATATTAAGCTCTGAGTATACAAAAAGAGGCAAAAAACAGTCCCTGACCTAAAGGAGTTTACAATCTAATGGGGGAGAAAACATGCAAATAAATATATACAAAGCAATTAAAAGAGGGAAAGCACTGGGTTTTAGGTGGGATTTTATGAAGCCAGGGAGGTTAGCGGTCAGAGTGGAGGAGGAGAGCATTCTAGGCATAGGGGACAGCCAGAGAAAATGCCTGAAGCTGAGAAATAGAAGGTTTGTTCACATTCTAGTGGGCAAAAAGACTGGAAAGGTAGAGGGATTAAACTATAAAGTGCTTTGAATGCCAGAGGATTTTATATTTTTACCTATAGGCAATAGAGAGCCACTGGAGTTTATTGTGTTAAGGCAGTAACATGATCAGACCTACACTTTAGGAAAAGCATGTCAGTGACAGAATGGAGGATGGATTAAAGTGGGGAGAGACTTGAGGCAGGGAGGCCCACCAAAAGGCAATTACAATAGTCCAGACATGATGTGATGAGAGCCTTCACCAGAGTCAGGGCAGTGTCTGGGGTTGGGAGGGAGGGAAGGCCATAAGAGAGAGGTTGCAAAGTTGAAATCAGTAGGTTTTGACAATAGTTTAGATGGGGAGAATGTGTAAAAAATAGCAAGGAATCTAGGATGACTCTTAGGTGGCTAGACTGAGGGACTAGGAGGATGGTGTTGCTCTCTACAGATAAGGAAGATTGGGGCAGGGACAACTAAGAGGAGGGATAGATAATTCTGTTACGGGCATGTTGAATTTAAGTTGCCTACTGGACATATTATTATGTCTGAAAGGCATGTGGAAATCAGCCAGGAGACTAGAGCAGGAAAGATCGAGTTGAGAATCATCAGCATGAAAGTGATGATTACATGCGTGGGAGCTGATGAGATACCAAGTGTAGTCATTAAAAGGAAGAAGAGAATGCTCAAGACAGAGGGACACTGCTAATCAGAGGGCAGGATCTGGAGCAGGATCCAGCAAAGGAGACAAAGGAGGAATAGTCAATTAGGTAGGAGGAAAACCTAGAAGAAGAAGAAAGTGATCAGCAGTGTCACAGACTCAAGGAGAGGTCAAAAAGAATGAGAACTGAGAAAAGGTCACTATATTTGTCAATTAAGAGATCATCAGTAACTTTGGAGATAGTAGCTTCCCAAATGGCAACCCCAGACTCATTGAACCCTTGGCATCCTCTAAAAGGGGTTACACTAATAAATAATTTCATTAGCAAAATTCATCAATAGCAGTTTAAATATCATCTCTAAATGTTTAGATGACTTTGGGAATTAGCATAGGCCCAAGCACATACCTCTCTGTGTAACATGGATTGATAGCCTCCTCCTCTGAGAAAGGAACTAGCAAGAAAAAGTAAAAGTAGAAACAGATATATTTAATCAAACAGGCTAATAAGGATCACAAATATAGTCATCTTGTAAGGGTAAGTAGGGAAATAAGCTCAGTCCCTCATCTCTAGTATACATTAAACACAATAAAATGCTGTTGACTATATCAGATTGATTGAGAGGTGAGGAGAGCAAAGGAGAAAAAAATGGAAATCAAAATTTTATAAAAGTAAATGTCAAAAACTAATAAATAAATTTAAAAATAAAATGCTGATATTACTGTTATCTATTTAATATCACAGGTTTCTTTATAGCCGTACTCCAAAATTATGCAAGATCCAAAAAAATCTCTGTAGACTCTGTTCAATTTGTCCATCATGTAATCAGTGACCCCCAGGATGAAACATTTTCTAGATGTCTGGCACATAAAGAGTTCATACTGAAGAAAGCATTTAAGGTAATAAGATACTTGGTCATTTTCAAAGACCTCTCCATCCCTCTTTCCAGTTTAATGGATATCATCTGTTGGAAATGAAATCAGTCCCTAAAAATAAGAGGAGAAAAAAGAAGAGCCAATGGATATAGATGACTTTTTCTAGAAGTTTGCATATGAATTGGAGAAGAAATAAAGGATAGCTTGGTGGGATGGTAGAATCATATGAAGGTTTTTAAGGATGGAGAAGACCTGGGCATATTTCTAAGGAATTAGGAAAAATCCAGTATAAAGGGAAATAATGAAGATTAGAGAGGGAGAAGATGGTTATGAAGGAACACTTTCCATAAGGGATGAGTGGGAATGGGATCTGGAGCTCTAATACAGGAATTGGCCTTGTCAACAAGAAAAGCAGTCCACTTTTCAGTACATGCCAGAATAAAAAAGCAACGTACAAGAGATGATATTGAGAATTTTTGAGATTAATGCCTATATTTTCAATAGAGTTATTAGGTAAGGTCTTTCTGCCAAGATGAAAGCAGAAAGTTGGTGTTGTTAAGGGGATAAGAGAAGGTTTGGAACCACCAGTGATAAGAGCCCAACTGAGATTACATGACAAAAATCTGAAGTAGACTAGTCACTTCCTCTAGGATAAATAAAAATGATTTTGTCTGGCATCTACACTAATTCACAATGTAGCTTCTACTTTTCTAGGCTTACAACACATGAGTCCTTAATACATTCTATATTCTAACACACTTGACTTATTTAATGTTTCTGTTATGTTATTCATTTCCCTTAGGAGAAATCCATTCCAATTCTACTGCCTGGCCTGGAGGTGACTCCACATGGTCATTTAGCACAATTGGATTGCCTCACTAGCTCTGTCCAGCTGAGGGCCGGCTGAAGGGTGTCCCCAAAGGCTCCTCATCAGGGAGTGGCCACTGGGTGGTAAATTGAAGGGAACAGCACAGAGACTCAGGCCCATCATTTCCTAAGCCAGGGAAGACTGTAATAGGTATAGGGAAATGGAGTCCTCTACATTTGTGGAGTTGCTGTGTCTAGGATCTGTCCTAGGAGCTTTATAACAAAAGATATGAGATATGGTTCTTCTTGTTGTTCAGTCCTATACAACTCTTCATGAGCCTTTGGGGGGGTTTCTTGGCTAAGCTATTGGAGTGGTTTGCCACCTTCTGCAGATCACTTTACAGATGAAGAAACTGGGGCAAACAGTTAAGTGTTTTGCAGGCATCTATATAGTATAGTGGATAGAGCAT
The DNA here is from genome assembly GCF_902635505.1 of Sarcophilus harrisii. NCBI lineage: Eukaryota > Metazoa > Chordata > Mammalia > Dasyuromorphia > Dasyuridae > Sarcophilus > Sarcophilus harrisii. The sequence goes on along the minus strand of NC_045429.1, from coordinate 387,669,922 downwards.
CAACCTTGATGTCTGCAGAACTGGAGTTAAAAAGCTAGTGTGAGTCTGAGCAAATACTTAACTTCAATTGAAGAGAGAAAGAGAGAGAGAAGAAAGAAAAGAAGGAAGGAATGAAAAGAGAGAAAGGAAAGAAAGAAGAAGAAGAAGAAGAAGAAGAAGAAGAAGAAGAAGAAGAAGAAGAAGAAGAAGAAGAAGAAGAAGAAGAAGAAGAAGAAGAAGAAGAAGAAGAAGAAGAAGAAGAAGAAGAAGAAGAAGAAGAAGAAGAAGAAGAAGAAGAAGAAGAAGAAGAAGAAGAAGAAGAAGAAGAAGAAGAAGAAGAAGAAGAAGAAGAAGAAGAAGAAGAAGAAGAAGAAGAAGAAGAAGAAGAAGAAGAAGAAGAAGAAGAAGAAGAAGAAGAAGAAGAAGAAGAAGAAGAAGAAGAAGAAGAAGAAGAAGAAGAAGAAGAAGAAGAAGAAGAAAGAAAGAAAGAAAAAGAAAAAAGAAAGGAAGGAAGGAAGAGGAAGAAGAAGAAGAAGAAGAAGAAGAAGAAGAAGAAGGAAGGAAAAAAAGAAAGAAAGAAAGAAAGGGAGGGAGGAAGGAAGGAAGGGAGGAAGGGAGGAAGGGAGGAAGAGAGGAAGGGAGGAAGGGAGGGAGAGAAAGAGAGAGGGAGGGAGAGAGAGAAAGAGGAAGAAAGAAAGAGAGAGAGGAAGAGAGAAAGAGAGAGGGGGAGAAAAGAGAGAAAAAAGAGGGAGGGAAAAAGGAAGAAAGGGAAAGAGGAAGGAAGGGGGAAAGGGGAAAAAAGGGTCTAAGGTTACATCTGAACTCAGTTTTTCCTTACTCCAGACCCTGCACTATATCCAACCATACAAGCTAGCTGCTCAGCCTCACTTAAAGCAAGAATTATATTAAAATTTAGTTTTAAAAAAATGAAATTTGAAAAGAGGGTTATGATCCTTTGGGCCTTACAGTCAGGAAGACCCAAGTTCAAATCCTATCTCAGCTATGTAATTCCAAGCAAGTCACTTAACCTCAGTTTCTTCAACTGTAAAAATGGGGACAGTAATAGTATGAATCTCCCAGGGTTGTTAGGAAGCTCAAATGAGATATTTGTAAAGTACTTAGCACAATGGGTGCTTAATAACTGTTTCCGTTTTTCTTCTTATTGCTAAATGCTTCTTTACTTTGAAAAATTGAATCCCAGTAGGATTTCCTTAGATAGCCCCTTCTCTTGTCAAAGCATGATTTGACTTTTAAAAACTTCAGCCTTCATGCAACCATTCAGTTAGAGATCAAGTCTCACTCAGAGCCAGGATTCTCCACCTGCTGGAAACAATAATTATGTTGTAGCTGATGAATACAGGCCCTATCTGGGTAAGCACAGAGGCCCTCCCTAAAGAGACTGGTCTTCCTGCTCTCTATGGCTGAATCTTTGCCAAAACATTCCAGCTGAAAAGCACAGACTTGCTGCCAAGACTGTCTCTGTGTTATCCATCCAGATCCTTTTTAGGTACAGTAAAACCTTGATCAATCCAAAGTCCCCATAGAATAAGGGGTTCCTATAATCTTAACTCTCAGCTAAAAAATTCACCGGAAATTTTTTGTTTTGTTTCAAATCTGATTTCTAACCTTTTGATGAATATAAGATTAGCCAAGTTTGCTGAACTTCATCAGATCTTCTAGAGCCAGAGGTATCCATGAGAATATGACTTTTATCTTGTAAAGGTTTGGGGCTGTAGAAGTAGGGGGTCTAAGCATAAATTCAGGGCTGGACAGCCTCTGAATGTTGGTGTTTTTGACGGCATGAGCTTGTTTTTGTGTGATTTCCCTTGGCTAAAAAGCTGTTTTTCATCTGTCATGTCAGATGAAGAAACTGAGGCAAACAGGGTTAAATGTCATGTCCAGGGTCACATAATGAGTGTTTGAAACTGGATTTGAATTTAGTAACTAAATAAGTAAGTTTAGCACTCTACCTACCTGGCTGTGAAGGTAAAAGAGTGAACATAACCAGTACTTGAAGGAGGGACAGTTCCGATTTTTTCCAGTCACTAAATGCTTCAGATTCTTACACTGACAAAATGTGGAGTTGAAAGGGGAGAGGAAGGGGCAGTAATGGAGTGTCATGTTGCAAAGAGCATCAAGGAATCCAAGCTCTAGGACTGACCTGGAAGCCCTCTAGTCTAACCCTCACATTTTACAGATGAGAAAACAGGCCCTGAGATGTAAAATGATTTGTCCATGGTCACAGAACTTATAAGAGGCAGAACCAGAATTTGAACTCAGCACCTCTGTTTTCACATCCAGTGCTCTTTTCCATAATACTACACCAGGATAAAGAAGACCCGAGTTCAAATCCAACCCCAGACATTTACTAGTTGTGTGACTCAAAATAAATAATTTAACCTCAGTTTTCCTCTATTTCCTCAAATGTAATCCACACTATAATAATAGTGCTTGAGGAGTAAATAAGGGAAAGTAAAAAATCTACTCAGTGCTGTGATGGTAATGAGAGGAAAGGGAGAGAGAGGGAAGGAGGGAAAGAAGAAGGGAAAGGAAAAAGGGTAGGAGGGAGGGAGGGGAAAAGGGGAAAAGGGGAAAAAGGGAAAAGGGAGAAAAGGGGAAAAAGAGAAAGAGGGAAGGAAAAAAAAAGAAACAAATACACATTTTTAAATTTAATCTGTATTATTAACATTTTTCCTTCAGTATCTTACATCTAGGCAATCAACAAAACAATAAAACAGGCCTGATTTGTAGCTTCCGTATTTCTGAGGTATACTCACACTGAAAATTTAACAATTAGCTGGGGGTGGGGGGTGGGGGGTGGAGGGGAAGTAGGTTTAAGCTGGCTCCCTTACACATTGGAATCTACTTCCTTACAATCTTGTTCATCAGTTTATACTAAAAGCTTTCCCTGACAATGTTTTGGAGGACACCTTTCCAAAATAAGCTATTGCCGGGCATTAAAAGAATGCCTGAGTTCACTGAAGTTACTTTTTTTTTTGGTTTCAGGACGTAGAAAGGAATAAAGTTGGAGTTAACATTTTTGGTTTATATATGGAAGGAGCAAAATGGAACACAGAAGAAAAATACTTGGATGAGCCACTGCCTCAAGAGAGATATTCTGATTTTCCAGAAATACATTTTATGCCTGAAAAGGTAAATATTTCACAATTTACCACAAATCATAAATTCTTAGAAGCCAGAGGTCAACTAACATTCTCTCTGCAAAAATGCAAACCACCTAGCCATGGGCCCTGTGAGTTAATAAACTTTTTTTCAAAAATAAATATATCTTTTCAACAATAGAGGATCAGTTCCAATAGATTTGTGATGGAGAGAATCATCTGCAAGCAGAAAGAGGACTATGGGGACTGAATATGGATCATAACATAGTATTTTCACTTTTTTATTATGATTTGCTTGCTTTTTTTTCTTTTTGATCTGATTTCTCTTGTGCAGACTGATAAATGTGGAAATACGCTTAGAAGAATTGCACGTGTTCAACCTATATTGGATTACTTGCTGTCTAGGGGAGGGAACTAGAGAGAAAGGAGGAAGAAAAATTTGGAAAACAAGATTTTGCAAGAGTAAATGTTAAACTATCTTTACATGTATTTTGAAAATAAAAAGATATAAAAATTAGCATCGCTCAAAATGATACTCCAATCTGAAATAATTTTAATTCAACACAGAAATTTATTCTAGGAAATAAGTGCTAAAACTGAAAGAACAAAATTTTTAAAAATCTTTATTCTCAACAAATGTTTACAGGCTATAATAACAATGTTAACAAATATTTATTAAGCACCTACTATGTGCCAAACACTACTAGATTGATGTTTAAAGTGGACTAAACATTTGTTATTCCAGTTACTTCTTACAAAAAAAATTCACTTCAAAGACAGGACATCAGATATTCCACTGCTAAAAACAAAGAACTGTTTTCAATAAATGTACATTGATTGCAGAGGTTATTGGAAGGTCGGTTGCATATTATACATCTGGACTATCAAAGTTCAAAATTGGGGATGAGCCATTGCCAACTAGGGCTCAATATTGATAGAACATATCAGAGTTAGTTGATAATTCAATATAATTGTCCTGATGATGAAAGATAGATGAAGACAGAATATGATTTGTACTTTATAAACTGAATTAGCAATATAGAGTTATCATATAAGGTCCTATGTAGTTGATGTTTCTTAATATTTATAACTAGAATCAATTGGAATATTTTATAAATATAAGTATCTATCTTTGATGCTCATGACATCAATTATATGTACTTGACACTGGTTATTTCTTGAGATCGTTTAATGTGATTCAGCTTTGATTGATTAATGGAATAACCGTGCTCTTAGCCAAAAAGCCAAGAAATAGTCCTTATGATGTCAAGAGGGAAAAAAACAAAAACAAAAAGAAGGCTCCCTCTCATGGGTTTGATAAAGCCAGCTTTAAGTGACTTAAGAGAGCCAGTTAAATTTTCAGTGTGAACATTTACACTTCAGAAATTATCAAAGCAAATTACAAATTAGCTTGATTTTTTAATTTGTTGCTTGTCTAGATTCAAGATACTGATGGAGAAAATGTTAATAAATGAGATTAAATGTAAAAGGTTTTTTTTTAATTGGCAAGCCAAATTGTTAAACATCTACCACCATATCCCTGCTCCTTCTGGTGAATTTATGGGAGGAAATGAACAAGAATCATCTGGCACAGGCAGGCTGGTTATACTTTGATCAGCTTTATTGTAGACAATAATGTCAAGATGGCAGATCAACTGGAACCTTGGAATACAGCCAAGTCTCAATTTGTTCAAATAATGAATCCCCTGAAGTAGTCAGCATTATTTAAATTTGTACTTCATTTATCCACTGGGCTAGAACCAAGCACCATGTTTTACATAATTATAACTTGAAATAATGTAAATTCAGATACACATGATTACTTCATGGTATGCATTATTCAAATTAGTCAGGACTTGGCTTATGCACTAACAACTAAACATACTTATTATTTACCTCAGAGTTATGATGAAAGCATTTTACAAACCATAAAGTGCCATGGAAATATCAGCAGCTATTGTTTTAAAGAAAACTGTGGCCATGATGATTTTAAATGATCTGTTTTTCTGTCACAATACTCAATATCAGATACATTACTATCTGTACTCTGGTTACATTGAATTTGTAACAAAATCTCCCAAATATAGCAAAGGGAAAAAAATGTTTAGTCTCCCTGAATTATACAATCTAACTGCTTGATTTTTTTTTTTTATTTCAAATGAAGGTTTCCACTCCAAATAATACTTTCAAGGATCTCAGCACAAAAAAGAATCTTTACGAATGTCCAGTTTACCGGACTTCTCAGAGAACAGAATCAGTAACTTCTCCCGGCATGTTTACCAACTTCATAACGTCAGTGTTTTTGCAAACGCAGAAACCTCCCCCTCACTGGATCACAAGACGGGTGGTATTGCTGTCTGAACTCAGTGAATGAAAGAAAAGTTCCTTCATAGTTATCATATTTAACAGCTGAGATGAAGCACTAGACCAAACATAAAAGAGAAATTGTATGTTAGAAAAGAGGTCGTGAACATCTTCAATAAACAATTAGCACGTATATGTATCAGTTTCAATAAAACCTTATGAAATTTCTCCAAACCATCTCTTATCTCTTTCCCCCTTCTCACTCACAAATCATGCACAAACAGAAAACCACAGAACTGGAAAGCACTTTAGATTTCATCTTGTCCAATCCCCCCATTCTACAGATGAGGAAACTGAGATCCAACAAGGATAAATGATGTAGCCAGGGCCACTCAGCTAGTTAATGGTAAAGCCAGAGCTAGAGCTCAAAACCTTGCACGTAATCCTTGCAATTCAGGTATATTGAAATAAGGAATACTTGCAGATGATGACAGTTCAGTTCAATCAATCATCTGATAAAAGTGCCTCTTCTATGCCAGACACTGTATTAGATGCTAGAGATACAAAGATAAATAATGGACTGAGTCCATTATTGGACACCACATAATGGTAGTATGCCTATTCATTGGGCTTTGCTCTTCTGTTCATGTTTCTTTATGCCAGGAATTATCTTCTCCCTTAGCTCCTGAACTGCATCCCTTGATATACCCCTTATATTCTGCTTCTCCCACCCCCCCAAAGAGGGTTTGCCTCCTGCTGCTGTCCTTCCATTCCCCTAAATTCTCCTTTTTCTTGCCAACTCGGCTTCCACTCTTCTGCCTTGACTCCTTTCCCTCATTCTCCCCCAGCCCACAGTGGGTCCTAATGGGAACAGTTGATTCAGTCATTAACTGACTCTGTTACTTAAGTCACTTAAGCTCTCAGCTTCAATTTCCTCAGCTGTAGAATAGGGGTAATAATACCTTCCTTCTTCCCACTTTTCCCCTCCCTCCCTCTTCCCCATCTCCTCCTTGACCCATTCCAACTCTTCCCCCTTCTCCCAAGCCCCCTGTATTTGATGTTTCAACAACATACACTGATAATACTATAAAGCCAAAGCTGAAAAGACTATTAGCCTAAAAGACTATAAATTGATTTCCTCAAATTTTGGGTTTCCTTAATCAAGGCCATGAGATCTGGATGTCTCCATCCATCTTGTAGCATTTTCCCTATTGCAGTGGTTTGACTAAAAAGGCCTGGTTTCAACCTGCCCCAGAATTAAATAAAAACCTTCCAGTTTACTCCATGCACAAAGAAGTCAAGTTTGTGGTCAACTGTGCTGAATAACAACTGATCCTTCGGGGCTAGGAAGCTGCTGAGTTCTATTCCTTTTTATCCTCCTGAAAAATATTTGCCACATAAGTCCCCATCACATGGTCATTTCAAATGCACTGTAATTTGAACCCACAAAGTGATCCACTGCTCTGGAAGGTTAGTTCTTCATTTCACTTAGTTGGAGAGAAGTGATCTTTAAACAGTTGATTTTGGGGGCCTCTTCCTTAAGGAAAGGGAATCGTTGGCTGTGAACCCTTTGAGGATAAGAATTGTATCTTTATTCATTTTTGTGAACCCATCAGATTCCCCAATGAATGCTTGTTGAATGCTTTGTCCCCAAACAAGAAAATAACAGCTAAAATTTAAGCAGCTCCTTTTCAAATATCTCATTTGATCTTCATGACAATCCTTAAAGGGAGGGGGCATTATTATTTCTCCCCATTCTACAGCTGAGGAAACTAAATCTGAGAGCTAAGTGACTTGCCCAAAGTCAGCTAATGACTGAATCCAGATGTTCTCATTAGGACCTTCTGTGGGCTACAGCTGGGGGTGAACATGGGCAAGGAGTCATGGCAGAGAAGTGGAAGCTGAGTTGGCAGGAGAAATAGGAATAAACAAAAGAACAGCAACAGTAAGCAAACCAATCTCTGGCAGGCTCCAAGCACCGTCATTCCTGGCTTATTTCTTCGGGAGCAAGTTGTCAGGAAGCTGAAAACTCAATCTGTACACGCCCATTGCTATCACCACCATGGGTTTCTTTTTCCCTTTATTAAAGTGAGTAGTTCCTGACAGCTCTAATTCCACCTTTTTTTCCCCTGTGGGAGACTGGGGCATTTGGGACCATAAGAGAGTTTCATAAGAGAAGCAGGTTGGGGCAAAGGAACCAAGAAGCCATGAATTCATATATAGTTATATGGTGCTGGGGTAAATTCTCAGTGCTCCAAGCATCTAAGACCAAAGTTGAAGATGCCCAACTACATTAGCAGAGGAAATGTCTTTATCCTGGAGTTCCTTGTACAATGAAATAACGGGTTAAGTGCCCATTGGTGGAGGTGTTCAGTCATGTATGACTCTTTGTGACCCTATTTGGGATTTTCTTGGCAAAGATATTGGAGTGATTTGCCATTTCCTTCTCCAAGTCATTTTACAGGTGAAGAAACTGACTTCAGACAGCTAACTACCTAAGGAAGACTTTTATGGCCTCTCCCTAAGTCTATTTGAACCCTTTCTGCAGGTGGCTCAAGTGACTATCCTTTTAAAATAAGTTTTTGTCCCCTAAAAAGCTCTAATTTTTGTTAAAACAGGTCAATCTTTAGCTAAATCCCACAGATATACATTTATTTAGGATTCCATGGTGCCTGCTACAAAGAGGATATGGGGCATTTTTTTAAGTTGACACACTATGAAGTAAGATAATTATAAAGAAAAATAGAACAAAGACAAAAAGTACCAAAGACAATAAAAAGTTACCAGGCATCTGGAATGAATTATTGCCAGGGAGAGCTGAATTTAGCCATGAGCCTCTTGGCAGCTACAAAGAAAAGATTACTTTCAAGTTCAAATTAAATTACATGCATACTATGTACCATTTGTCATCTGATAAAAAGAAAGCAAAATCTAGAAAGAAAAATTCGGCATTAATTGCAAAGAATTATTGTGTAGTCCTCAGCAGAATAAATATGTAATACATTATCCATTCCGGGGGCAATTTTTCTAAGGGACAATTTAATGCCAATTTACTTCTTTCTCACATCTTCACCACCCCCATCATTTTCCCCTAAGTTGAACCGAGCCAAGTTCATTCCCAAGAGTTCTTTTACTTGATTGTCTTCTAGTGTTTGTTTTAATCTGTATAATTTCTATTTATTTTGATTAAAAGGTTAACTAGTTATCAGTGAGTGACACTTGTGTAATGACCTTAGTGGAAGGAAGCCAACCTGGCAAGAGTAAATTATTTGTTTGGTCATTTTATCAGGTCTGACTGTTGGCGATCCCATTTAGGGTTTTCTTGACAAAGATACTGGAGTAGTTTACCATTTCCTTCTCCAAATCACTTTACAGATGAGGAAACTGAGGCAAACTGGGTCACACAACTAGCAAGAGTCTGAGGCTGGATTTGAACTTGGGTCTTCCTTACTCTGTTGCTCTAGCTACTGAGCCACCTACCAGTCCCAAATCAAAAGTCCTCCTTGCCCTTAAAGACAGGGACACAATAAATCTGGGGGAACAGTCATAAAAGTTACTAACCTTCCACTTATGACTTCTTCAGTTAGCCTCCCAGTCCCTTCCTCTTCCCACCCAAGATTCTGTCCTGGACTCTGATGATCTGTAGTTTTAAAAAGAGACAAAAGTGTTGTCCTTTTTTCATATTTCTTGCGTTAACCCTCCATATAAGCTGAAATATAACATGAAATCATTATTCTATCTCTGTTTTCCCATTCAGGCTTTTCTCAGTTCATGATCTCCTTGATTTCTCTGCTATCACCTGACAGTGTTGACTTCCTTCACTAGCTTGATTTTCCCCCTGCCTCCTCAACTACTTCTTCTATTACCTGCCCAGTCTCTTCCTCTTCCTCCCCTCTAGATATAAGGCTCTACCCTGGATTTTCTCTTCCCCCACTACCCTACACTTGGTGTACCTCATCTATTGCCATCTATTACATCATCTATTAACATCTATTATATCATCTATTGCCATCTATTACATCAACATCTAGTGCCATCTATTAAATCATCTAGTGCCATTTATTAAATCATCTAGCGCCATTTATTAAATCAATCATCTATTGCCATCTATTACAGCATCATCTATTGCCATCTATTACATCATCTATTGCCATGTATTATATGTATTACCATGTATTGTATCTGTTGCCATGGTTCAATGGTAGTGTACAAATGACTTCAGTCTTGCATTCCCAGATGCTTGTTAGAAACTTGTAAAGTCATTCCATGCTATAGCCCAGACCAGAGATTGCTCCTTCCCTTTTAATAGAATCTTCTGAACTATTTTGACTTTTCCATGCAAGATTTCCATTTTCCATTGGATATTCTTCCTGTAATTCAGAGCAGCCACTGCAATGGGCCAATGTATGTGATTCTTGTGACTCTCTGCCTTACACCGGGTCACAGAGAATAAATAGGGTCTCTTTCCTATCATAGAAAAATGTCAGGTCTTCCCTGTGTATCTCACACATGCCTTCTCCTTCAGGGTACATGGTAATATCAACTTGAATTCTTAGCTAGGAGAATTCCCAGCATGTAGTGCAACATGAACATGGAGGGGTTTTCTTTCAAAAGCAAGACATATAGATATTAGGTCCACATTCAGCTGTGATTAGATGAATGACTTCTTTCAAACAATTAACACAGAGACCCTCTTGCACTTCCTCAGTCATGATCCTTGAATATCCTCCCAAGCCCCTAAGCTTCTGGAATCCAGCTTTCGAGTGTGTCTTAAGCCAGAGCAGGGCACAACCTGTAATTTCTTCTGGGGAGGCCAAGGCTGATGGACCAATTTGGTTTAGGAGTTCTGGGCTCTAACAGGGCTAAGCTGACTGCCCTAAATTTAGCACCAATACAGTAAAAGTCTGTGATGATCTCCGTAAAGTACATATAAAGCCCAAAGAAAGTGGACTCAAAGTTTAGAGAGCACATATGGCAAAGGGGCTCCTGGTTGCTCATAAATCCTATTGGATTTGTTGGAAATCATTTTCTCTCATTTTTAGGGTACTCAAGAATTTCACTTTAGGTAAAGCTTTTTTGTTGATATTCTAGTAGAATCATGATTGTCCTTAACTTCCTCCTGAAGCTTTGCTATTAATCCAGAGTTGCTGCTAGAATACCAATGAGAAGATGGAAGGTCCAATAATGTCTGTACTATTCTTTCTCAGATCTAAGGAGGAAGAGAGGAAAAGAGAACCTTCTCCTTTCCCCATCACAGGTGGTTCATTTTCGAGGGGTTCACCTACAGTGTTTACTACAATTTTTGAAAATTAATCTCTTCTCTAGTCACTTGATGACAATCCTAAAATGTGGCCAAGTTCGCTCAGCCTGTCTGAATACAAATCTGGTACAACCACATATCATTCCAAATTTGAATGCCTTTTAACATTTTAAGGACCATGAATGTTCTCACCTATTTATGATATCAAGGATAAAATGGAGAGGGATAGTTTCTCTCCCACCCTCATAGCAGCAGTTGCTCAGATCAATGTGACATTGAATTTCTGAAAATGGATACCCTCTTTGGTTTCAGTTCTTTGCTATAACAAAAAAAAAAATTACTGAACTACAGGTTGATCTTTTTCCTTTCTTTAAGGCATGTTCCTGGAAGTAGTATTACTTAGTCAAAGGGACTCTACAGCTATTAACTTTTAAGGTATACTTTCAAGTTGCTTTCCAGAAGGAAAGGGAACATCACTTGGCTCTACCAACAAAGCTCATTCTCCCCTACCTCATTCAATAATTATTTTTTTCTTTTTTTCTATTATTTTTGCCAATCTGATGGATGTGGGATGGAACTGAACTGTTTTAATTTGGGCTTAATTTAATTTGTGATTCAGCATTTCTTCCTCACAAGATTATTGATTGGGTTTTTTCTTCTGAAATCTTCTTATTAGACAATTTTTAGAGGATGAAATCCAAGCTATTAATAGTAATATGGGAGAGGAGGAGGAGAAATACTGCTTTGTAGTCAGTCAAAAAACATTAAGCACCATGTACCAGGAATTGGAAGTACAACTATAAACAAAAAGAAAGATGGTGTCTGCCTTCAAGAAGTTTATATTCAAGAATGGAAGGCAACACTTCAAAGGAGACTGAATTGATTCGAAATCAGGTATTCCTAGACCCTCTTCCTTTTGCCTTTTTTTCTCTCATCATCCCCCTTTCACATTTTAGAACTTTTATTCTTTTTTTAAAAATAGCTTTTATTTTCAAAATATATGCAAAGATAGTTTTCAACATTCACCCTTACAAAATTTTAGTTTTTTTTCCTCTTTCCTTTCCCCCAAGCTTTCCCCTAGACAGCAACATATTAAACATGTGCCATTCTTCTATACACATCTCCACAATTATCACCCAATTATCATGCTACATAACAAAAATTAGATCAAAAAGGAAAAAAGAATGAGAAGGAAACAAAAAGCAAGCAAACATCAAAAAAGGTAAAAATACTATGTTGTGAACACCAGGTTCCCATAGTCCCCTCTCCAGATGCAGATGGCTTTCTTCATCACAAGTCTATTGGAATTAACCTGAATTGCCTCATTATTGAAAAGAGCCATCAGGGTTGATCATCGCATAATGTTGTCATACTGTGTACAACCTTCTCTTGGTTCTGCTCATTTCACTCAGCATCAGTTCATGTAAGTCTCTCCAGGTCTCTCTGAAATCATTCTGCTGGTCATTTCTTACAAAACCTTAATATTCCATAATATTCACATATCCTAAGTTGTTCAGTCATTCTCCAACTGATGGGTATCCACTCAGTTTCCAGTCCCTTACTGGACTACAAGAAGGGCTGCCACAAACATCTTAGCACATGTGGGTTCTTTTCTACTTTTTTATGATCTCTTTGGGATACAGGCCCAATAGAGACACTTCTGGATGAAAGGATATACAGCTTGATAGCCCTTTGGACATAGTTCCGTGTTGCTCTCCAGAATGGTTGGATCAGCTGAACATTTGTTCTTACAGATGAAGATTGTCATAATTTTTTTTCTAGTTCTATTAAACAATCCTTTGGTAGTTTATTGTTCAATCTAGTACTGTAATGCCCCATTTTTCCCACTTTTTCATCATTTCCCTGAAGATCCTTGACTTTTAGTTTCTCCAGACTAATTTTATTATAAATTTTACCTAATTTTATAAGAGAATCCTTTGGTAATTAGAGTAATATGCATTGCATTTGCAAGTTAATTTAGGTTGTTAATTTTTTTTTAGTACAACCTTATCGTGAATAATCTTCTCTATTTGTCCTTGGTTATTTCTGTCAAGTTTTGTATCTGTATTCATATAACTTTTTGCATGCATTTTGGTAAACAAGAGTCCCAAATTTATAACATACTAATTTTGAATGAAATATCCTCTCTCTTTCTCCTGGGTTTTGTTAATAACATACAAAAAGGCTGGGGAGAGATGGGGATAGGTGACTTTATTTTTATCCTGCTACATTACTTGTCTTCCTCCTCACCAACTTGGAGAAGCCACAATGGGGCCCAGGACTAGTGTTTCAGGAGAGACCTTATTCCTATTGTACCTTTACTTTCCAAACTTCTCCACGCCAGTTACCTTCTCATAGCCAAGGATACCACTATTCTAGGAAGTGTTACTCCCACATTACCTCATTCTAAATTCTTCCTCCTCACCAATCACCTCATCCCTGTGTGGGACATTCTTCTCCCATCCACCCCTCTATGCCTGACTTTGCCTTGTTTTTTCTCCCATTAGAATGTGAGCTGCTTAGACATTAAGAACCATTTTGTGTTTGCATTTATATTCCAACACTTAGCACAGTGTCTGGTTCTCTTTTAAAACTCAAAGTGTATCACCTGCAAAAAGTTGTAACTTCATTTCTCTGCCTATACTTATTCTTTCAGTTTATTTTACCTTTTTTAACTATTCAAATAATAGTGATAATGGATAAACTTACTTTACATCTTATTTTATTGGAAAGGCTTCTAGTGATTTTTCATACAGATGCTATTTTTAGATAACATTAACTCTCTTAAAAATGATCCACTCTTTTAGTGTTTTTTTTTAATACCATAAAATCATGTTTTCTCAACTTTTTCCCCATACTTTTTGATATCATTATTATTAATATATTCATGTGTATAGTTTTCCAAATATTGAGTCAATCCTGTATTCCTGATTTAAAAAAAACCCTAACAGCCAGAATTTATAATTTTTCCATGCGTTGTTATAGTCTCTGTTGTCAACATTTTTGAGTTGATGTCATAATAGATATTTGTCTACTTTTTTCTTTCCCTGTTTTGTCTCTCCTTGGCTTAGCCATCAATACCATATTTGTTTCATAGAATTTTCCTATTTTTACAAAGAGAATATGTAATATTGGTATTTTTTGTTTCCTTTAATTGCCTTCTAAATCCACCTGGTCATTTTTTTTTTTTTCTGTAATTTGATTTTTTTGTAAGATTGGGTTTTTTATTTCTTATTCTGATGAATATTCATTTTTGTTCATTTTAATCCATTTCCTTTGTCACTTCTTTGTTGGAATGTGATTTGTCAAGTTCTTAATGCTGTTTGTCGCAATTTTTAAACTTTTTACATAGGAAAATTTGGTTTGGCTCTCTAAAAAATCATATAACCCCTCAATTTACTTAATATAGGCTTTCTCTCCAAATCAGTTACTAGTTTTGTTTACAAACAAGCTTTTTACTTTCAATTTTGCTCATCTCAGGATTTTGACTTTGGTGCTAAATTTTATCATGCCTTTCTGTCTCTTTAGAAGTAGCGCTTTCCCCTACTCTTCTCTGCTTGGGTCTTTTTCAGTTGGTCACAACAGACAAAAATCTGTTGTCTGATAATCAGTTGCTGGGGATAGTTCGACAGCTGTAGCTTAATAATTCTTTAGAGTGGATTGAAGCTTGATTACAATTCCTATTCCTTGGACTTCAAAGATTCACAATTTGGTTAATGAATGCCCTAATGTTAGAGTAGTTCCAAGGCATTTAGGGAAGCATTAACTATTGTCATAAGTTGCTATGATCCCTCTTGGGTAGCAGTCAGCTTTTATAATGGTATTGCCCAATGAAGTGAAGCAAAGGTTAAAAAAGAGTTAAAGTGACCAATACTAATGAGGCAAGGTCAGAATTTTGTCTGAGCCCACAGAAAATTAACAGACTGGTAAAAGATTAATAATTGTCAACAGAATAAGAGCACCCTTACACAGAGAAATTTTGAAAGGCCTTCTGGCACTGAGGACCCAGTCATCGGAGGTGTGGTGTCCTTTGTCCAAGTTCTCTTAAAATTTCCAGAGCTCTGTGGTGCCCATGCTGTAGGGCAGACCAAGAGTCTCCAAAAATTGCCACCAATATATATTAAGTACCTACTTTTACCAGGTGCTGTCCTAGGCCTGGGGATACAAAAACTGGCAAAAGATAGACCCTCCTCAAGTAATTTATAATCTATAGAGGCGGCAACGTGCAAACAAAAATATACAAAAGCAAGGCTTGCAGAGAAGGATGGGATTTTAACTGGGATTTGAAGGAAGCCGGGGGTCAGTAGTCAGAGCAGAAGCATCTCATTCATGGACCAGCCAAGCCAGCAGCATTGAGAATACCAGTCCAGGAGGAAAGGGGACTGGATCTAAAGGAAGAAGGGGGCTACATTATGAATGCCAAACAGAAGGTTTTTGCATTTGTTCCTGGAAGCAACAGGAAGCCACTGGAGTGGGGGGAGGGGAAAGGAAGGGAGAGAGGATGAGAATCAGAGCTGCACTTTAGGAAAGCCATTTTAGTAGCTGAATATAGAGGATGCAATAAAAGGGAGAGAGATTTGAGGGAGGCAGACCCACCAGCAGAGCTACTAATGTGATTGGAGAAGGGAACTAAATGATCTTCAGGTGGAAATGATCCATCCAGAGAGACAGTCTAACAGCAGAGACCGAGGGTACTCAAAAACACTTGACCAGCTTCTATTTACCTGTATATAGGATTGGCCTGGTTTAAGGCCCTGTGTGGTCCAGTGCCAAAATGGCTTTTCAGCCTTACTTCACATTATTCTTCTCAAATTTCCTGCTTTAGTCAAACTGGACTACTAGTCACTTGGCATTTCATCTCTGGGCTTTTGCACACTCCTAGAATTTCCTTAACTCTGCCTCTCAAAATTCTTCACTTCAAGGAAAGCTTAGGTAAAGGTGTCTCCTCTACCATGAAACTTTTGTTTTGTATACTGAGATTCCCTCATTTATTCTTTTGTCCCTTTTCAAATGACCTTGTATAGTTAGTTGTATCCACAAAAACCCCCAATAGGAAAGAAACTGTCTCATTTTTTTGTATATAGTCTATGCTTAGCATAGAGACTTGATAATTTTAATAAGCACATGTACTTAATGCATATTGGTTGAATTGACATTGTTGGGATGGTCCTTCCCTTTACTGAGAACTTTTCCCACTTTATACAAATGAAATATAGGTTATGCCTTTAAAAAAAAAAAAAAAGCCCCAATTAAACTCGCAATTTTATTAACACAAAAGAAGTTGTAGCAGCCTAACGGTATCATGAATGAAGGAAACTGCTTGTTCTCCATGTAGCCACTGAGCCTAATTCCAAAATAAAGTAGTATTTGGATGCTTGCATGCACATGCATACATTCCAAATTGGGGATGGGGTAGGGGATAGAGTTTGTATTTTTAGTACCAGAAAAACACCAAAGATGGGTACCTGAACATTAAGTGATCAGACATAGAACCCAATCCATCAGTTTCCTAAAAATTATATAAAAGTCCCAAAATAGTATTTTGCATTAATGAAAAAATTTAAAAATTTTTTTGCAACAAGTCACTCCATAAATACCAAATTGTAATAATTAAACTATTTCAGGTCTCATATTTATTTAAATACAAAGTGATTTTTAAAAAACCACAAAATCTTTCACATTTTATATGAGAAAGAATGAAGAATAAATACCTTCACCCAGTCAGGAGACATTCAAAGCTAGAAAACAAGCTCTTGTCAAATCTAGTGCTAAACTTCCAAACAAACCACTAACAAAATTAAAAGTCCAGTGTTACAACATGATACACCTAGGATAGTGTGCTTCCTGAAAAGACATTTAACAAAAGGCCTTTTACACTTAGTTACAAAGTACAAAGAAAAATACAAAACCCTTAGACCCTAGACTTGAGGAAAATATAATATTCCAAAAGACATGTAACAACAGCCGGTCCACCTCCTTTTCCAAAGCATTCCATAACTCATGGAAATCATCATTGGATCTCTAGTCATGTTTCTTTATCTGGGTGGTAAAAAATAATCTCTTAAGGTCCCTTCAACCTAAAGAATTATATTTAAGATATGTGAGAAGCAATCAAATTAACACACTGTTACTTTGAATTTTATTTCAACTTAAATTTTATTATAAAAACTTCTACTTATCAATTTGTGTCCAAAATTGAAAAGAAAAGGAAGACAAGATAGTTAATGTCACTCAGAAATAATGTCACCATGTAGGAAAGTTTGTTTTCACCACCAGGAAGATTAATTAAATAGCCTATATTATCCCTCTCCCCAAACTCATTTAATTATTGTAATATAGACTATATGGTCTATATCATAGACAGTGCTATTTTTAATACTGAAAGGAAAATATCTGTAATTTTAAAAAAAACTACTTGCATACATCAGTGACTATATAAACATTTTGAAGTGACATCTGACAATTTTTCCCAAAAGAAATATTCAAAAGCTGCAGGTTGCAATGTGCTTGAGGAAAAAAAAAATCATGATCGTATTATAATAAGCTATGCTACATATACTTCAAATCGCAGTGTACAAGACACTACAAATCCAAATGGCTCATATACAAAATGTAAAATTAAAAACCCCAACATACACACTAGATTTTTGTTACATTGCCATATATTTAAGACACTGGGAACTATTTTAACTTTTAACACAAAAATCTCAGTTTAACAGAAACCCTTTCACATTTTATGACTTTGCTACCATTTCACCACTGACAGCTAGTGATGGACCCCAATAAATTTAACTAGATTTTAAGACAGATTTTATGTTTCATAAAAACATACTTCTAATAAAATCAAAGAAATACATTTTAAACATGCTCAATTCATGTGCAGATGAAGATTCCAAAGGTGAAAAATAGCAATTTTAAAAACAAAATCACAGCAATGAAGTAGAATTTGTAGCTATTGCATACACAAAATATAGTATAAACTGCAAAAATGAACAGTAGCAAACACAGTGTTTAATTACAAAAGTCAAAAATATACAAAAATATTAGTCCGAAATGGCAAGTTTTCAACCACAGGTTCATGTAAAAAATGTTTAAATAGTGATGTTATTCCAAAAATATAAATATATATCCAAACTATTTTTACTTATTTGTAATAGTATAAAAGGCAACTGAGAACCTATAATTGAGGTAGCAAAGCCAAATTCACAAACTTTGGATTAAAATTACGATTCCTATATGTTTTCATAGCATTTTCCAATGCAATATTTAAGTGAAGTCAGATTGTTTAAAAAACTTTAATTTCATATCAATACATTACTTTATAAAACTTTCATAAAAGTACAATTAAAAAATACTGAAAACTTTTTTTTTGTTTGTTTTTTTGGTTTTTTTTGTTTTTGTTTTGTTAAAAGATATTCCTGGTCCTAAATAAGCAAATGCACCTCACATTCAAAACACTGTACAAAAAATATATATATATATGAAGTTATCATATTATACACAAAGAAAGCTATGTATTTACATTTTTAAAGTAAGTTTAGACTTTTAAGTAAGCAAGCTGTTACTTTTTTCTTTTCTGCAGGTCCTGCTACTAAATTACTACTTCCTTACACCTTGGTATTTTCAGCACTGAACACACAATCAGTTTTAATTTTAACTCAAGGAATCAAGCAAATGATTCACTTATTGAAATTAATGAAAATCCTATTCTAACAGTTGAAACAAAAATATAACTAGCTGTTAAAACACACTCTAAAAACTGAGTCACACTATTTTTAAAAAATGAAATCAATTATCAAACCAGAAATGCAAATCTGAAAAGCTAGGAACCCAATTCAGAAATCAGAAGTTCCATTTTGTTTGTTGCATTTACCACAAGACTGTCCTCTTTTCATATATTAAGAACAGGAAAATTTCCATTAAAAGCTAATTCAAATATCTGTACTCTGATTTTATTTTCCCTTAAGTTTATTAAAACAAATTATGTGAAAATCCTGGCTAATTTCAGTGACTAAATGGGCAACAAATCTAACTTGACCTGACAGACCTATTTCTTACATATTTATGACTATTTGTTCTATTATGTATTTCTTTAGAAAACAAAACAAATAAAAAACAAAATACCTACAGACCCAATGGGAAGATAAGAGGTATGTTTTGTTTGCAGGGAAGCTAGAACTGCAGAAGCAATTAAGAGTTTAAAACAAAAGCTTAGTAAATGTATGGAAATATACGATATGGCACACGTTGACAGTATTTTTCCCATGCCAAACCATATTTCTTCTTACACTGGTGTTCATCACGAGCTTCTCGGTGGATAAGCAAGATGGTGAAATAAATCACATAGATATATGGCAAGATATGATTAAAGCCTGTGAAAACAAAGATGGTATAAATATTATGAAAGGAATAAAGACATTTTCCCTAATTAGTCCTTACCTAATTCTTTTTAATTAAATTTGTTTTATTTCCAATTCCAAAATCTCTTCCTTCCCTGCCCATTGAGGTAGAAGGAAAAACAAAGCCCATGACATATGTAAAGTCATGCAAAACAAATTCCTACATTAGGCATATCCAAAAAGAAAAGGAAAAGAAAATGTTTCCATAATGAGTCTATTAAGTTTCCATCTGAAAATACCATGTTTTTAATCATAATTCCTCTGAAACTGTGATTGGCCACTGTGTCAAAGTTCTCAATCTTTCCCAGATGACTGTCCTTATGATATTGCTGTTTCTGTATAAAAAGTTCTCCTGATTTCATTTGTATCAATTCTTACAGGTCTTCCCAAGTTTTAAAAATAAATTATCTGCCTCATTATTTCTTATAGCACTGTATTTCATCACATTTATATAACATAACTTGTTCAGCCATTCCTTAACTGATGATCCCCTCAATTTTCAATTCTTGCCACCACAAAGAGCTTTAAGTGCTATGCCCTTTCCTTCTTTCTTTGATTTCTTTGGAATATAAGAACAGTAGTGGTTATCAATGAATCAAAAGGTATACAGAGTTTAATAGCTTTCTGGGCACAGTTCCCAATTGCTTTGGTGAATAATAGTTGGAGCAGTTCACAGCTAAACCAACAATGCCTTCATGAACATGTTTTCCCCAAAACCCTCTCACATTTATTTTCTATTTTTAAGTCTATTTGTTGGGTATGAGATGATACTTTTAGGGTTCTTTTAATCTGAAATTCTTTTATTGTGATTTAGAAGACTTTCATATGACTATTGATAACCTAGATATCTTCCTTTGAAAACTATCCATATCCTTTGCCCATTTGTCAACTGGGGAATGACTTTTAATATGGCTCAGTCCTCTAAATCTTAAAAATGAAACCTTTATCCAAGAAGAATGATGCAAAGATTTCCTGCAACTGGATTGGGTTTTGTTTTGTGCAAAAAAAAATTTTTTTAATTTCATTTCATCATAGCTGTTCATTTTAATTTTCTGTGAAACTCTCCATACATTTCATTTGGTCATGAACTCTTTCCCTACTGAAAAATCTGCCAAGTAATTTCTTATATGTTACTGTAATTTGCTTATGATCTCACTTTTTAACGCCTAAATCATGTACCCATTTGCAATTTATCTTGGTATACAATATGAGATACATTTGTAGCCAAGTTTCTGCAACATTATTTTCCAGTTTTCAGATGTTTTTATCAAATATTGAGCTTTTACTCTAACAGCTGGAATCTTTGAGTTAATCAAATATTAGATTCCTATGTGCATTTAGTTCTAAATATCACACTCAAAAATCTATTCCACTGATCAATCTCTATTACTTACACAGCAACTATCTGACAATTAGGACTTTTTTGTCTTGATCATTTTGTTCCTCCAGACGAATCTTAATTATGTTTCCTAAGTCTACTTCTCTGTCAGGTACCAAATGATTTTTAGGATCCCTTTCAATTCAAATCCTATATTCCTATTAACTTCCCCCCCAAAAAACTCCAAAATACTTTTTTGTTCAGGCAAGGTTTGGAGATTGCAATTAAATGAAAACAGAATCAAGATGATGATGAGAGGGAGTAAATTAGGCAGTATTGTCTTTTTCATTATACTAGCTTGACCTCCCCAGAAGCAATTACTCTTTCTCCATTTATTCAAATTTGCTTTTGTACAAAGTGTTTTGTAATTTTGTTCATCAAGGCCCTAAGCGGGTGTTGACAGGCAGACTCCCAAATGTTTGATATTAGTTGAACACTTATCTTAAATGGCTTGTCTTCTTCCTACTGGACTTGTAATAAACAGAAAGGCAGATAGTTTGTGTGGAGTTTCTTTTATATTCTACAACTCTGCTGAAGTTTTTTCAATTAGTTTTTTAGTTCTCTAAATAAATCATATCATTAGCAAAAGTAAAGATTTTGTTTCTTTACTTGTATTTCTTTTTTTGATCTCCTCTTTTCATCTTACTATTAATTATAGCAAGTATTTCTAGTACAATAATGAATAAAATGGTGACAATGAACATCTCTGTTTCATGCCTAATATTACTGGAAAGGCTTCTTCCTTGTACCTTGTCTTGGGTAATGGAAAGCTTCATTTTATTTCGTATGCTTTCTAGTTTGTTTTTCTAAACAGGAATGGGTATTATATTTTGTCAAAAGCGTTTCAATGTTTTCTACATTAAAGAAATCAAAGCACTTTTGCTGCTTTTGTTAATAATAGTAATTTAAGGTTAATTATGCTTTTAATTTTTCTGATATTAAACTAGCCCTGCATTCCTGCTCTAAATGATAGTGTGACCTTTATGACATATCACTGTAATCAGATTACTAGTATTTTATATAATTGCATTTTCATGCAAAAAAAATCTAGAGAAATTGGTCTACAATTTTCTTTCTGTTTTTACTCTGGTGTAGGTATCAAAGGCATCTTTATGTCATAGAAACTATTTGGTAGGACACCTTTTTTTTTTACTATAATAAATTTTTTTTAATTAAAGCTTTTTGTTTTCAAAACATATGCAAGGATAAGTTTTGAACATTAACCCTTGCAAAACCTTGTGTTCCAATTCTCCTCCCCTAGACAGTAAGTAGGTCCAATATGTTAAACATGTTAGAAATATATATTAAATCCAATATATGCCTATACATTTATACAATTATCTTGCTGCACAATAAAAAATCAAATCAAACAGGAAAAAAGTGAGAGAAAATAAAATGCAAGCAAACAACAACAAAAAGAGTGAAAGTGCTATGTTGTGATCCACACTCAGTTCCCATAGTTCTCTCTCTGGATGCAGATGGCTCTCTTCATCACAAGTCCATTGGAATTGTTTGAATCATCTTATTGTTGAAAACAGCCAAGCCCATCAGAATTGATTATCTTGTAATCTTGCTGTTGTCATGTATAATGATCTCTTTGTTCTACTCATTTCATTTAGCATCAGTTCATGTAAGTCTCTCCAAATCTCTCTGAAATCATCCTACTGATCGTTTCTTATAGAACAATAATTCCACAACATTCATATACCATAACTTATTCAGCCATTCCCCAGCTGATGGGCATCCACTCAGTTTCCAGTTTCTTGCCACTATAAAAAGGGCTGCCACAAACATTTTTGCACATGGGTCCACTCCCCCATTCATGATCATTTTGGGATACAGAACCAGTAATGGCATTGCTGCATCAAAGGGTATGCACACTATGATAGCCCTTTGGGCATAAGTTCCAAATTGCTTTCCAGAATGGTTGGATCCATTCACAACAGTATTAACTATTTTTTAAAACAAAAGTTTTTAATTTATTTGCAAATCTATGGGGGAAGGAGGAGAATTTGCTCTCTGAGAGTTCATTATGACTTGAGACAGGGGTTAAGTATTATTCTATTTCCAGTTTTGTTAATCTGAGCATTTTTTATTTTTGCAGATTCATCTGCCAAATAGCTAGACAAAAGAATTCCTAATAATTGCCTTTATTAGTCATTGATTGTGAATTCATCTTTTTCCTTTTTGATAACGATAGTTAATTCTTCCATGTCACAAGTTTTGATATAAATGGGAAGTTTGGGGAAGTTTTTGCCATAGCTGCAAATGACAAAGGAAAAGTTGATGACACAAATGACAGGTAAAGTTTGAAACTCAGAAATACATAAAACATATGTATAGTGAGTATAATGGCAACAGATTTTCTTTAAATTTCAATTCAGACTTCTTCAGGCCAAAAATTCTTATGCAGATTTTCCACTTTGTGAAGTGCCACAAACCTAAACCCCACAATGTAAAGGGAACCGTAAATTGATTTCTATTTTTTAATCAAATTTATAGCTTATCTATTCTATTAGTTTCTCAAAATACTGGCTTCCTAGTTTTATTCAATCTTTTTTCTTTCAATCTTCATCTCTGATTCTTCAGAACTGTATTTTGGTGTTTATATTGTGGGATTTTTAATTTGATAGCTTCTGAGGTTTGTCTTTTAGTCACATGATCAAGTTGTTGGTCTCCTTTTTCTTTTTATTACTGTAAAGCATCCTACACTTTTTGTTGTGTTGCTTCACTGCTTTTACCATCTTGAATGAAATTACTGTTTCTGTTTTATAAATTACTTTCTTTATATATATAAATTTAAATTCTTTAGAATTTAAGCTAATTTCAGTGAACTTTAATCTATGCTAAAGTATTTTTATTGAATATACTTTTATTGCATTATGATTATATAGGGAGTGAACTGCTATCTTTCTCTGGTTTAGAGTTTATACACCATATACTAAAGGCCAGAACTTGAGTCGTTCCGCTCAGCATGCCTTCTTGCCCAGCCTCTAACCTCAGTGAGCACAGACCTATCTTTTCCCCAAGATGCTGCCTGTCTTGAAAAAAAAAAAAAAAAAAAAATGACTTGATGGAATTTTTTAGACTTTCTCAATCAAAATTCAGGTTGGTGCATTCTCTAGGTCAGGGGTCCTCAAACTACAGCCCACGGGCCAGATGCAGCAGCTGAGAATGTTTATCCCCCTTACCCAGGGCTATGAAGTTTATTTAAAGGCCCACAAAACAAAGTTTTTATTTTTACTATAGTCCAACCCTCCAACAGTCTGAGGGACAATGAATTGGCCTCCTATTTAAAAAGTTTGAGGACCCCTGCTCTAGGTCATTGTGGAATAGGCATACTGGGTGAGAGCTAGACAAACATGCTTCATCTCATTCTACCATCTTTACTCTGCTCTTATCTAAATAGCTTATTCTATTAATTAATAACCTTAATATTCTCTTCTATATCCTTTAGTCTATCTCCTCTCATTCCACCCTCAGTAGAAAACTAAAACACCAAATCATTATGGGGCACTCCATGGGACATAGCAGGAAATAGCAGGAATGGTAAGAGTAGATGGATGCCAAAAAAATTGAAGGAGCTGCTTAACTGTTGATAAGCTGTGAACTGATTCAAACACTATGGAAAGCAACTTAGAACTATGTCCAAAGGGCTATAAAATTACACAATATTCTTCAATCAAGCAATACCACTATTAGCTCTATATACCAAACAGATCAAAGGAAAGGGACCCATGTATACAAAAATATTTATAGTAATTCTTTTTATGGTAGCAAAGAAGTGGACATTAAGGGAATGCCTAGCAAATTGGGGAATAGCTAAACAAGTTATGGCATATGATTGTGATAAAAAACTATTGCGCTATGAGAAATAATGAGCAGAATGGTTTCAGAAAACTTAAAATAAATGAACTGATCCAAAAATAAGATCCAAAGTGAAACCTAGAATAATACTGTAAAATGATCAACTGTCAATGACTTAGCTATTCTGATCAATAAAATGATCAATCGGGGCATGTAGATACCACTCAGGCAAAGTGGATATATACTTGGTTATCTGCTTTCTGCTTTCCCTAGCAGTCAGTTAAGATTGGAAGAAGCCCTTGTTCAAAAGGCCTAATCAAGGGTCAAAGTATCAAAGAGAAATCACAAACTGCAATAGTCCCTAAAAGTTATCACTGTTACAATGCATAGTTCTAAATAATGACCAAGTCAATCAGAAAAGTTAAATACATTCTAAAAATTTTTCAACCACTCAATAAGGAACAGTCTGCACCCCTAACAGACAAAAAGAAATTGGAATCACCTTGGATTCAAATTCACAAGATCATTTAAGAGATCTTTAGGCTTTTTCAGCTGGGAAAATACCACATTTATAACTCTCATTAAAAGCAGTTAAATATAGCTGTGTGACCCCAACTGCCTAAGCAAAAAAATAAAAAATAAAAAACAGTTAAATATCAGTATCTTACCACATGGTAGAGACCAAGACAGGGCCATAATAAGATCACCCAAGTAGTTGGGATGTCGAACAAAACCCCACCAACCAGACACTAGAAGATTCTTTCCACTTGAAGTATGAATAATTTTTAGATCTGTGTACAAAGAAATATATATTTCATACAATCACATACTTAAGCACATGTAATTTTAGTACATAAAAATAATTATTTTATATAATCAATACTTACGTGCCAAATTGGGATCATTGGGATTTTTCCGAAATGCATTTTTCTGAGAGTTTGCACAACGGAATACTACATACCCTGAAACTAAAATTTAAAAATAAAAAAATTGGGATCAAAGAAAGACAAGAATTGTAACGAAATCCATTCTACAATTAAGACTATGATATCCCAATTCCAAAACTTAAGCCTAAATTATTAAATCAGGTTTTCAATGTGACCAAAATATGATTTTTCCCCTACTTCTAAGGATCAGTTTTAATGTCAGTATGTCTTGAATTTACTAATGAAGATTCAACATTAGGGATTGAATAAATCCATAAAAAAAATCATTTTAAGCTAACAGTTCTTATGTTACTAACACTCAATATATTTTTAAGCAGCTGAAATAATTCCCCACCTCTTCTATTTTTGGCATAATTATGTAGGGGTGACAAAAGTGAAGAATCAAACTAACACAATTAGGCATTTATTAAATGCTTATTATTCTGAAGAAAAGGGTGGTACAATAGTAAGCTATTGGCCCTACTCTCAGAATCTAGTGGGAAAAACAGCATAAAAACAATACAGTAGAATATAAATAAATACAAGTTATGACTAGGTATCATTAACAATCAGCACAGACAAGTCTTGAATTTTACCAATTTAATTAGTTTAATTTTTATTAAATTTGACTAATCTTAGAACTCAATGGGATAATGGCAAAAGCTTATATTTATGTAGAATACATATACAGTTTTGTAAGCTGTAAATCATCATCATTAATCTGCCTGGATAATCAATTTATACATGATCTAAGGCTGGATATTTCCCTACAGTTCCTAAAATCATGTGTACTTTTCAACCATCTTACTATGAATGTTCTCTTTACCTGAAAAAATGACAATATTAAAACTATTAGCAATAGTACTTTTAACTTGGCAAAGAACTTCCATATCTTATCCCACTGGAGCCCCACAAAACCCCTCCATGATAGATATTATTTATTCATTGAAATTTTAGATAAGGAAACAAAAGACTAGAGGTATGACAAAGAGTTTTAGATTTGGAATCAGTTAAGATAATGTTTTACACTGTGCCTTCATCACTCACTAACTGTGGGAACATGAGCAAATAATTCATCCTCTGAGTCTTTCCTCAGCTGTAAAATAAAGACTAATAATAAATAAACCATCAATCCCTACCTTCAAGACTGTAAAGATCAAATAACGCATTTATAAAGTGCTTTGAAAACTTTAAAATGATAATTAAAAAAATAAATAAAAAATTTTTAAAAGGCTTGCCAAAGTCACAAAGTAAAGTAAGCTTTGGAGGCAAGATATGAATTCGGGTCTTTCTAACTCCAAGTTCAATTCCTTAACCACGCCACCTTCTCTGTGTTGAACTTCGCAATACCCCCATTTCTAATGAATTCCACATTTCCAGGCCTATTAAAGTGATAACTTTCTCTACATCTTCTCTGATCTTCTCTTTTCCCCCTCCCCATCTCTCCCTAACATCTCTTCTTCCTCTGACTAGCAATATTTCTCACATACAACCCTGTTCTTTTATTAAAGGTATTTGTGTAAATGTTTTAACTTCCTTACTAGATTATAAACCTGAAGGCAGGGATCTTGCTTTATTCATCTGTCTCTCCTACAGTTTACATATAGCAGATGTTTAATTTAAAAAAAAAAAAAAAATCTTGCTAGTGAATGTTGAACTGTCAAAGGACATACTTCTCAAAAGCACTTGTGGAAAAAACTGTTTAATGGTCTAAACATAAAATACTGACATTTCTTGAAGGCAGGTACTATTTCTGCCTTGAACTTATGAGCATTTTTAGTGACTGACAGATGCTATATAAACAGACAAATATTGTGGCATGATAAATTCCATATATAACTATTAATACCAAACAAGTAAAATTATGACTTACGTTTTAAAGCAATAATAATGGATGCAAAAAGCCAAGAAACTTCATTAGGATGACGGACTAAATAAAAGGCTTGTAGACTGTAGACAAACGGTACCCACACCAAATCTCCAAATGCTAACATGAACCCAAATCCATCATGTATAATGTCCATAGTTGTCAACAAAGCCTCCTAAAAATACAGTAGGGAAAAAGACATAACTAAACAAAAATTTACCCCTGAAAAGGACCAACAAGTAAGCTCTAATAAAATTAATATAATGACAGTATTAAAGTGAATTATGTCAACTCATGAGTAAATATTCAATAGTAAGATGCCAGTGAAGAAGTCATATTCAACTCGGTTTTTAAAATTATGACTTGTCATATGATCTCAGTTATCTGAAACAAGAGACAGAAAGGAGGCAAAAAAGATGTCATCAAGCTCTTACTCTAAAGTCCCTATACTTTAAGCACTCCACAAATTATTCGGAGCCTATTATTCTTTTATAAATAATTTAAAATACTCTTTTAGACTTGTCTCCCTCCTCACCCAGAGATTCACCATTTTAAGCCAAGATCTTTGTTTCACACATCTTCCCATCTATCGATGTGACCATCAGGAAATAAGCATTTGTTAAGCATTTTACTATGTGCTGTGTGAACTGCATTATAAAGATTATCTCATGTTAGCACTATTATCATCATCCTTATTTTACAGATGAGGAAACTGAGGCAGTAAGACCTATTATGAGTAATTTGCCCAGAGTCACACAGGTTTTTCTGACTCGGTGTTGCACTGCATCACATGGCTTCCCCAGAGAGATGAGAGTTCACAATCTAACAGCTAAGGAAGAAACAGAAAAAGCAGAAAACAAGAACACAAAAAAGTATACAGCTCTGGCACAGGAGTTAGGTCCTACACGTTATCCTACACACAGAATTTAAGAGCCCTCAGCTAGTGGCAGTATATAGAGCACTGGGCTTGGTAGTCAGAAAGACCTGGGTTTAAATCCAGGCTCAGACTTCTTGACTGTGTGACCTCCCCAGGTGGTTGTGCTTAACACAGAGGCTGGCCCGCCAGAGGTGCTACATTAAAGTGTTTATTCCTTTCCCTTTTCCCCATCTAGTCCAAACCTATAAAGAGCAGTGGCTCTGAAGTCAGTGGACCTGAGTAGAGGTCCTAACTCTAAAGCTGGCTGGCCTTGCCTACGCCATCTTCCTGGGATTCTTATCCTCAACAATAAAAGGAGGGACTAGATAACAGCCAAGGTTCATTCCAGTTCTCAACTCGTGCCCCTATGAACTTTATTCAAAAAAGAAAAGAAATGGGTAAGAAGAAAGAAAGGACACATATACTGTATATTAAGAAGATATATTCATTTGAGAAGTTTAGGAAACCAAAACCAAAAACATCTAGATGACTCAGAGGGAGAAATGGAAGCAATATGTGGCAGCAGTGCACACAAAAAACACCTGCAAGTTCCAAGAAAGATTTAGACCAATACTCTCTCCAGGAAAGATCTCAAATGTTAACATAGTGGTGGGGAACCTCAACTCCCTAGATCTAAGGGAAACAGGACACCAGGGCCTTTGATGTCTTCTGGATCTCTGTTTCAGAGACTTTTAAACAGTAGAAAAAAAATAAGAAGTCATTCTTGCCTATGAGCTATCTCTACTACATTGGTCGCTTCAACATCTACATCAAAGCAGTCTGGGGTTTTTCTTAACAAAATAAAAGGTCCATAAATTCATCATTAACTAGAATCACGACAAGGGTCAAAAGCCTTCTCGTCAGGACATTTCATTGTTTAGGCCTTTTGGTCACATTATTTCTTTTATATAAAATAGCATCCTTCTGGTCTCCCCTCCATAAATCTCCTAACTCAAGCTCTCACTAATATCCCTCTCCTCTGAACTTCAAAAGCATTCTATGAAGCTTTTCAATTACATTCCAAATTACATGTTATGTAATATATCATACTATTAACTGCTGTTTCATGTGTTAAGTCTCCAGGATAAAAGTTAACTAATTAATTTTTACTATCATAACCCACTGTTCCTTCCATACAGCTTGCCCAGCTTTTGCTGCCTAAATTATGACTACCTGTATCCCTTTAAAGATTCCCTTACCCTACTACATTCCCAATTTCTACTGAGCTCCATCTTGGACAGTGCTAGGAAGATGAACTAGATATAAGAACAAAATTGTTTTTCAATATCCCTATTTTAATTCTTGGGCTTTTTTCTTATTTTATCTGCTTCTATGCATGGTTCCCACTATTGAAGGATTAAATATTTATTATTTAAAGAGAGGCTCATGTTAAAATTTCTTGGGAAACTACTCAATCCCTGTACCCATTCATCCACATATCAACTCTAGAGGTAAGTAGACATTAGCAATACACACAACATAAAAATTCCTAAGTGAGGTCCAAGAATTATTATGAATATTGTTTCCAGAGAGATGTGGATGGAATCAGAGCTCTACAAAGAGCTGAGCAAAGAATCATGCTATGTGTCACTTTCTTACTAGTATGCCATGCTATTTCATTCTGGTTAACAATGTGCCCTACCAAACTGTAAATTACTTTTAGACGAAGAATCATGTCTGATTTGTCTTCTATATCTTCTAAAAACTATAATAAAACAGAGGATCTGAGTGAAATTTTGAAGTGAAAATGGATGAGTGTGAAATCAGAGACTACACAGAAATGTATAAAGGCAGACCATCTAGATTGGAAAGGCTTCCTGACAGCTTAGAAGACTGATGCTAACCACAAATGGATTAATGAACAGTAACAATAGGTTGGGAGAGCAAAAGTAAACATCAGAGAAGCCAACATCAACAGACCTTAAAAACATAAGGTTTTTATACATATATAAAATATATATATAAACAGGTAATATTCGTGTTATATTCAGAAATTGTAACATTTTCTTAAAACTCTATTATTAAGAATAATTACCTCATTCCAGAGAGCATCCACCACATACACAAGTTGAAAACTGTTAACCAATACCATTGCTACAGATGGGGTTTCACGCTGTTGGACCTTCATTTCCGCCAAAAGCATTATCAAGTTAATAACGACCTAAAAGCAAAAATGTGGGGAAAAAAATACAAATGAATCCAGAATAAGGGGTAAAAAAGTTTTATTCTCACTTAAAGGATCTGAAATTGGATTTGTTCTTCTATGTACCATGCAGATCTTAATTTCTCTGACATGGTACACTGTTGTTGAGAGTTGCTGTGTGCACCATCATCCTGAGACCATAGACCAGGGGCCCTCAAACTTTTTAAATAGGGGGCCAGTCCACTGTCCCTCAGACTGTTGGAGGGCCGGACTATAGTAAAAAACAAAAACTTTGTTTTGTGGGCCTTTAAATAAAGAAACTTCATAGCCCTGGGTGAGGGGGATAATTGTCTTCAGCTGCCGCATCTGGCCCACAGCCATAGTTTGAGGACCCCTGCCACAGACTTTCCCAAATTTAAAACGGCTAGTTTCAGAAAATCAAAATAGTTCATGCCTGAATTCTTTACTATCAGCTAGGGCAGAGAACACTTTAGCTTTCATAGATATAACTCTTAGGAAACCAGTTATTTCCAGGCATGATGAGGCATCAAAGGAGAACTTTCTTAGAAAACTTTTATATTTAAATGAAAACACCTAAAAAGCATCAAGAAAATTTGTCAATCTCCTACTTAAAAAGATGTACCCACCTGAAGACGGTGTATCTTAAACTACTGATTTCCATGTGTAACCTGTTAACATCAATCATCTAATTTTGCATGACTAAATTTAGGAAGAATTTATATTTAGGGTTAAAAATAAAGCATCAGCTATTTACTTTTTTGTTTCTTGGGATTTTTAAATCTTAATACAGAAGTTGATCATCTATATTACTAATTTTAAGAAAGGACTAACCCAACCAATCAATCCTGGACGCAATTCACAGAAATATTTGAGGTCAAAATGTCCAATTCGTGGATTTAATTCACGGCCAATAAAGAAATCATACACAATATTTCCTGCAAAAGAAAAAGTATTTTTTTCAAAATTATTTCAGCTCTGGCATTCACTAAATCAGGATTTGAAATAAAATTATTCATAAATTATAATGCTTATTAGCCAAGAGTAGGTAATTAGTATAAGAGAAAGCATGCTTGGAATTCGAATACTTGGATCCAAATTCCAACTTTCTACTTGGTATAACACTTGCAAGTCATTTAGCCATTCTAAACGTCCATTTCTTCATCTGTAATATGTACAAATTAGATCAAATGATCTGTGAAAAACCTGTCTTGCTCTAAACCCTAGGACTTATAAGCAAGTTACTAAAAATGATACAATGACATTAAATACCTAAGCAGAGAAGAAGGAAGGAGAGAACATATCAAAGAATTAGAAAGAAGGTATTTCTATTCTTTCTTTAAATTTCTTTCCCACTTTAGCATTTCAAAAAGGTTCAACCCACAAATGTTTGGAAAATTAGTAGTTGCATCAAGTAATAAAGTTCACAAAATTCTACATGAAGCCATGTTTCCAAAAAACAAAAACAAAAAACAAAAAAAAAAAACCACTTTTTTTTTTAAAGAATGCTCACCTGATTTTCCTGGAGACAGCTCATCCTTGGGTGCTTTCAAGGATCGGACATAAAGATAAATGCTCAAGGCTACAGAAAAGACTGTAGCTGCAACTGCAAACTGAAGGAAGTGATCATACACATAATAGAGCTCTATCCCCCAGTACAGAGATGTTCCAATGACTACAGATGTCAAAATAAAAGCATAAAATCCTTTAAAAAGAAAAAAAGGTGGCAGTTAATTAAATGAGAGAAAATTTAAAGTGCTACAATAGTGGAATTTTTAAAGATTCAGTCTCCACTATATACAGTCAATAAAGAAAGTCAAGACTTTCTGAGCATATATTATGATGCTATCAGCTATGTTGAAAAGCTGGGAGTCATTTGGTACTCTTTTAGAAAGACAAATAAGAACCAAATTAATAATTTACCAGTAGATACCTAAAACTTCAAAATATGAAATGATAATCACTTAACTTTACACTGAGTTGCTACTTCTCAAGGGAAATCACTGAGTTCAGAAGCATAACAGAAGTTTGCATGAAGTTCTAGAAGCCAAGCTCCCAAAACCATAATACACACAATTAAGAATCTTGATCACTGAAACTAAGACCTCATTACATATAGCCAATCACATTATCATCATACATGCACATTTCCTACCCCTCTAACCACCCTCCACACCCCTTTTTAGCTCTTACTCTAGGACAAGCATTTAAATTAATACAATTCTTGCTTTTGGAAAGGGTATGATATGACTACCCCATAGATCCACTTCCCTAACTTAATGGATTTTTCAGTTATCTCCCCCACTGAAATATAAGCTCCTTAAGGACAAGGATTATTTCTCTTTTGTATCTGTATTCCCAAAGCACAGTACCCGTCACATAATGAAGGTGAATTTTCTTGGGGGGGGGGGGGGGGGGGGAGGAAAGGGAGCAGGGAGAAGTGGCAATTTTAATGTATTAATGGAATTTTATGGTAACTTCTTTTATAAAGAATGCTTCTGTGAAACAGAATCAAGAATTATCTTTACTGTGTTCATTTTAAAATTAGATCTTTTTCAAGTGGGTTTAAGTAAAACAGTAGACTTTTAAATTCTAATTGTTGTTCTTTGCCCAATTTTTATTACATATTGTATCTGATAAAGTGGTAAGTACAACGTAACTATTCTCTTTCCTAACGTCTGTGTGGGTTAAAAAGAAATGATTTATTCAAAAATTATACATATGTAGAATTTCTTGCTGATTCTTTAGTCATTAATTATTAATATAATTCTATGAATAAGTATCTTACTGACTAGGCAAAGAAATAAAAAATAAGTATTATTTTAATGTAATATGTTTCTCAGGTCTTAGTACTTTGCTCAATCTTTGAGAACAATGGCTCTCATAAGAAAGTAAAAAGGAAATTGCTTAGAAAAATATAAACTGGGATGGTTTATAAGCTAGGTGGTGCAGTGGATAGAGCACCAGCTGTGAAGTCAGGAGGACCTGATTTCAAATCTGGTCTAAGACACTTAAAACTTCCTAGCTGAGTGACCCTGGGCAAGTCACTTAACCTCAATTGCCTCCACACACACACACACACACACACACACACACACACACACACACACAGAAAATATATATACATATATATATATAAACTGGCACTCAAGAGAGAAAAACCATAAAATGCTTATGTCAAGAGATCTAGTAACAAAAACTAAAACTAAAACAATATAATTTAACAAATTTCCAAAAACTGAAGACACAGTCTTATGGTGAAGACAGTATCCGAGTGAGATTAAATTTAGTTCTAGTAACTTACCCATTATCCCAGAAACTATAATGATAAAGGCACTGGATTGTAAGCTTCTGGACAGTAAAGCTCCTATTACGTTTCTTTTTTGTATTTGTTCATATGTGTGTGTCTGTATCCATGTAAATATGCACATCAATATTATGTATATACATATACACATATGGTATAGGTATGTAGAAACTCTAATATATGTCTATTATCAAAACTAGAGTTTATATATCTGGTATAGAAATTTATGCAAACCAAAAGATCCAGATCAACACACTGTAACAATAAAACTTTCTCAGCCATTTATTTACATGGTACAATTGCTTATATTTTGTTGAAACGAACCTGAAAATTTAAGAGCCCACCAAGGACATTATATGTGCAGTGAGAGACTCTAGGTCCAAATCCTGGATATTCTACTAATTACCTCAGCGACCTTGGACAAGTTATAGTTTCCCTTCCTATAATATGATGCTGAATCAGATGAACTCTAAGGTGCCTCTCAGCTCCCAAGCTATCACCCCATAATACAACTATGTTCATTGAACATACTGATGGCAAATGCTAAAAATATCAAAAGCAGAACTGCTTCTCTCAAAGGTCTAGATGTTGAAGAGGGGACAGCAGACAATCATTCAAATACACAAATTACTTTAAGTCAGAAAACTAATCTAGGGGAGAAATTACTTATAACTGGAATATCATGATAATTAATATGGAGATATTACACCCCACTTCCATTATCATAATGGACTGAGTTGTCCTGGGTTCTTGGAGGCAACAATGCAAGACAGGCCCTGGAAGCCGATGAGTCTGGAAAGGCTCCAATGATAAATCTGATCACATTCTTCAGAACCAGCCAAATTAAATGTGGGAAAGGTTTATTACCAAAGAGATTGCCATTAAACAATGATTTTTTTTTTTTTTTGGCCAAAAAAGGTCATGAAGCTCATTTACTAAGGCATAAAGAGGGGGCAGTGCATGGAATAGCTGTCCACACTAACAAAACCAAGGGTCCAGAGAAAGTAGAAGAAACCTATTCTACAAGGTATAGTCTACAAAGGTACAATTTGTTTATCATTGTTCTAATAAAAGGAAAAACCATATCTATACAATAATTCATACAATTCTAAAAGTACCTAACTTAAGGTGTGAGTAAATAGTTTAGGCCCCTAGAACTGCATACATATTTTATTATTATTATTATTATTTTTGCTGAGGCAATTGAGGTTAAGTGACTTGCCCAGGGTCACACAGCTAGGAAGTGTTAAGTGTCTGAGGCCAGATTTGAACTCAGGTCCTCCTGACTTCAGGGCTGGTGCTCTATCCACTGTGCCACCTAGCTGCCCCGTATATATATTTTATATAAAACATTTCAAGTGCCATATTGCCAGACTAACCCACCCTACAGAGTAGAGGGGCCTCTAAGTTATAACTGTATTAATTCAATAAAAATTACCATTTAATCTATACTTTAGTCTTCTTCCACTACAAAGAGGTGTTCCTTCTACTACCTTAGGAGAAAGAAAAAAAAATTGATTAAAAGCATGCACATCAACTAAAATTCAAGGTTATCAAAATAGCCCTCATCAAACCTGCCTCTTTCAAACGCACCCTAACAAATGCTTCACTTTCCTCTTATTAAAGACACGACACCGCTCCCCATCATCCCCATCCTCAAAGGTTTCTCCTACCTGTTTTTTTTTTTTAACTGCAAGTTCTTCACCTCATCCCTTTTCTTCACTAGTATATGCAATGAGTCTTATTGATTCTGACTCCAAAATATTTCTTCCAATCATCTTTATTTCCCAAGTACCAGACTACCCTAGTCCAAGACTTGTCACTACATAGCAACAGCTTCCCTAAATTGTTTGTTTCCAGTCCTTTTTCCCTTCTAAATCATTCTGCACATCATTACCAGATTTTCCCAAATTAGCACCATATTCACTATGCTACTCAAATCTTCATTGGCTCTCCAATACCCACAGACCAAAAAAAAAAAAAAAAAAAAAAAGAAAGAAAAAAAACAACTCCTCTAACTAGTATTTAAGTACCCCTAAAATATGGACACAATCTATTCAAATAAAATTCAAATATTTCAACTCACTCCTTAAATCTTTCCAGATAACATAGGGTGCGATGAAAAGAGAACTAAATTTGGAAGCCATGGGACATGAATTCAAATCTTGACTCCACAACTTACTATGATATTGAGTGTCACTTGACCTAACTGGGGCTAATTTTCCTCATCTGTAAAATGAGATTTAGACAAGTGCCCTCCAGGGCTCCTTCCAAGTTTGCATTTCAAGTGACTTTTGGGCAACTTCAGCTCATTTCTTCATCTTCTCTTCTACACCACAGTAGAGGTATCCCACCCAATCACAAAACTATACTTATAGTAGCACATTCAGTAACTATTTCCTGAATTGAACAAATAAACAATTTTCCCAAAGACAGAAGAATATTACTCCCCAGAATAGCTATTCACTCCTTAATTAAAATTTCACTAATTAAGAACTCATAATTTTACCTATCAAAATTAATTTACCTCTTCAACATATAATTATTTGCACATTATATCTACCATTAAATTGTGAGCTCCTTGAAAGCAGGAGTTGTCTTTTGCTTTTCTTTGTCTCCCCAGTGCTTAGCACAGTGCTTTATAAAAGTTAAATAGCTGACTATAAGTCAGAACAGAGTACTTGAAACATATATAACCTACTTAGGAATCCATAATTTAGCAGTGTCCTTGTGGTATCTGTCAAATAAAATGTATCTACTCATTAAATCAAGTCTGACAATTCTTTCCTGGTCTTTAATTTGTGCTATCTTACACAACAAAGTAAAAAATAAAATTCATTTCTTCATAAATATCCTACAATTCCAACTGGTATTTCTTCAATTAAGCTGATTTACTAACATTTTACTATACATTGCAACCTTACCATCAAAATATTGAGAATTAATATTATATATCACATGATAACACATTTTTGTTACATTAGAATCTAAACTCCCTGAAACAAATTCAAGATGAACCCACTTTTTAACATATACTAAATTTCACAATCAACTATTCTAGTGAGGTTCCATTATATTTGCTAAATGCCATTTTCCCCCCAATGGTATGCCTCTATATAATAAAACTAACCTTCTCAGTTTACAAGCAGCTGGCAAACTTGCAAAACAAGGCAAGAATAAAACCTTTAAGTCATCTGTTTTAGTAAGCTTTCTTACATTGCATATAGAAGGCAAAGTATGTGTATGTGTTTAATTCAGAACCCTATGAAATGCTCAACAATCTCAACCATTCTTATGGAAAGTAAAAGCTCCTATGATATAAAATATGATGTATAGAGTCCACTCAAGTTACTTATACTATGTCCATCTTTAGTACAATATTAATCTGAATAATGAGATATGAGTAAAATGAATTTTATTTTGTATCCAACTTCCCCATTACTCAACTGAAATTCATATGAAAAGTTATATAAACCTAAGTAGAATAACTTAAGTCTTAATTAGAAAATATTTTTACATAATACAAGAAAGACAAGACAACAAAACATGAAGCACTGATGAGTTATGGTTTTTGAGAATTTACTATGTGCAAAGTATTATGATAAATTTTAGGGAGAACAAAGAAATTTAATTACAGAATCATTGTTCAATTTTTATTTACATAGGCAAAAATGAAAAATTCTCATGCTATCGTGCTTAAGAATAAAAACTTACCTTTCCAATTGGCAGGAGATGGAAGAGAGCTTGGAGAAAAAACCAGAGTAGACAGACTCCAAACACTCTGGTTTCCCATAAATTAGCCAAAGGTGGCAGAGGAGGAGGAAGATTCGCAAGACTGGGATCCTCTTCCCTACACATCAACAATAACATAAAGAGCATAACCGGCAGACCAATCATAATGGAAAAAGCTCCTATAAAACAATCAATAGTCAAGAATAAAATTCTGATGAAAAGTTTAAACAGTCTTAAAAAAAAAAAAAAAAAAGAATATTGAAAAGACAAATGCAGTATCTCAATGAGACAAGTAGCACTCTTTCTTACTAGCTTCTCTTTTCTGATACACCTCCAGATACTTGTACCAACTATTCAACTAAATTTCCCCTCTCAGGCAAGTGGGACTTCACACAGGAAGTGTCAACTGTCTGAGACCAGATTTGAACTCAGGTCTTCCTGATTTCAGGGCTGATGCTCTATCCACTGTGCTACCTAGCTGCCCCTCAACTACTTACTGAAAGAATCTGAACTTAGGTACGAGACTACTCATTCTAGTAACAGACATTTTTCATTTCTAGAGACAGAAAGACAATTTTGGTCATTTGGTCAATTCTGTATAGTTTGAATTCTATATAGTTATCAAGACATTTAGTCTTTACAGTAATGAGCACTAGATTATCT
This sequence comes from Sarcophilus harrisii, assembly GCF_902635505.1. NCBI lineage: Eukaryota > Metazoa > Chordata > Mammalia > Dasyuromorphia > Dasyuridae > Sarcophilus > Sarcophilus harrisii. Next base: position 387,632,101 of record NC_045429.1, on the reverse strand, counting down.
GAGAAGAAATGAGGAATTATCTAGGGTCTTAAGAGTGTTATTCCTACAGTTAATACTCTAAAAAGTTACAAAGAATGAACTGAGTTCTAATGTATTTCAACTAGATTAAAAAAAAAAATAGATTGTAAACTCTCCTCCACCAAATTACACAACAAATGTAACAGTTGGCACAATCCAATTAATTAATACATGCTTCAGTTAAAAGAAGTATGGCAATAAAAGATTTTCTTAAATTGTTTACTAAAAAGTTAATGCAACAAGTTGAATACTTCCTCTTTATTTCTCTCTATATACCACTAATTTGTTGAGTCAACTCCAGTCTTTTGAGAACTTCTATTTGTTTTTTCCCCAAATCATTTATCAGAGAAGGTTATTAGAGGAGACCCAGTAACATTGCTACTTTTTCTTCTCCAAAACTGGAACATCCTAAATGACTCAGTCTAAAGGTAAATGACTGTTCAACTTTAAATATGAACACTTGCATTTCAAGTAAAAAATTCCAGAATGGTAACCCATAATGGATAATCTAAAAAACAATCAATTTCTTAAAATCATAATAGGTTATAATAGAATATTAACTAAACTTGATTAAAATGACCTCAAAGTCCTTTTTAGACTTATGATTGTAATTTCAATTAACTAAATAAGTATTTTCTAATATACATACCAAACCCTCCTCCAAATTCGAAATCCTCTGGTTCTGTAGCTGTCATTTCAAAAGTTCTTAAGGATTTTGGTCCTTTTGTAATATTTCTCTCTTCTTTAGAAATTATTTCTTCAAATTTGATCTCTTCTTTTCTTGGGCGAAGGCTATATTGCGTAGCCAGATAGCTGCTTTCTTGTGATAAATAAGATTTGTTCTAATTTGTATAAAAAAAAAAATATTAACCATCAGAGTTAATTCTAGTATTAGACAGTTCTCTCTGCAAATTTAAATTTCAATATCCTTTATTGATAATTTAATCAATAAAAACACAAATAACAATTCATGAGAAAGCATTATGGCTTATAGTTCATTTCTTCTAAAAAAGACACTTTAGCAAAAAAAAGGGAATGCTTAACAAAACAACAGGTTTCCATACCTGAATGTTTCTGTGAGCTATGTCATTCCTTTCTATTCGGTCAGGTTCACCGTTGTATCTGCTAATACTGTTTCCACTTTGTTTCTAATTTAGAAAATGATACACATTTTAATAACCTTTGAGGATTCAGAAAATGTTATAATAATGTTAGCCAGTAACCCTAAGTTAATGATAACATGTGACCTTGCAAAAATATTTAAGTTTTTTCTGATAACCAGAAAAATAGGCAACTGATACGTGAAAGAGTAAAAGAGGAAAATCACTATCCCATAACAATTAACAGTAATAAATTTAATTAGTAAGTTCATCACAGGAATGAAAGAAGTGATGATTACTTATGGATTACTGTTACTGCCAAATCATGCCAATTATATTCAATAAAAATTTCTAACTTACATGAGAAACTTATAGAAGTTTTTTTTTTTTAATGTTTGAATAAAATTTGCTAATGTGGAATCTGTCTCTTTGCAAAGCACTATCTACCTCTCTTTCCGAAGACAACATTTTTCTAGCAGCAGACTAAGAGCTTACAGCAGTGTTATTGGATAACATCACATTATCAAAGATTCCATAGAAAACAATACAAATGAAGCAATAATAAAACTCTTAACACTTCAGGAAATAGTATCAAATCATATAACATGATTAAGTACTAAAAAAAAATTTTTTTCAAGGGCAATATCTCCTTTAGAATGCTAATGGAGTATAACATTAATACATCAAACTCTAGGCCAAGTTATAAGTCTATCCTAGTTTATTCTACTTTTCACACTATGACTGTGAACTATACTTATCTAATAGTTTCAGTTATAAGCCTGTATTCACTATTCAATAGTATCAATAGCCAACAGTAGCCAATCATTCAATCTTGTTGCCAACATATAGGAAGGCTAAGGTCATGGAAACTAAGACCAGAATATCTAAGCAATGACCATTATCAAACTGTGGTGAAATAGAAAGGCCAAAAGAATCACCAGAAGTTTCATTTAGACCATAATTAATGAGCTTCAAATGGTTCCTTCACGTATAACCAGAATCCCTTCAAAACATCCAACTTCCAAAAATTGTTAGGTTATTCAGTACCAAAACACAAAAGTAGTACAAAACAAAGATTTGGGGAGCTAGGGAAAGATGCGTGCACAGACTCTTTGAATAGAGTCTTCCCTCAGAAGGGGAAAAAGGCCATTAAGAGAAATGGACCTTTAAAAAAGTATTATATTACTATATTCAACTACGTATTATGCAAACTATTGCTGGGGAAGGTGATGTTTTAATGGTCCTTTAAAAGTCCTCAAATTTTTTAAATAGGAGACCAGTTCACTGTCCCTCAGACTGTTGGAGGGCCGGACTATAGTAAAAACAAAAACTTTGTTCTGTGGGCCTTTAAATAAAGAAACTTCATAGTCCTGGGTGAGGGGATAAACGTCCTCAGCTGCTGCATCTGGCCCGAGGGCTGTAGTTTGAGGACCTGTTTTATGTGTGCACACATGGGAAATAATCATTATGGAAAGAATTCTGATGGGTTGATATGATTAAAGTTGTTATATGTATTTTATGTAACAATTTAAATACCAGTGGTTACATTAAGCACATTTAGTTGATTATATTCACATTCAATATATTTACTAACATTTAATTTAAAATATCCTCATAGCATCACTTCTGATTACTTAAGATGAGAGATTAGAATAAGGCTAAAATTTGTTCCATTTAATATAAACATTACATCAAAGAAGATAATTATAGAATTTTAGAATTTTAAGAGATTTTAGACATCACCTATTTTGACCTCATTTTACATAAGGTTGGAAAGAGAAACCCAGAAATGACTTGCCCAGAGTCTCACCCAAGGCTTTTGGTTCACACAAATTTGTGTATGAATTAAAAAATGCTTATACTCAATTGAAATTTATTCCAATGATTCAGTTTTTGTTTCTTTTCATCTACTCTGGAATAGTCTACCTATTTTTATTTCAAAACTATAATACTAAAAATCCCTACATAATGTTAAATCATCTTTTTAAATAAAGCTAAGAAATCTTATTCTTCATCATCATTTTTTTATAACTTTGCAACTTATTACTTCATATTTGTGGTAAGAAAAAACACAACTTTGTATAACTATAAATAAGGTTAGTATTGTTTAATAGCAACAGTGTTGTAGCAGCAACACACTAGATTTAAAATCAGGAAGACCTAGATTTACATCCAGATCTGACATGTTCTAGTTGTATAAGCCTGGACAACCTTTCAGTCGCCCAGAAAACTCTCTAAAGATGCTAAATCAAACAAGCTTCTTCATCCAGTGTTCTAATGAAATTAGAAAGACCACACCCAAAACAAAAATTAATGTAAAGGAAAATAATGTAAAGGAAAGGGCTATATGTTAAAATTTTGATGGAGACTTGCATAGCTAAAATTTACTATAAGAATATTAAATATTCATAAATATTATGAAGGTCAGTCTTAAAGTCCCAGTACCAATGGAGTCAAGTTGATTTCCAACATTTCCTTCTTTTCTTTAATTTCTGCATGCTGGGAAGCAGAACGACGTAGGCTTTTTGGAGGACGGCCAGGGGAACGGGATCGAGAACGAGATCGACTCCCACGGCGTCTAGAAGGAGAACTAGATGAAGAACCACTTTTCCTTTGCCTAAATGATGTTAAAGGCTGTAAAAAGTTGGGGAAGAAAGAGAAAAAAGAAATTCCAGTTAATTGTACAAATATAAATGTATAAAACACAGAGATATAGACAGACTTTTTTAAAAGGAAAAAAGTAGGTTCACTCATAAACATGGCCTCAGCATACTATTTACTATTAAATATGCAAAAATATTTACTGCTTGCCTCTTAAACTTAACATTATGCTATTGAGGACTTATGAAAAAAATCTTAACACTCAAAATCTCCCTCTACAGAGCTACCTACATATTGGTATGTACTAACCAGTTCAATCCATTCTTTGAAGGACACTCCCTCCCAAACTTCAAGATGACTGCATTTTTTCAGCCCACATAACTTAATTAACTCTTCATTAAATCTTTTCAGGAGAACTATATATGAGCTGTAATTAAGATCAACAAAGATCTAGATTCTTTGATAAAAACCACTGGTACCAATAAGTATTTGGCCAACTCAAACAGTCCAGTAAAAACTGTTTTTGCTCACAACTAATGTACACAAAACACATTAGTGAGGCTTGAAAGCAAATATAAGATGCCTCACTGCTTAACTGATGTTTCATAATAACTTACTTTTAAAAGACAAATCTTAACCATAAACTAGATTTCCAAACGTGACACATCAAAAGCACAGCTGGAATTGTTGGCCTACATCTTAATGAGGAGGTATAACTGAGAAACACTTGTTTCCATTAAGATGGAGTGAAACTGGACTAGTCTATAGTCAAGAAGAATCTCAGAAAGCAAGTTTTTCAAGTTATAAATTTTATTAAAGCAGAGAATAACCACATGTTCTACTTTTGGTTCTCTAGTTTCAAATTAGAGTTATTAATAAAGGAACTGGGGACTTATGATGCAATGATTCCCTATTACCTCTGGAATCAAAAATAAAATTCTGTGGATTTTAAAGTGCTTTCTAAGCTGTCCCCTTTCTGTCCTTCACTCTTCTTCTGTCTTATTCATTCCCACACATTCTGTAATCCAGCGACACTGGCCTCCTTATTCTTCCTTGCAAAAGATACTCTCCTTGTTTTTGGCTTAAAGTCATCTCAGAATCTAAAATCCCACCACCTTCAAGAAGACTTTCTTAGTCTTCCTTTATTTTAGTGCTTTCCCTCAGAAATGATCTCCAATTTACCTTGTATGTAGCTAACCTGTACATAGTTATTGGCTTATCGTTCCCCATATGAAAGTGTGCTATAAGCATCTAGAGAATGGGGGAGAGTGACGGGCAGGGGGAGAGAATCAGCAAGTACAGTATGGGGACTGATTCTCATCTTTCATTGTATCCCCAGTTCTTAGCAGAGCCTGGCACATAAGTTTAATACCTGTTGACAACTTTTATTTGGGAAGTTGAAGGAGCATGAGACTGCTGTCATCTTTTGTACTCAGTTGTGAAAACACAATAAAACTTTATAAATTTTGGTTACAATTCCTAAGAGGCCATTCGGAGATAACATCATCCCACTAAATATACTTCTTATCCATGTATTCTCTTCCCTGTGCACTTTGTCTCTTTTATTGACTAGGAATATTAAAGAAGTATATTATTTGTGTTTATTATTTTATAATAAGATAATAATACAAGAGGAATGTTTTACAATTCTCTCTCAAAGAATTTACACTATTAGTTTTTATTTATATTTCTGTGGTTCACTGGCTCTAAAATTTCCTACTTCTATCTTAAGAATCTCAAACTAGGAGGGGAAAATGGTCAGAAATTATAACAGCAAATTCCTAATAAGTTAAATAAGACACCAATAATATTGGTAGTTATTTCTTTAACACGTCTTTGTATAAAAACACAGCACTTACCTTTATGTCACTCTCTTTCAATTCAAGTTCAGTTCCATCTTTGTATTTCACAGTGTAAAGATGGGATTTGCTATCTTGACTAAGTACTTCCACCTCATAATAAAGTGAACTCCCAGGCCAACGTCCTCTTACTACCTCACCATCACCAAATTTCCTGCTTGGCATTTTCCAAAATTAATCTGAAAAAAAATGTAAACATATGAAATAAGGATATACAGACCTGACATTTCTACCTTTTCTGTTATAACTGGATGTCTTCCATGCCTAAAATGTTCCCTTCTACCTTCCACAGCAACCTGGCTCCTTCAAGACTCAGCTTAAATGCCACCTGCTAATGCTGCTAATGCTTTTTCTTTCAGATTACTTTCATTTAACTCTGTATATATCATGTGTGTACTTAGTTATCTAAAATGTATCCCCCATTAGAATATGAGCTACTTGAAGGCAGAGTGATTTTTTGCCTTTCTTTGTATCCCTAGTGAATAGCAGTGCCTGGCACATAGTAGGACCTTAAGGGCTTGTTGATAAATCATTGTACAAAGTAGCAGTAGTTATACCGTAGCAGTTACTACAGTTCACCAATCAAACCATCACCACAAAAGATGAACTGGCACTGTTAGGTCTAAGTCATACTACCATTTATTACTATAGGTAATGCATAGACGTTTGTGTTGATAAATACTTTCACTTACAGGATACAAAATTGGGGGAGGGGGGAGAGGAAGGGAAGTCTCTCCAAATCTATAAATGAATAACAACTTTTCTAGAATTGAGATAACATTTTCAATTCTTATTTGTAGCCATATGGAATGAGATAGAACTCACATTATGTTAACTCAACCTGCGCTATAATCCACTGTGGTCTCTGCTTAAGTAGGTACTTTTCTCTACTAAATCATCACCTGGAATTCTTTGATGCCACAGTCCATTTCAAAACAAAAAACTTATCTCCTTAAAAAAAACGAGGCTCAAAATGCACCAGGCCACTTAAAATACTTAAATACTTTGTATATTCACAAATCTGTTTCTCTGTTACCTATTAACGGTTCTTTAAATATTCTTAGCAATTCCCCAATTCCATGACTTATTTCTCCACTTTACCATAGCAAGAAAGATGATCCTTGATTTTTCTATCATCCATATATATTTCCACCAGTTCTGAAATTTCTTTATCTGTTCATAATTTTTTAGCAAAGCGGTTTTTCCTTTGCCTTACAACCCCTAACCTGTAGCCCAAAACTGTTCTTTGTCATCATCATTTCCATTCCCTTCATTCTTCAGTTCTTTCCTTGGTCATCAGTCCTACAATCATTTTTCCTCTCCCTATCTTCTCTGCTAAGACGCTCAATGCACAACTCACTATTCATTAACTAAACTCTCTCTTTTCCCTCTGATCCTTTCTATACCTCCTACTTGACCTCTGCCTCACATGAATAAAAATAGCCAGTCTTCTGATCAAAGCCAACCAACCATCTACATATACTCTTTACCCCAATCCCCACCCCTTCTCCATCAGATTGCCCCCCCCATCACCACTCTTTAGCTATCAGATCCCTTCCTACTGCCTAGAAATACACATACACTTCTCATCTTAAAAACAAACAAAAAAACCCTGACTTTCCCCACCTTCAGAGCCATAGCCCTGTTATCTCTACTCCTCTTCTCAGCAAAATTTCTTGGAAAAATAATCTAAACTGGGCCCTTCACTTCCTCTTTTTTCACTCTCTTCTAAAACCTCAGCAATTCGATTTCCCACCTCATCATTCAATTGAAATTATCCTCTCCAGAATTACCAATGATCTCTTAGTTGCTCCAATATAATAGTCTATTATCAATCATCATCATTCTTGGACTTTCTGCAACATTGGTTCTCCTTTTGCCCGACTTCTCAATATCTTTTCCTAGATCACCATCCAAGTCACACCCTGGGTTTCCAGGAAAGAATAAGGGGAGAAAGGGAGGAAAGGAGAGAGGAAGGGAGGAAAGAAGCATGTATTAAGTTTTTAATACATGCTAACTGCTTTGCAAATATCTCATTGGGTTCTCACAACTTTCCTCAGAGTTATACACTATAATTATTCCCATTTTACAATTGAGGAAACTCGGGTACACATCAGTTAGGTGACATTCCCGGGGCCAGATTGCTAATAAGTGTTTGAGACTAGATTTTAACTTGATTATTCCTGACTCCAGTGCTTTAACCACTGAGTGACCTGTTTTCCACACACAAGTGATCTCCAAAAGACTGCTCTTTCTATCAAGCCTAATGTCTCACTAATCTTCATTCTGCCTTCTAAATTGCTTCCCTACTTCCTACAAACATGCCCATGTCTTCCCATCCTCTCACTTAATCTCTCCAACTCCTCTAGGTAAAGTCTGCCCTTGGCCCTTTTTACATTTTCCCTTTATACTTGGTCATTTCATTAACTTCTATGACTTCCACTGTCATCTCTATGAAGAACTATTCACATCCCAGTCTCTCTTCAGCTCCAATCCCATATCAACTGCTTGTAGACCACCTGAAAGTGAAAGTCCAAAAAGTTATTTAAAACTCAACATGGTTCAAAACAGAACTTAATATCTTCCCAGCTACATCTCTCTTTTGAATTTCACTATTACTGCCAAAAGAATACCATCCTCCTAGTCAATTAGATTTATAAGCTCTGTCCATCCTCCACTCCTCACTCACCCCATATATCTTTGTTTCTACTTTCATGTCATTTCTCCTCTATGATCTTATTTTCATCCATACAGCCACTATCCTAGTTCAGGTTTTTGTCACCTCTTTAGTCAACTATTGCCTTCTGATTAGCCCCCCTACCTCACCTCAAGTCTCTACTTACTCCAGTTCATGCTCCACTCAACTGTCAAAGTGATTCTTGTACAGTATGTATCCGAGTGTATTTCCCCTCGTACCCACGCTCAATAAATCTAATACCTTTCTATGACTTCAAGGACCAAGGTAGAAGCAATCCTTTCACAACTCTCCACTTATTTCAGTATTCCACTGACCACAGCAGTTTTCCACAATTTCTCACCGCCCATGGCTCCCCTTTACCTTGCAGATCTGAGAACCTCGCTTCATTTTTCCCAGAAAAAAAAAAAAATGAAATCATTCTGAGAGCTCCCTTTTATCCCCACCTTTTCTTCATCTCACATTACACTGATGCCTTCTGCCACTATCTCTTCTTTCAACCTCTATCTCCTATGAAGAGGATATACCCCTCTAAATGCACAAATGATCCCAATTCTATTCTGTCTTCTCCAGAAGACATCTTCTCTCTCACTAATTTTCAATCTTTCTTGTCTCCTGGATCCCCTTTTACCCACAAATATGCCCATCATCCCCATGCTCAAAAAACCTTCACTTGATCACAATTCTCCACTAGCTATCATTCCTAATTTCTAAAGATTTCCCACAATAGATACCTTCACTTCTTCTCCTTCCTCTTTTCCTTATTTTCAGCATTCTAGCTTCTGACTTCATCATTTGACTGAAATTGCCCTCTCCAAAGTTACCAATGACTTCTTACTTGCCAAATGTAATGGCCTCTTCCTCGGTACTCATCCTTCTTGACTACTCTTGACGCTCTTAATCATGCTCTTCTTGTTATTCTCTTCTCTCTAAAGCTTCTGTGACCCTGTCCTCTTCTTACCTGTCTCCTTTTAACACTCCTTTTCTGCCTCCTTTAATTGGATCTTTAGCCAGGACATGCTTGAGCATCCCTCAAAGCTCTGGCCAAGACCCTCTTCTATTCTCTCTCTGTACTATTTCGCTTGATAACCTCATCAACTCCTATGGATTCAGTTATTATCTCTATGTCTACATAGTGCTTATCCTGCACTAATTCTTCCTGACCTCCAGTCTCACAATGCCTATTTTAATATACCTATTTTTAAATGCCTATTTAGAATTGGATGTCCCATAGACAACATATAAACTTGCTATATACAAAAGTAAACTCATTGTTGTTCTCCCTTCTTTCTAACTTTCCTTTTATTGTCAAATTTACCACAATCTCCCACTCACCCAAGCTTACAACCTAAGTATCATCCTCAGCTTTTCATTATCACCATCCATACCCAATCAGTTGCCAAATCCTATTGATTCAACCTAAATGTATGGTATTGATTCATACCATACATATTTGTTTGTTTGTTTATTTGTTTATATATTTATATAAACACAAACTCCTCCAACACTAATACTACCCTTCAAGTATCACAGTGAGAGAAGTATTACAAATGTCATCTGGTTGGTTCCCTGCTTCAAATCTCGCCCTACTGCAAACTATCCTCCACTCAGCTGATCTTCCTAAAGTGCAGATCTGATTGGGTCACATCCTATCCATTAAATTCCAATCACTCCTTATTACTCATGTCAAATAAAAAATTCTTTGGTATTCAAAGCCCTTCATAATCTTGCCCTTTCCAATGTTTCTTATCCTCTCACATCTTACTCCTTTCCATGTATTCTTAAACCCAAAGACACTTGCTTCCTTGATATTCCTTACACCTTCTCCCGAAATTTTCACTGGCTTGACCCCATGTCTGAAATACTACATCCTGTCTTATCTGTACCTCCTGGCTTTTTTCAAGCCTCAGCTAAAACCCTATCTTCTCTGAGTTTTTCCTATTTCCTTTTTTTAACACTTTTTTCCCAATGTTTTTCGTCAGTGACTATCTCAAAATATCCCATATCTATTTTATTTGTACATAGTTAAACAACTATATATGCTGTCTCTCCCATTAGACTGAGCTCTTTAGGAGTAAGGACTCTTTCTTTTCCTTTCTTTCTTTTTTCTTTTTTTCCAACACTTATCAATTTCACATTTTATTAAGAGCGACAACATGCAAACAACTATGTATATACTAGACAGTGTAAGTAGGTATCACACATACCTTCATTCACATACAGTCTACCCTATTTGAATATAAATTCCTTACCACCAGAGACTTTCTAAACTGTCTTTGGACCCCTAGGAATTATCACAATGCCTAGAACACAGCACAGAATAAATAAATGCTTCATGAATAATAAATATATACATCTTCATTTGAAAAGAGAGAACATGAACAACTAGAGGGATCAGGAAAGTCTTCTATTATGTTCGATGATTAACATAAGTAATTTTTTTAAAGGTGGTTAAACAAATTAAACTAATAGTTTATAACTTGGTAACTATTAGCATAGAAAATTAAGAGATTTTAATGATATCTAGGGTCATGGTAGAGGAATTTTCAGGTAATGTCTGATAAACAAGGCAGTACTGATTTTATAGGATTTGCATCTGGACAGGATTTCTGAAAATGTTTTAACTAATTAAAAAGATATGTAATGATATAAGAATAGAATGGAATTATTGCCAACCTCTCCACCTTTTTATTTTGCCTCTGAGGGAGATTGTTTTTTATAAAGCCTCCAATTTCAGGGGAAACTAGAAAAATTTCATAAAGAAGAAACATATAAGTCAGAGGGGGCTGGGCAACTTGCCTAGTATCTCATATACAGGAAATGGCAGAGCAAGATTTCAAGCCACGTCTTCCTTGGACTCTCCAAGGGATGCCCTGTACAATATGTCTTGCTAATTTTTAGTTCACATACAACTTTGCACATAATCATCACTATGTAATACAAACATCAATATTTACTAATAACATCAGGCAAATGTAATGATATCAAATAGAGAATCAAGTGAGTATAATAATCATTGTAGAAATTATCATATCTCTTCACTTTTCCCTGAATATGAAAAATTAATAAAACAATCCAAGACAAAGTAAAATGGGTGAGCAAGTTGATAATAGAACTCTATTCCCTATTCTGATGCCATCTAAAATAGTCTCATCAATTTTCTATTCTTTTGACATTTTTCCTATAAATTCAATTCTTGCTAAAAACTTTGCACACACAGACTTATTATTTTCTCATATCCAGGGTTACCAAGAAGCTCTTTCAACAATGACTTTCATTTTTCTCCAACCAGATTCCTCATTTTCAAGTTTTCTAAACTTACTTTTTTTCCCCCCCCAGGAAATAAATAAGGCCACAATTAAGACCTAGGGGATAGATGCTTCTCTGTTAAGATATGAGGGAAAACTCTGGGAAAAGAATATCAGATGCTTGCACAACATGACAAATTTAAAAGGATTGCAAATATTTATAAAACCTCTTATCAGATTGCTTGCTATCTTGGGGATGGGGGGATTTAAAGGAGAGAGGGAGAAAAATTTAGAACACAAAGTCTTACAAAAATCAATGTTGAAAACTATCTTTATATGTATATGGAAAAATAAAATGCTATTGATAAAAAAGAATCTATGATCAAATAACATAGATCACAAAAGTCAGTCTTAGCACAAATTCTTCCTAATACAAGAAATACATAATCAAGAAAGGTGCTTATAGAATAGAGAAAACCAAGACTAGAATCAACGGCAGAAGAAACCGTAGAAATTCTGTAGCTATATGAAGACCAAATTGTCACTTTTTTACCTTTTTCTTCCTATTACCCATTCTCTCTTACAATCTATCCTTATTAGATACTGCCAAAATAATCTTGAGGCACAGATCTGATGTTACCTCCTTCAGTGCTCATAAATGCCTAGGATCAAATTTTGAAGAAAAAATACAAACTTTCCCTTAGTGTGGCATCTTTCAAGATGATCTACAATTTCATTTATCTTTCCTGTTATTTCAGATCACTTCCCCTTTAAAAATTCTACATTCCCTCTCAATCTGAATAACACTTCAAAATCAATACATTTGTATGCCATTCCCTTGCCTGGAATACACCCCACTGCTTATCTCTACCTTCCAGGTTCAATTAGGTACCACTTCTTCCCATCTCCACCTCACATCCCATTCTCCCATTCCCCCCAACCCATTTACAGAATCCTCACAGTCAATGCTCCCTACTACTGAGATTTCTTTTTGAGCTAGTTCTAATTGTATACATGTTTTATCCCCTCAATAGAAGTTAAGTTCCTCAAGTACAAGAACTGTTTCAATTTTTGTCTTTGTATCCAATGCTAGCAGTCTTTCACAAGGTGCTTAATAAACAAGTATTAAATTGAATTCCTTACATCCAGTTCTCTCAATGGTGTCTAAAACATGACTTTGCAATTTGCTGCTGACTGAAAACATCGCTGTATTTTTACAGCCACAAGGAAAAAGATACTCAAATCCACAGTCAGCACCATGAAGACTCTCTTCCTCCAAGCCAAACAAAAACTAATCTATTTATAATCTCTGAAAAGACAAAATAATTTAGAAAGGTACAGAGTATATACCCTAAATAAACAATGATATACAAAGCTAGGAGATAAATGAAGGTATAAGAAGTTATACCAGCAAGTTTCAGAGGCTGACTGGTATACTTTGGAATATTATGAGAAAAAAGGTAAAATACTAAGTGAAATTTTGATTACATAAAGTTAAGGATGAACTTTCTTTGTTCTGCATAAAAGGCAGAAGCACTTTCACTTTTTTTTTCAAACAGGGCAGCAATATCTAAGACTTCCTCCCTGCTTGATGCAGTAATGCCAAGTTTCTAGAAGTCAAAAAAAAAAAAAAAAAAAAAAGTCAACCTATAATCTTGATTCCACAAAGGGAAGGTGCTTCTGAAGCACAGGAAAAACTAGAGTTAATATACATCCATGGTATATGCATCTCATCAAAAATTGTGCACAAATCACACACTTTTTTTTTTACAACTATTTAAATTATTTCAAGTATTTTTTGCTACATCTTCCAGCACCAAGTGCCCAGTTTCCTTTTTTTTTTAAATTAAAATATATTATCACACTAGCCATATATATATATATATATATATATTTTTATATATTTTTTTTTTTTTTTTTTTTTTTTTTTTTGAGCTGATCACAAACTCAAATTTTGAGATGCAAAGAGCATTATAGATCATCTGGTCCAAGGGTGTCAAACATTGGTACCCAGAACCCACAATACTCCCAGTACAGCCTGATCTTATTTTTGTAACAAATATTTAATAAAATTGTAACATAAAGTTGAAGTTTTCTAAGTCAATATGTAGTCTAGGGGGATATACTGCTACCTGAGTTTGACACCACCAATCTGGTCTATTTCCTTACATATAAAGACAAATGAGGCCCAACGATTAATCAACTTGTCTAAGTTCAGAGAGAATAACTAGCATAATAATGTTTGGACACAAATATTCTCACTGATCCTACAATCCTTTCCTCTACATGGAACAGTCTCCAGCTACCTGATATGTAAACCAAAATAACCCCCCTCAAAATGTTTCAGCAGTATTTTGCATAATCCTGCTTTCCCCAAGAATGAAAAGCATGTGAATGTTCTATAAAGCAACTCATCTTTTCCCTTGGACAGATTTTAAAACAGAAAAAAAAAAAAAAACTCACTAGTTCTTTCCCTTTCATTTACTACAAAATAGCATAGCCATATCTCAATTTGGTGTATTTTCAGTTGGAGAGATCAAAGGAACAAAATACAAGACAGAATTTATAACTATTGTACATGCTAAAGATCCAAATGGAGAAATGGTTAAGATATATGTATATATTCAGGTACTCTTGAATAGACTTTATTTAGTCAAATTTGATTTTAAGGAAAACTTTTGTACATTAAGTTAATTATCCTCATTCCTATTGTTCCCCTAGAATCCTTCTCCATTGACCACAAGTTTACTTTGTTCCCAGAAAAACTAAATTTTTTGGGAAAAAAGTTCCCAAGAAAAACTTGAATTCAATATACCAATAATTCTAAACTTCTGCTGCACTCAAATGAAGTCTTTATCTACAGCAAGAGTTCTTAAACTTTTTGGTGGATGCCTTTGGCAAACCAGATGAAATCGAAAGAGTCTTACTCAGAAGAATGCTTCTGAAAAGCATAAAATAAAATACACAGGATTACAAAGAAAACCAATTAAGTTGAAATATAAAGATTTTTTTCCCCATCCAATTTCAGAGAAATATCCCTTAAGGATTCAGATTTCCAGATTAAGAATCCTTAATGTATAATGTGCCTCCAATTTCAAGAGTAAGCAGACCTTGTTATGGATTTTTTTTTTTTTAATGATTGTACCTTTTTTAAATGCCTGGAGATCTGAGTAACAGAAAATAACTGAAAAGGTACTTAAGTTTAGAGATGATCAATTCTTAACTTTAAAGTGACACTGTCAAAAATTTATCAGTCAGTGGGAAAGGAGAAACAGTCACACTGTTCCCTGAACACCTCTCCAATTCCACATGTTAACTGGCTCTACATTTTTATAAGTTTGAAGAGGAACTGGATTAAGCAATAGTGTAAAAATGTCAAGGATACTATAACATTCTGCAGTCTATGTTACACATTCTAATTGTGCAATAAATGCTTGTCATTCTAAATTATTCTGCCTCATAATTGTCCTTGTAATTTCCTAAGAATGTATTTGACACAGGTTCTAATGTTTAGGATTGCTTCTAGAAGTTGGTCGTCTTATATTCTTCAACTCCAATCACCAACAAGAGGAAGAATGAAACTAAGAATATTATGATACCATTTAACCTGGTTTTCTTGTTGGATTGCCCAAAGCCCCCCCCCCCCCCCAAAAAAAAAAAACTATGCCAGCTCTGAAAGGAAAATGGGCAAGTAACATTTACCTACTATTTGGGGGAAAAAAATTGCACATCATTCCCCCCCCAAAAAAAATAACTATTCCATATTACATTCACTTTATAAAACACAAGCAGGCATAGACACAATAAATAATTGCTGAACTGAATGATAACTTGGGACAAGTATCAGAGGTTTAAAAGAGGAAGTTACCTTAGTGTCCATTCATATGCTGGTTTAACGTTTCTACTCTGCCGTCTGAATGTCCTCTAAGCTTGTATCAATTTCAGCAAGTAATCAACTTAAACAGCAAGATCTGGGTGTTATAATCTTTTTGGAACAAGCCGAGCAAGCCCCTGCTAATTAAGCCCTTTCCAGCCATTACAACTCTCCTGAACATAACAGCAATTAAAGATTTGCAAACCACTTTCTTCATAACACTCAGTCAACCTTAATTACACCCATTTTACAGATGGAGGAAAAGGGGACAAAGGCACTGAGATGAAGTGATATATTCTTTCCTTTTTCTCCACAAATGTGCTTTAGGTACTTTTCGAAGGTTAAGTAGTATTGTAACACCATCTCAAAATTTAATCACAGGTAGGCATCATTATGAAATATTAGTATAATGAATATGAATTCAATAAATATGAAATGCCTGTCTTCTGCCATGCACCATGTTAGACGCTGCTGATACAAAGTGGCAAAATGTACCCTCAAATTACCCTCAAAATGCAGTATTTTCGAAGTTAAAAACTCGGCCACAAAATTCACTGCGTAAGAGCAATCTTCCTTGGCAACAGAGAACCGCACAGCCCGTCACTAAATCGGGATCTCAAATGCATGGACAAGTTCTGTGTTTTTACAGCAGCGTCACAAACTCATGCACACTAACCGCAGTCTAATTAAAACAAAACAAAACACAACAAAACCCGGACCTTCCCCGTCTCCAGCTCAGGACCTTTTCGCCCTCTGGGACCCTGCCTGAAATACTCTTCCCCACCCCGCATTTGGGCCCCGCCCCGGCTTCTCTCGTGCTTCTCTAAAAGCGCCTCCCGCTTATCCGGGACGGAGCCGGTCTGTGCTCCCGTGGGGAGCTTGTGACCCTTTCCTCTCTGCACGAGGAGCTTCTCGCGGGCAGGGGCAGTCGGCTTTCCTGGTTATCCTCAACATTTAGTGCGACGCCTGGCACCTAAAGGTCCGTAGCCTCGACTTGACGTACACAAAAGGCAGGCCCAGCTCCAAAACCACCTCAGCTGAGACCCCTGCCTCCAACCCCTGAACTCCAGCTCTTTCCCAAGTCAGTGCTTAATTGTCTCCCTTCTCCCACATCGCCACCATCCCCGCCCAGAGAGGTGCAAAGTGAGGCTGGTGGCGGGAGCAAGGAAGGCTTGGCCGCTGGAAGCGGCGTCCCGGGAGGCAGGGGACTCCAGCAAGCCTCCCGCCGCCGAGCGCCGCCGAAATGAAGGGAAAACGTCAGTCCTTTAAAGCCCCACTTCGCCACTTAAAAGGTGCCCCGTGGCACGCGCTGCAGCCGAGGGACTGGAGCAGACCTGGGGGAGAGCAGAGGGCGGAAGACCCTCCCCAAGCCCGTCGGCCCCCTCCCCAGACAGCGCGAGCCACAGCTACAAGAGGCTCAGGGCAACCGGACAGTTTAAACCACCTCGGGGGGCAGGGGGAGAGGGGAGGAACCATCGGCCGGGGGAAGGGGGGAGGGTCTCTTCCTCCTCCCCCGACTCGTGCTACCGAGAACGAGGCAGCGGCCCCCTCGCCACCATGCCCACCCAGGCCTGCCCCTTGGAGCGGCGGACTCCGCTTCGGACGCTGCTCCACGCCCGATCCCGGGGGGTAGGGGTCCGGGCGCTGTCCCGGGAGGACACGAGATGAACAGCGGCCTCCGGGCCCAGCCTGCCCTCGCCCGGCCACCCAAGGAAGGGGGAAAGAAGGGGAAGGGTCCCTACCTGCAGCCGACGCTCCTCCGGGGACACAAACAGATCCAAAAAAGTATAGAAAAGTAAATCCGGCAGCGGCGGCGGTTCCGGGCGCGCGACTCGCCTCCAGCCCGCGCTCTCGCGGTCTCGCGCTCCCGCGGCGCTCGCTGCCTCCGCCCCTCCCGGGGCGCGCGCGCGCACGCTTCCGCTGTGCGACCCCCCTCCCCCCCCCACTACCCGCTTTCCCTTCCTTTTCCAGTCCCAAAAACGTGCAACCGGCCAATGGCGCCAAAAATTCCGATTGGTCCCTGTCTTCGGTTTGAATCGTCTGCCTTGCAGCCGATTGGCTGAGGACCCGTGGGGTGCCCAGGGTGGGGGTATCTTTTCTCACTCTCTACGGGCCCCTCCCAAAAAGCCCCGCCCTCAGCGAGAGAGCCCCGAGCAGAGATTGTAATCTACGAGGTAGGGCGGAGCCGACGCCGGGGCCGGGGCCGGGCTGGAGCCCTTAGTTTGCCCTAGTTTATCTCGCCTTCGCAGACGCCCGCGTCTGACCCCAGGCAGTCTGTGCTGAGCTTCTAACTCCTCGCCCTGGCTTTTTCCCTCCCGAAACCTCCTTGGGCTTGGCAACCTCCAGCTCCTCCGGCTTTTCTTTTGGGCTCCGCTGAAAGCGGCCGCTGTATCACTTTAACTCCCCTTGGGGAGTCCGAGCACGTTACGTCACTGACGGCTCAACTCGGCCCTCCGCCCGCGCTGGGTGAATTTCAGTGACCCGGCTCTCCTGCGGAGCCGCGGGAGAGACGCTTTCCTCCGTAGCTTCGCATTTTAGAATTCCGCTTCCCGCCCCAACCCCCATCCTAAATCCTGCTTTTGTCCGGGATTTTTAGGGGGTTGTTTTTTTTGATTCCGGTCCGTCAATATGACACTGCATTTAGACCTGTTTGCTGCGCCCATCACAATTTAAGGACTTAGTAAATCTAGAGAGTATCCAAAAATAGCCCGATTCGGGCAGGAGAAGGAGGCTTCCTGGGCGTTAGAATCGGACCTAGCAAGTTAAACGAGTTCATTTTATACATTAAAAAAAAAAAAAAATTGAAGCCCAGAGGGACTTAAGTGACTTTCCCAAAATCAACCTGGTAGTCCGGTAGCAGAGCCAGAATATACCGCAACTTCTAATTACAACAAAAAGTATTTATTAAGCCCTGCTATGTTTTAAGTGCTCTGGGGAAACAAAGGAAAAAAAAAAAAGGCAGGGTCCCAGAGAGCGAAAAGGTCCTGAGCTGGAGACGGGGAAGGTCCGGGTTTTGTTGTGTTTTGTTTTAATTAGACTGCGGTTAGTGTGCCTGAGTTTGTGACGCTGCTTTAAAAACACAGAACTTGTCCATGCATTTGAGATCCTGATTTAGTTGTCAATAACACTCTCCCACCTAATATACATTCACTACGTAGTCAAGGAAATGTGAATTCCCTTCTTTTAGAGCAACCTAGCCTGAAATTGACCGCCCTCTTCAGAAGAAGGAGCTTAGACATCTGCAGAGAGAGCTGCTTTGAAGCCACCTAGATTGACTGCAACTTTGTTTCCACCCAAAGGCTCCGATCTTTAGCCTTTCCACTAGGCTGGCAAAGCCGGTTGTTTTTTAACCTTCTCAACATTCCTGTGACACTGAGCCCATTTTACAGTTGAGGAACCAAACTAGTTGTAAAGAAATGGAGGCTCACCCTGGATCGGGTCAAGGAATGAAGTTTCCAATTCTGTATGAGGATTCTAAACCCCGGACTCTTTATACCACATTAAATGTACAGGAGTATCACGCAGGGCACAAGACACCTTTCGAGTACTTGTAAATATTTTAAAAAGGAAAGATATCGCTTTGCTTTTTGGATCTAGGTAGGAGCTCTTACAAATTGGCTTAGGAGCGATTTTTTTTTTTTTTTCTCTTTTAAGTTTTATCCGACCACTTGTTCATACGTCGTTTTGGCTTGGGAAAAAAATTTTTTTTTTTTTTTAGCTTTTTTTAGAGCCATCTTTGAAGTGTAAACGGTAAAAAAAGATTCATTTGCGAATGCTTAATGCAAAATCAAAAGTATTTCATACTGAATACATTACTTTCTTCCACAATTTACCAAAATTTACAAAGATCAAGGATGCTATGAGAACAGGCTTTCTTCAAAGTTTTGTCTGACCCTGTACCGTGGTATGTTTGGAAACCAGGCTTCTTGTTCTATCTAGTTTTAAGTAACTAAATGGCGGGAAACAATTAACATTCTTCAGTGGCTTCAGTTTCCAAATCCGAGGCATGACTGTTCAGCGGGGAAAGGACTCGATTTGGGGATTGGGAAAATTCTGTGTCCAGTCCCTAGCATTGACACTTGTCGAGTTATGTGAATGTAATTTTTTTGAGCCTAAATTTCCCCATCAGAAAAATGAGAATCATAATACTTCTATTACTTAACTTCACATAGTAATTATGAGAAAAGTACGTTGTAAATCTCGAAACAATGTGTGAATTTTTATTTGTAAAATGAGGGAATTGGGGTTGGCCATAGAATCTTGAGCAAGAAGGGGACACACATAGCAGTCCCTTCATTTTGCAGATGAGAAACTGAAATCTAGGAACACTAAGTGATCTTCTCCAAGATTAATCACACACAAAAATAAAGATTTGAACTAAAGTCATTTGATTTGAAAGCCAAGGCTCTTTCCATAGTATCACACCCTCTTTCTATCATACTCAACAAGCCTTCATAAGCTAACACTTTACAAACTATTTTAAGTTTCAAATTAAATTGCTTTATCCAATCACCAAAAGGAAGCAAATTCTCATCATGGTATGCCTCATTTGTCACAATGTATTCCTTAAAAATCATTTAAAATATAAGGAAGATTGCTTATTGGTGCCTCTTTGTGGTATGTTTCCTCACAGTCTTTGTCAGAGAGCTACGCTCTGGCTAGTTAATCAATCAATAAACTTTTATTAAGCACCTGTCATATGCCAAAGGAGGTAAAAGACAGTGTTTACAATCTAACAAAGGAGACAATTTGCAAACATACAGAGCAAATTAAGTGCAGGTTAAGTAGGAAATAATAAAATTAACAAAATGACAACATTGGAATTTAGAGGAATTGGGGAAGGCATCTTTTAGAAGGTAGAATTTTAGTTGAGGCTTAAAGAAAGCCAGGGAGGTTAGATAAGAGCTGAAAAGGTATGTTCCAGGTATGGGGGACAATCAGAGAAAATGTCTTAGGCACAAGGGATGAACCATCTTGTATGAGGGAAGAAGCACATACCCGTGTCACTGGATGAAAGAATGTGTTTCTAAGAAAATTGGAAAGGTAGAAGGCAGGGGTAAGTAGATGGCACAATGCACCAGCACTGGAATCAGGAGGACCTGAGTTCAAATTCAGTCACAGACACTTGACACTAGCTTTATGACACTGGGCCAAGTTACTTAATCCTGATTGCCTCACACACACACACACACACACACACACACACACTGAATAAAAGAAAAGCTACATTATAAAGGGTTTTGAATGCCAAACAGAATATTTTGTAATTGATTTTGTAGATGACTGGGGTGGGGGATGAGGGGTAAGAGAGGAGAAAATAAGCTTTAGAAAGTCACTTTAGTGACTTAATAGAGAATGAATTGGAGTGGGAAAGACTTTATGCAGGCAGTGCAGCCCTCCAAGCAGGCTACTGTAATTAATCCTAATGTTTGGACTATAGGGATAGCATTCCCACAAAGCCGGAAAGACCCAGCAAAGGACTTCATTGAATTGGTTTGGCACAAGGGTGATGAATTTTCCAGCCAAGGCAACTCTACAAATCTATTTACCAAGTTATAGATGTTTTTGTACTAATGAAATCACAGGTCTTTAAATTTTAAAAGTCTCTTACTTAAATTCCAAAATGAATCTTTGTAAGGCATAGAATCCTTCTTAAAAGTCAACAACTGTCCCCCCATGTAGTGTTTGATAATTCCCAATTCTTTTATTTAGAGGCATTTTAAATTGAAGCAAACCTGTGCAATGTACCAAATAACCAAAAGTATAATTTTTGAATCAGTGTAATACATCTATATAGGCTTCTGCATGACAGGATTTTCTCAAAAATTCTTTATATTTGTATCCCCAGTACCTAACTCAGTGCCTAGCAAATATTCCGAGCTTAATAAGTCCTTGTTTGATTGATTGGATTGTGAGAAAGCATGACATAGTGAACAGATAGCTGACCTAGAAGTCAGAAATACTGGGCTAAGGGATAGCCTCTGGTATTTAAGTCATTTGTCTTGCAGTGCCTCAGGCAACAAATGGTACAGCTGGTAAACCTAGGGATTTAGTAGAAGAAATTGTTTAATCACTGACACCATAACAATTAAATCACCAGTCTAGTTCAAATAATAATAATAATAATAATGCATTTTCCCTCTTCCCATATAAGTATGGTTTTAATTACTCAGAAGTACTGACTCATGAAATTAGTAATTCCTCACATAGTATATTATAGACCCCAAACCTATTATTTCAAGGTTCTTATTGTGTAGATGATTCCAGTGTTCAAAAGTTGCTTCAAATATATTTTAACAGATTGATAGCATTTAAAACCTGCCACTGAGCTGTCTATAATTTGTTGTGCACTTTTAAATGCAATGACTTACATTCTTTAGTCCTTTATTCATAATATTAAAACCTCAGTGAGTTTATTTGTGTTTTTGAAATTCTTTCACACTTAAATGTGCTTTTCCAATAAAATGTGACTGTAAAAGACATGATCCATTATAACCAGGAAAGGATGCTTAGTTATGAAAAACAACAGCTGGACAGCCCAGGTGTTACAGCAATATTCCCCAGATAGGAAAAGAATAAGAAGAAGGTCTCTAATGCATTGGCAAGTTTCACCCACAGAGGATTCATAGAAAAAGAATAAACAAGGCCCACACAAGATAAAAAGGTCTTGAGAGTAAACATGTAGCATCAGAGATGAAAACCCTTTTTGGGATTCAGACTTACCTTTTTTGTATCATTACTAGTATCTCACTTGATCTTCAAGACATCTATGAACAACAGATGCCTCCCCTGTGAAGCAAACAGAAGATATGGTTTTCCAAGCATGGTCAGCTAGTGTTTGAGGCTGCATTTGAGCTCAGATATTGACTCCATGGCCAGTGCCTAGCCATCTCTAAATCTATGAAACTTCTCGACTTCCACCTCAGTCTAATCAGGTGTAATTATTTAATAATTGGAGCAAAAAAGATAAAAATATATAATTGTAGGGGAGAGGGCAGCTAAGTGGCTCAGTGGAAAGTCCTGGTCCTGGAGTCAGGAAAAATAAGAGTTCAAATCCAGCCTCAGTCACAGACTCCTACTAGCTGTGTGAGCTTGGTCAAGAAAAAAAAAATCAGCTTCTTCCTCCAAACCACTAACAGAGATGTGGACCAAAGAAACAAGGAGATGGCTCTGTTCTGGAGAGCCTTGAGTTATTTGGCTTTGGCTAGATCCCAAGTAATCAGCTTCAAAAGTCCTAAGTGATTGGATTTTAAGGGTGCTTACAAGGCGCGAGCAACCTCTCCAAAATTTCTTCCACCCAAGTTATTATTGCCTGAAATGTTGTAAATAGCAACAGATAAACTTCACTGGCTTTATCTCATTATGAATTATTTTTTTATCAGACCTTTTTCTAAGAACAGATTGGGAGGAGAGAAATACAGTGAAGAAAAGTGTCCCCACCTTCAAAGAATTGAAGATTCAAATGAATTCACTGAGTTTCATAGAGATGATCTAATCTTCCTCCTTCTGGAACAAATCAGCCTGTAGGTTGTTTTTTGGTACAACTCATTTCTTAGCTTATTTTTGTGTCTTTGCAGAACTATCCTGCTTATACATAGGAAGCTCTCCTGAGTTTGGGAATCTTTAATTAATCCTTCAAGACTCAGATAAGGGGCTTTTCCTAATCTTCTTCAGGAATCAGTCTCCCAGGACTAAGCAAGTACTTTGAAGGGGGACAGTTTTCAGCATTTTGTTGTTCTTTTTATATCCCCAGAACCTCTCCTATTTGTCCATTCTCTGCACGCAGCCAGCCACAACTTTGGTTCAGATATTCATTATCTGTCTTTTGGCTGGACTTTTGAAATACTCTCCAAACTGACATCCCTGCCCCTAGTCCTTCTCCTGCTCTAATCCATCCTCCAATCCAAGATGATTTTCCTAAAATACAGGTCTGACACATCACAAATTCTAAGGGCTCCCTCTGGCAACCTAGCCCTTCCCCTGCCCTAGCTTTATAAACTTCTTACACAAACTCTATCATCCAGCTATACTAGTGAGAATGGTTACTACATTCTCCCATAGAGTTAATTTCTGAATGGAACATGACTCATGGGATGTATTACCTGCAGCTGTGTTTGCAGGACACATGGGTGTCTAAGCTGAGCAGGGCCACAGGTTGTACTCTTTCTTCACCTGATTCTCTTCTAAGAATCATTGCCTTCTCTTCTTCACCTAATATCCAGAAAGAATAAACACAAGGACAGAAAAAAAAAAAAAAAAAAAAAAAAAGGGCCATGAATTCAAAGAAATAGAGAACACATACACACATACTCACACACACACACAACTTATTATATTTTTTTTTCCTTGCCTTGCCTCTGGGAAAGAGAAAAATTAAATCTGTTAGCAATGGTTTAAATTTTCATTGTTTGCATTTGCACTTTGGAAATAAACAAACTACAAATCAGTTCTTTGATTCCTTGATTTGTTAAACTTAAGAAAGTGATGGGGAAAATATTTATATAAATTAAGCCTAAAAGAGTGTTATAAGTACTTTTTTTAAAAGAGAGTTGATTGTTAAACATTTACTAATATACCCCTCCTATGTCCACTTTGTTCCAACTCAGAGTACAGTCAAATAAAGGGCTTTTATTTGCCAAGAAGTGAAAAGAAAATAGCCATAGAGGTGTTGTGAGGTTCAAAAGAGGTAATGGCTATAAAGTATTTTAAAAACCTTAAAGCACTATATAAATGCAAGTTGTTGTTGCTCTTGTTGTTAGCCTACAGTCAGCAGTCCTGCATTTCCTTCCCTGAGCCTTCTACTGCCCTCCTGCTGAGCTCAGGCAATGTTTATAGAGTAATAGTGTGTTGGGAAATAGGTAAACACACACACACGCACACACACAGAGAGACATATTTTGAAGTTTAATCTGCATTAACACTTTCTCAAGTCTAGATGCAGCAGCAGTAGATAGAGCACTGGCTCTGGAGTCGGGAAGAGCTGAGTTCAAATGTGACCACAGCTATGTGATCCTGAGTAAATCATTTAACCACTATTTGTCTTAATCCATGAGAGAAGGAAATAGCAAACCATTCCAATATCTTTGGCAAGAAAACCCCATGGACAGCATTGGCACCATGGTGCAAGGGATCACAAAAAGTCAGAGACAACCGAACAACAGCAACTAAAGCTGCCTTCTGGGCTTGAAGTTGAAAAGAACTGAGTGCAAATTCAACTTTTTTTAGGGGCAGCTAGTTGGCCCAAGAGATAGATTTCTAGGTCTGCAGTCAGCAAGACTCCTCTTCCTAAGCTCAAATCAGACTTCAGATACTCCTGTATCTTTGCCAAGAATATCCCAAATGAGGTTATGAAGAGTCATACATGACTGAAATGGCTGAATAACAAGTCTAGAAAATCAACAAAAGAATAAATAAATTGAGCCCTGATTTGTAGCTCCAATTTCTCAGGTGTAAATGTGTTGTGCCAAGATATAGAGACGAGTTGAGAAATATTAATTTTCAATTGGAGAATTTATTAAAGTCTACTTTAGCCACATGGGATTAGCATCCAAAGTGCATGGCCCCGAACAAAAGGACATAGGACTTTTATTATAGAGTCTAAAGAAACCAGCAAACAGGTTAGCCTGCTTCCTTATTTAACATATTTGCAACTGTTTGTTAAGGGAATATATCAAAGACCAGGGCAGCGAGACAGAAGCCTTGCATGAGATTTCCGTTCTTTATGTTATGCAGGAGGGAAAAAGACAAGGGTCTTTTAAAGTATGCAAAAGGAGTCTTGGGATTTCTGGTCCTTTTAAATTCTCAAATCCCGTTTTCCGGGGGATGGAGGGACCTATGGTCATAATAGATGCAAACACTAAAAATATTACAACAGACCCTGAAGAGATGGCTTCACCCCATCACCAGGTTCTAGTAGTATAGGAGTTGGGAGTAACCCACAGCTCTGAGGACTGGGCTCCTATTGACTGGTCTCCCTGTTGTAGCAGATCAAAGGCAGTATTTTGAGGGAATAAATTAGCAGCTGGAGGGACGAAAAGGAGAGAGGAAGGGGAATTGTCAATCACAACTTGTGGGAAAGGATGAATGGTGGTGATGTTGTTTTTGTGGTGTTTTCTTGGCAAAGATACTGGAGAGGTTTGCTATTTCCTTCTCCAGCTCACTTTACAGATGAGGAAACTAAGACAAACAGGGTTAAATAACTCACTTTCAGGATCACATAACTAGTAAGTGTTTGAGGTCAAATTTGAACTCAGGTCCTCCTGCTTCCAAACAGGGCACCCCTATCTACCTATCTGCTGTCAAAATATTGTAGACACCCTGAGATAAGGTCCAGCAAGCAGGCTATGCCCTGAGGTCAGCAAAACAACAATTCTTTGAACTCTGAATGATTTCACCCTCTGGCAAAGTATTGCTGTACACTGAGAGATTTCCATCCATCACAACTGCTGACACCTGTGCTATGTAACTGCCAAGTGATCCAAATCAGATACTGCTTTCCTAATCTCACCACACTAAATGCGGTTATATGCCCTGCTGAAAAATCACAAGGCTCAAGGATCCTTACACAACTTAGAGATGGTTTCCATGGGATCCAAGAACACCTGTACTGTCCCAAGAAATGCCAACTATGAAATCTGTATCAAGACCTAAGAATGATTGTGTTGTAGTCCAGCACCTTTTATGTACACAAGCCCTGAGTTTGCCCCATCTTCTTAAACCCAACTTGAGGGGAGGGAGGAGGGCAAGACTTCCCTTTGCAAGAGTTTTCCTTACTGTGAAATTAATTAAACTTCTGTTTGATTCCTGATTCTCTTATCCCTAGCCTGGTCCAGCCATTCACAGTAAAGTGAGTTCTGGTCCCATAGACAGTGGTAGGAAGACCAACTAGAGGTCATTCCCACTGTCCAGATGAGAAGTATATAATAACAATAATAATAAGAGCTTGCATTTTAAAGCATTTTCTTTGTAATAGTTCCATGAGGCATTTTAGTACAATATACTGCCTCCATAATAGACAATAATAGTCAGTGAGCTGCCTTCCAAATCACAAAAGTTTGGAATCCCACCTGGAACAATTTACTGTGCTTAATCTCTTACTTTGCAGTGCCCCAGGCTATGAAAATTTGTAAACTGCAAAAGAGTTGTCTCTAAATGCTGGGAGAATTTCACCTGGAGCTTTTGGCACTAATGAAATCACAGGTAATGGGGGAAATGATTTTTAAATCTTCATTTTAACAGTTGAAGTTCAGAGAGTTTATTTAGCTTGCCCAAGGTCACAGAGCTATTAAGTAGTAAACCCAGAATTCAAACCCATAATTTCTCATTCCAAGCCGCTGTGTCCTTTCATCTGTGACTGGGTGGAGATCAATTTAGTTTAACGTTAAAGCCAAATTTATAATCCACGGTTCTGGGCCCATCACACTGGGCAAAAGAATTGTAAAGAGTTAAACTCAGCTCTCTTCTCTCTGGAAGACCAAAAGCACATAATGGAGGGTTTTCATTTTTGAGAATATTAAATGAACAGAATCTTTGACCTTCTAGTGCCAGACTGTTTCCTAATGTAGGCTTTGTTATAAGCCTAACAATGTAGTTCTTCAGTTTAGCTGAAAGCATCAGCTCTCAGACCTCATTATGGCATCTATTATCATAGGATTTTACCCATAGTACAACCCTGGAAAGTACCCTAAAGAAAGAAGAGAGGATCACTGAACTATCTCTCTCTTTTTTTTAATGTAGAGAAGAAAACATAAAAAAATAGATAAGCAGCGCAGCTTTGAAAACTACAGTCTGAATTTATTATATATTTAAAAAAGAAAAGCAACTTGTACATAATAGAAATCTTTTTTTCTGTTCTACTATAACACGCCTATTTTATTTGGTATTTGTTAAGTTCAGAATTTAAAAAAAATTAACTTAATTGAAAGTGCCCTAGACAACTATAGGAATTAGATGATATCCCTTCATGAGCTAAGAAAAACCACATTAGACTTTTATTCCTCAGTTTCCTTATTGCTTATAAACTTACTGAATTTCAGAGCTAAAAAAGAGTGAGGATATAAAAAAACCATAGTTTTAGAGCTGGAAGGACCTTTGAGATTATCTAAATCATCCTCTTCATTTGATGAGGAACCAGAAGGGTTACATAACAGGTGGTGAGTGATAGATCTGAGTTTTGATGTGAGGTCCTCTGACTTGGCCAATGACTTTGCTCAACTCTGCCTTATTCAAATCCATTTCACAAACAGGTCAAGACTTCACTCTTGCAATGTCATCGGTCTTCTTCAAGATCCAAGGACAATTAACCATAGATCATTGGTGGATAGTGTCAGACCTGTATCAAGAAGTCTTCCTGAGTTCAAATCCAGCTGTAGATGCTTACTAGCTGTATGACACTGGGCAAGTTATTTAATCTCTGTCTGCCTCAGTTTCCTCATCTGTAAAATGAGCTGGAGAAGAAATAGCAATCTACTCTAGTATTTCTGCCAAGAAAGCCCCAAGTGAAGCCACAAAGGATCAGACACGAGTGACTAGTTACTACAAACTCTGACTACAGACCCAGCATTCTTTCAGTCCCAGTTCCTTATTTACAGATTGAGACCCAAAGAGTCTCTTACACAAAATTAGCAAGGTGGTTAGTTAATGCTTGATCTGTGACTAAACACAGGACTTTCCCCCTCCTACTTATACCATTAGGCTGATGTTTCCTTTTTCTATATAGCTTTGCATTAAGCCAATAAAAACAGAGGAAAACAGAGACTTCATTTGGGGTGAGTCCCATGTTGGTCTCTTGGGGAAGACTGTCCTAGGCTGGCAAGCCTGAGAGGTATCACCTGTTAGAGTCTGAATACTCTCCACTTTTTCTCGTCCTCCACATCTAATCAGTGGCTAAGATTCTGTCTGTTCTACCACTATAACATCTTGTCCCCTCCACTGACTAGACTACCCTTTTCATACAGATTGTGATCACTTCTTGTCTAGACTCCTGAAATATCCTACAAAATGTTCTTATTGCTCCAGTCTCTCCCTCAGCCAATTGGATACCAAAGTGACATTCCTAAAACCCAAGTGTAATTGTGTTGCTCCCGTGCTTTAAAGAAAAGTGATTCTATATTTCATTTCATGTAAATAATGAACATGACCTGGACAGTAGTGGGGTATAGAAGAGCCTGGTGTGCGATGGTCCATTAGATCAAGAAGAGTCAAATATGACGATCAGACTCCTCTGTTTATCACTGAAGGCCCTGCTATTCCTAAAACATCAAAGTCTATCTCCTTTTACTGTATCTTTGGGCAAATTCACCTGTAATTTCTTTCCTTCTAACATCTATCTCTTAGAAACTCTCCCTTCCTTCAAAGCTTGACTCTAGTTCCAACTGGTACATGAGGCATTTCTTCAAGAAACTAATGCATTTCCACAATCTTCTCTGATTTACTCTTCATGTTTTTTTGTATTTACTTACCTGTATTTATATTATTTTCCCTAAAAAAAAGTAAGTTCAATATATAAACATGTTTTTCATGACTTCAAATGTACAATTGATATCAAATACTTGCCTTCTCAAGAAGTAGAGAGAGACTGAGAGGAAAGGAGAGAATTTAGAACTCAAATTTTTGAAAAATTATTGTTCAAAAAATTTAATTGGGAAATGTTTTTTAAGACAAATAATAATTAAAAAAAAAAAAAAAAAGCTTCTTGAGGACAGGGACTGACTAATTTTTGACATTATGTCCTGAGGTCCTGACAGTTCCTACCATATAGTAGACAGTTAAATAATGCTTATTGATTTTTGATTGATCTGAGGACCTTCTAATCCCTATTCTGTTGTCACTGGGAGTAGCAGAGAACTAAGTAACAGCTATCTAAAATGTAGATTTAGGAATGATGGCACAGAAAGAAAACAGCCTGAAACTGAGTAATATTCATTCCATTATAAATGGAAACTAAGTCCCTATTTTTAACTATTAAATCTTAACTTTAAGATGCTATTGAAGCCTTATCTCCTCCATAAAGCCTTCACCAAGTACTACAACCCACAGTAAACTTTCCTTCCCTGAACTCCCACAATGTTTAATTTGTTTGGTGCTTAATTCCTTTATTAATTATTTAACTTTCTTGTATACATCTTATGTAGCAACTGGACAGATTCCCTAACTTACCTATAAGTCCTTCTACATAGGAACAAGTTTCTTTCTTTATTTTTTAAAAATAATTTATGTACTTTAATTTTTTTTTCATTTTTAGTTCCAAATTTTCTCTTTCTTTCCAATCCTTTCCCTACCCACTAAGAAAGCAAGTGAAATGATAACAATTATACATACAAAATCATTCAAAATGAATTTCCATATCAGTTCTATCACAAAACAAACAAGAAAAAAAGAAGAAAAATAAAGTGGGAAAATTATACTTCAATTTGCACTCAGAGTTCATTAGTTCTGTTTTTAGAGGTAGATATTTTTTATCATGAATTCTTCAAAACTCTTCAAGACAAATTTCAAAGTACTTTTTAAGTCTGAAGAATCACTTTAAAAAAATCAGTTCCACAAGCCCCCACTGATTTGTTTGCTTTTATAAATTGGCCAGAAGACATAATTTGTTTAAAGCAAAGAAATTTATTGAACAACACAGTAAGAAAAGTACAAAAAGAACATTTCCCCTCATAAACCTGGGCCATATTATTCCACAAATGTATACACATCAATGAAAAGAGCAGAGTCATGGAAAGACCAACACAGGAAAAATGTATGACCAAGGTACATACATAAAAACATGCTGCCAGAGCACATACATGAAGGGGTAATTCATTCTTCTGACACTACAGGTTCAGTTGTGTGTCATCCTGCTAGCCCTCTGTTGTGCATGCTCCCCATGGGTCTCCCATAACACATAGTCTCTGCTAGATATTGATCCCTGCTAGGATCTCATGCAAATGAATGAGTAAAGAAGAAAGTACAGGAACAAAAGCTAATCTCTGGGAGCAAAGTCATTTTTTTTTTTCCTCTAGAATGGCCATATTATATGCATATGTATCCAGCAAACTCTTTTCCAGGAATTAAGTTCCATACTAAAATCATCAATCTATTAAGATCCCTGAGAGTAGGAATTGTGCCTGAGTCTTCTAGGTTGGCACTCCATTGATACTTATTGAATATTAAACTCTTTCCATCCAACAAAAATGTCATGAGGGTTGTATTAACAATTGAGGAGATGAAGAAAAGTTTCAGTATTTTTTTTAAGTATTACCTGATCCTTTCCTGGAAGGAAGGGAGCTAGAGATTCCAGGAGGTAGAAATGAGGACAGAGGGTTTTCTAGGCATGGAGGTCAGCCTAGGCAAGGCCCCAGGGGTGGAAGATAGAGGGTCACCTTCAGGAAACAACAGTGCACATAGAGTGCACCAGTGAAATAATGTGAAATGTATCTGAAGAAATAGGTCCGAGACAGGCTATTAAAAAAAGAGTTTTTTTTTTTTAAAGTATCAGAGAAGCATTTCATCTTAAAGGCATAGAGGCTAAAGCTTTACATGTGCAGATCCCATTCCCTAGGAACTTTGGCAGTTGTGTGGAGGATAAACTGGAGAGAAAAGAGACTCGGCTCAGTACAAATAGGGAATGATTAGGGACAGAGCACAGTGGTAGCTGTGTGAGGATGGAGAAGGAAAGGAATATGAGAAATGTGCTAAAAGTAATAATAATAATGATAATAGCTATCATTTATATAGTGATTTAAGGTTTGCAAAGCACTTAGAAGTATATTGTCTCATTTGTTTTCTGTAACAACTCTGTGTTGATTGTACTATCCCCATTTTTACAGATGAGGAAACTGAGGGAAAGAAGAGTTAAGTGACTTGTCCAGGGTCACACAGCTAGTATCTGAGTCAAGATTTGACCTCAGGTCTTCTTGACTCCAAGACCAGCATTCTATAGAACACTCTTATGGGTCACCTGCCTGCTTGAAAGCAATCAAACTTGGAATTTGATTAGAAATGGAGGAGAAGGGGAGCAGCTAGTAGACGCAGTGGATAAAGCACCAGCCCTGAAGTCAGGAGGACCTGAGTTCAAATGTGACCTCAGACACTTAACACTTCCTACCTGTGTGACCCTGGGCAAGTCACTTAACCCCAAATGCCTCAGGGGGAAAAAAAGAAAAGAAATGGAGGACAAATAAAGGACAATGAATTATTGAGGATGGTTTGGGCATTCTGAACTTGGTGGACTGGAAGGCTGGTGGTGTCCTTAAACAGAATTAGGGCCAGTATGAAGAGCAGTGGGCTCATGGTGACAGATAATGAGTTCTGTTCTGGACATTTTGAATCTGAGATGCCCATGGGACATCCAATTAATTATAGGTATCCAAAAGGATTAGAGAGACAGAGGGTAAGGATGGATAGGAAAACTTGGAAGACATCTACATAAAGATGAATTTATGGAAGCTGATGAAAGCACTGAGAGAGAACAAGACCCAGGATAGAGCCATTAGGGTCAACCATGCATCAGGGGAGAACCACTGTACCTCTCGTTTCCCTACCAAGCAGAATAACCGTTGGATGGAAAAGAACAGAACAAGAGTAAGGGAACATTTGCTTGTCTTTGATGAAGTTAAGCCACTTTGTCCAGATGAACGGCAACCTTGGGGACTAATAAACGTGGCAGATGTGCTTACTGAAATATTACAGAGAACAGAGGAAGGATGTACAGCATCCCATTTTTTTTTTTGAAGTAACAGAATGAAATCTGCAAACTTAAACTGTGAGCTTGATTTCAATTCCTGGGAAAATTCTACAATATATTATTAAGGTGATAGTGAACATCTAGATAAGAGAGTGGTGATCACAAAGGGCCAACATGGCACCATCAAAAACAAGTCACACCAGACTAACTTCATTTCATTCTATAAAAGGATAACTAAACTACAAAGGAATGTGATCGTTTATAAATGCATTTAATTATTTACCTAGATTTTAATTTAGCAGAATTAATATACTTCCTCCCATGCCTTTGCTGAGGAAGGTATTTCACAGGTGTGGAACACTACATATATTTTCAGATTTTTTTTTTTTGGCATGCATTGATTGATTATGCTGCTTTTTTTTCTCCCTTTTTTTCTTCAAAAAAATTCCATGTTATATGAGAAAACTCTTAGAGTAGGGAAAATGGGAAGAATATAGGGAGAAGTTTAGCCAATATAAAAACAAAATATCAATAAATCTCATTTAAAAATAAATAAAATAGAATATCTCATTCCTTTCTTGTGAATAAGGTCCAGACAGTAGCCCCCTCCTGACTTTCTAATCTTCACATCCCTTACTACTCTATCACATATTCTTCAAACTAATGACACTGGTTTTCTTGCTGTTCTAAGAACAAGAAACTCCGTCTCTTAACTCGGGACATTTTTCCAGCTTATCATCCAAGGTTGGAGAAGAGAAGATCCAGGAAATACAGAAGATCTTTCATCAAATATTAAAAAAAAAAAAAAAAAAAAACCTGTCAGGTATGTAGCAAAGAGGAAAGTTTAGATCTGATGTAAGGAAAAGCTTTCTAATAATTATAGCTCTTTAAAAGTGGGAGTTGCAGAGGTATCACTTCACACCTCTCAGACTGGCTAATGTTACAGAAAAGAAAAATGATAAATGTTGGAGAAGATGTGGGAAAATTGGGACACTAATCCATTGTGAGTGGAACTGTGAACTGATCCAACCATTCTGGAGAATAATTTGAAACTGTGCCCAAAGGGCTATAAAATTGTGCCACTATCAGATTGTTTGCTGTCTTGGGGAGGGGGAAGGGAAAGGAAGGAAGGAGAAAAAAATTGTAATTCAAAATCTTACAAAGAGGAATGTTGAACACTACCTTTACATGTAATTGGGGGAAAATGTTAAATAGGAAATAAACGGTTTTAAAAAATGGGAGTTGGTGCTTCCCTTCTCACTAGAGGTCTTCAGGCAAAAGCTAGATAGGTGTCTGGGGTAGAAAAAGTCCTTTTTCAAGTATGTTTTCAACTAGAAGTACACTGAGATTCTCTTCCAAGTCTAAAGTTCAGTGATCCCATGACTTCTAAACTCTCTTGCATCTTGTAAGGCTTTACAATAGAACTTGAAGGTAATATATTCACTTTTTGGTAAGAGAAATTTCTAAAGCTAGAAAACGGCTTAAAAACCATTATCCAAGTTATATTTTCTGAATTTTCCAAGTTCAGTTTTACATCTTTTTTAAAAGGACTGCTTAATCATAACTGAGCTGCACACAGTGCTATTTGGAGGGAGGGGAGAAAAGTCTACATCAATGCTATGTGAACAAAAGATGAAGTTCTGAATAACTAAGCTACATGATATTTTTCTCTGATAGGGTCTCAATTCTAAATCATGTATACTGGAAGTTTGCACACTGAGTTATTGTAAGACTTCATTGTATTCCTCCTGAGGTTCACATTTCCTGGGCATTTGGGTCATTTCCTATTATGAAATTTGTTCAAAAGGTTTGTGGAGTTTTTTAAAAGCTAAATTATGCATTCTTTTTTTTTTCTTTTTAAGATCTATTCTACTGAATATTGAGATCAGAAATAAAGATGCTTGTAAGTAATTAGAATTAGCTCTGTTGTCACCACTCCTTTTAAATTATCTATGATTGTTGAATAATTTAAAGCATAAGGCTGATTGAGACATCAGGAAACCTAAGCAACAATGATTCAATAATGTTGCTCATTCTAAGCTACTACGGCTATTGTGAAAAATCAGATAAAAGTACAGGATACTTTCACAAGAAAGGAAATACAAAAAAAAAAAAAAAAAAAAAAACAACACACCTTTTTTAAAAATGGCTACAGAAAAAGCAATAGGTTAGAAATAGAGAACAATGTCTACTAGTATATCCTCTATTCCAAGGTATATCACTGGACCAGGGATTCCAGTGCTGGCTTGCTATAAGCCTTTGACAACCCAGCTCTGTCTTAGGAAAGAGTAACAGTAATTTTATCATAAAGTCCTACCTGCCTATTGCTAAAAGAAATTTTCTTTCCCCAGTGTCTCTTCCCTTATATCACTTCTGATTTCAGTCCCCATTTGCATTTCTGAGCTACATACCACCTCCACCCATGAGGATTCCTTTTGCCTTAATATCACATCCTCTCCAGTCTGATACACAAGTGGAATGTACCAAGGGAGGCCCTTAAACAGCATTTCAGGTGTTATATTCCTTCTCATGACTTCTGCTACATGACATCACTCATTCATCTCCCCAAAACATGCTCTTTTATATGAATTAGAAGCAATTCAGGTAAGGAAGCTATACTCAGATGCATCAATTCAAGCTGTCCTCAATGTCTATCCTTATGGAATATCCTTTTCCTCTTATGGAAAAAAAACATCTTGTTAACTGTTGAATGATCTGTCACATAGCTAGTAAGTGTCTGAGGCTAAATTTGAAGTTAGTTCTTCCTAACAAAGGCTTCCAAAAGTGCCTTAATACTAGGTAGAGTTTTAGAATGTTATACTCAGAACAAGGTGAACACAAATTTTATAAACTTTTTAAATTACAATGAATAGAATGTCTGGTATCAGGAAGACTTATCTTCAGGAGTTCAAATCAATCTCAGACATTTCCTAGTTGTGTGACCCTGGGCAAGTCACTTAACCCTGTTTGCCTCAGTTTCCTCATCTGTAAAATGAACTGGAGTAGGAAAAGGCAAACCACTCCATTATCTCTACCAAGAAAATCCCCAATGGGATCATAAAGAGTTGGACATGACCGAAACAACACAGTTTCTCCCAATCTTTCCACTGTCAACACATATGCCTCTAGATATTTTATCCTATCTTCTCCTTCCTTGTCATCATTGTACTTCCCATGTTATTTTATATACTTCAGGAAGATCTGGGCATCACACATGAGACTTCATAACAAATTGTCTTATATCTGCTAACAGCAAACACATCTTCCAACGTCCATTTCCTCCTCTGAAATTCAGCTGGAACCCCCCTATTGCTCTACTGGTATCTGCTGACCCGACCACACCTTTTTGCTTTTGTTTTTAAAAATTGAAAAAACAATGTTTTGTAACTGAAGTCTTCCCTTCCTATTTTATACCCCCGCTCCAATCTGAAAACTGTCCTGGGCTGGTTCACTGAGGGGTATTTTATAGAGTATTGATTTACCTAATATTTTACTTTTTTAATGTTCTTTAGTCATTGATGTGTGTATTTGCCTAATTTTTTAAATGTTCTTTAGTCATTGATGTGTGTACCAAATTATTCTCCTTCCCCAAATACATTATAAGCTTCTTTAGAGGTAGGATCATGTCATAGGATTACAGATATCAAGCTGGGAAGGGAACTTAGAGGTAATTTAATTCAACTGTTTCATTTTACAGATGAATAAAAAGAGCTTCAAAGAGATTAAAGAACTTGTTCAAGTTCACACAAGCAGCATAGAACAGCCTTTGGACTCCTGACCCTATAGGAGTGAGGGTGGTCCTCAACATGTATTTTTGACTTACTGACTACCTGGTATTCTTCTTACCTGTTAGTGGTGGGCTAACACTGGCGTGTTTAACAGCCCAGATTTAATGTTGGAATGAAATTAGGTACCTGTAAATCATGGAAACACTGACACAGTTGGTTTATTTAGCACTAAAACAGCAAGGCTATGCAACAAGGATATAATAACTTCACTTTGGGGGAAGAGTTAAGCCGACATCTGTTCAATAGGTCATGGTGCAGTGATTCGGATGGTCTTTAAATATCCAATTAAGAAGACATTTTTTGTCTCCAGGTGACTAGAATGCCCCAGGGACATTCTACAACCAGGGGCCACTGGGAAGCTGGGTAAAGAGAAACATAGTTTAAGCCTTGCCCCAATCGAGCCAATCAAATCCTGACTTTAGCAATTTTTAGGAAAAATCTAGCCTAACCTATGTGGAAAGAATAGGAGGAACCCTAGAGGATATTGGTCCTCTCCTATCAGCCATGCTTATTAAAATATTATTCCTAATTTTAAAATTTTTTTAAAATTATAAGAACTGGGTGA
This sequence comes from Sarcophilus harrisii, assembly GCF_902635505.1. Lineage (NCBI taxonomy): Eukaryota > Metazoa > Chordata > Mammalia > Dasyuromorphia > Dasyuridae > Sarcophilus > Sarcophilus harrisii. The sequence goes on along the minus strand of NC_045429.1, from coordinate 387,595,687 downwards.
AAATAATTTATTTAGTATTTTATTTTCCTCAGATTTATGTAAAAACAATTTTTGACATTTGTTTTTAAAACTTTGAGTTCTAAATTCTCTTCCTTAATCCCTCCCTACCCCCCATCACCTCACTGAGAAGGCAAGCAATTTGATATGGGTTATACATGTGTAGTCATGCAAAACGTTTCTACAATAGTCGTACTGTAAAAGAAAACAGACAGAATACACAAGAAAAATAAAGTTTAAAAAGCATAATTACATAATTGTAACCCTTGTGTTTGAGCCTCACATATGATAATGAAAGGCTTGGGTATATTTTGGGGAATTTTTTACTCTCTCAACCCACTCCTCCAGACAATCTGGGAACTTCGATAGGATAATACTAAGGGTATTGTCAACAAAGTCCCTTGCAAACACATGGTTCAAAAGGCTCAGAGAATGAACAGGTTAATAATATATAGAAGTCAAAGGAAACAATCAAGACTCCTTTATAATTCATAGGAAATAACAGCCCCAGCCCACAGTTGGGCTGTCTCGGAGCCTCCCTGCCCCAGAATGGTGCCATGGGAAGGCTCCCTGGAGGCACTGTTTCTGACAGGCTCCTTGGCGTGCATCCCCTTCTGTGGCTCTGACAAGTGTCCTTGGTGCTGTTCCCCATCGTCCCTTGGGCTCGCAGCCCTCTGTGTTACCCTCGGCAGATGTCATGGTCCTCTCTACCACTTCCTGTTGTGGTTCCTCCTCTGCCCTCTGCATACCACTGTAATGCCCACAGTTCTCTAACAGATGATCTCAGTCTCTGCCCCTGGAAGAGTTTATGCAGCCAATTAAGAGCTGCTGAAAAGACTAACTTAAAGAAACAGCCATCATTTTTCCTCCACATTTCCCTGCTGGTCCTCAAAATGTGGATAGGCTCCCTTGGGACAGAGAATCCCATTTTATTTACCTTTCTGTCTCCTTCACGGTTTTGTACAATGCCTTGCATATATGTTTGGTACTTACTAACGCATAAGGTTTTTCTTAGGGGCAGCTAGGTGGTTTAGGGAATAGAGCCCCAGTCCTGGAGTCAGAAAGACTCATCTTCCTGAGTTCAAATCCAGCCTCAGATATTTATTGTGATTCTGGGCAAGTCACTTAACCCTGTCTGCCTCAGTTTCTGCATCTGTAAAATGAGCTAGAAGAGGAAAAGGCAAATCACTCTAGCATCATTGCCAAGAAAACCCCGAGTGGGATCATAAAAAGTTGGATGCGACTGAATAACAATAAAGATATAAGATTTAGAGCTGGAAGGGATATTAGAGAATATCTGATCTTAACTCCCTTAAACAAAAGGAAATTGGGGCTCTAAAAAGTGAAATGTCTTGCCAAGGTTAACATACAAAGAAGCAACAGAGCAGAGATTTGAAGCCATATTTGCCAAATCCAAATCTTTTTTTTTCCCCTCTTTTTACTATAGCACTATGTCTCATCAAGCACCAAGTAAGTTGATGGATTCATTAGCCAGTAGATAGATCAGAGTGCCTGAACTGACGGTATCCAGCAAAAATGATCAGCTTAACTAGTCCTTAGGAATAACTAAATTCTTTTAATTCAACTAACCAACACAATGGCAGAAAGAATGGCTCAAATGAGACAAAATAAACCAACCACTATCCAGACCTTAAAATAATATGCGGACCTCAATTCTTAGAGGCAGAGTGGCTCAGGAAATAAAGAGCTGCCCTCAGAGTCCCAAAGACTTGAATTCAAATGCTACCTCTGGCATATAACAGTTCAGTTACTGAGCCAGCCACTTAATCTCCTCATGTCCTGGGCAGCTTTTAAAGACTGTAAGTTAAAGAGAAAGTACCATCTGCATTGGTAAAAGGAGTTACCCCTTCAGGAAGTTTTCTCTATCAGAAAAATGATGGGGCCATTATCTATCCCTTATTTGTCTAGAGGTAATTTCACTAGTGTAGAGAACAACCTGATATGACAATTTTGTCCACTGATGTCTTAGGAATTTCCTGCTCTCTAAATATTTAAAGGATTTGCTCTTAAATCCACAGCTAGTTTCTGTCAAAGGTGGGATTAGAACCTAGGACTTCTTCACTCCAAGATTAACCCTCAATCCATTATTCTAAACTGGCTGTATTGCCTTTCCAACAGTTATTAGAATGGAAAATTGGTCTCACCTAGTCTTTGATTACCAACTGAATTAAAAGGAAAAAATATTTTAGTGCCCAGTCAAATGCAGATTAAAAGGCAGCTTTTCTAACCTTTGAAAATACTTAGGATTTCTGGACTTGGAGGCCATCAGGAAAGACCAGTGCCCAAAAAACAAAAACTCCTTCCAAATGGAGAAATGAGATATCTGACATCTCATTTCTCCACATACCCCAACAATGGTCTATACTATAACACTTTTTTTTTTTTTTATTAAAGCTGTTTGTTTTAAAAACATATGCATAGGTAATTTTCAGCATTCACCTTTGCAAAACTTTGTGTTCCAAATTTTCTTTTCCCTTCCTTCCCCTTATTTCCTCCCCTAGAGGGCCAATAACCTACTATACCTATAACACTTTTTAAAATATAAAAAACTGACGCAAGGAGTACCTTACCCCAAGACTATAGATGAAGGTCAAGGTAGAGCTTTCCTTTAATCAGCTTATACCTACATAGTCTTATAGCCATATTTTCCCTCAGAAAGAAAGAAAACTCATCTTTATAGCATGAGGGCCTGAGTTCAACCTTGGGGTGCAGCAGTTCAGATCTTTAACTCTGTCTTTGGCAGAAACTTGGCTCTGCCCTAGGTATAAACTGTGACTTTTTGGTTACACCTGTGGTAGCTTGATAAGATTTGCACTTCGGTGACTCAGGGACTAAGTCAAAAGGTAACTAGGTGTCAGGTATCTCATTGAAGTTTTAAGAGGCCTATTGGCGACTTTAAAAGAAAATATTTGGATTGTGTACCCAGGTGTCAACTGTTAGAAGAATAAATTAATCATTGATCCCTTTCCTAGGCTCCCTCTGCTGGTGTGAACAGCAGTGGCTGCAGAAAAGAGCAATTTTTAAGCAATTCTGAAGTTTGTCATTGTGTCTGAGAAACTGGATAGTTTATATCCACAAGGAGAAAATAAGAAATGAAGAACAGAAAGGGGAGGGGGAGACATTTGTAGTCTGATGGAAGTTTCCCACTGAAATCTTAGAGTTGAAAGGCAGATCAAAATTAAGACCTACCCTTGTGAGTAAAATACAATACCTGTTCTGCTCATTTCTATATTGTTTTATTTTTTTTCCTCCTGAAGAGTGTGAACTGTGTGCATTGTTTACAGATGGTGTAAAGTCTGGGAAAGTGTCCAAGAACTTTATCTTTTCCACCAGCTTTCACAGATGGAATAAGAACTACAATCTTTTGGCAGCTTTGTTTAGATTTCTTTCAGGCTCAGTATGCACCTGAGGAGTTCAAAGAAGAAAATAAATAATAGGAGTTTCTTGTTTTCTGTTCAAACCAGCTAAACAGAGGAGCAGTCACTTTTAATTTTGTCCCAACCCCTACCCTGCCTTCTATATCCTTCTTCTCTATCTCAGAGAAAAATTATGAAAAAATCAAAAAGCATTCATTGTCAAAGAAAGCTATTTCCTACAATGTTCGAGTTGATTCTCTTTTAAAAAAGTATTTTATTGATATCTTTTGCTTTAACATTGCTTTAACATTTCCCCTTGTATCCTGCCCTGTCTCCACCCAGAGAGCTATCCTAAATAACAGATAATTTTTTGAAAGAAAAAAAGAAAGTTAAAAAAGAGTAAAAATCAGTAAAACTGATCAATTTTTAAAAATCATACTTTATTTACAATGTTCCACACACATGGATCGCCCCCACTATCATTACCACATCTCTAAAGGAAGGAGAGAAAATTTCTTCCAATGCCTCTTATTGGGGCCAGGTTTACATTTTGTAATGTTTCAATATTTATTTTCAATTGTTTTGGAAAATGGAAAATGTTTTTTGGTGGAAAATGTTCTTTCCATTTGCATTGTCATCATGCATATTTTTTTTCCTGGCTCTTCTTACTTCTCCTCGCATCAGCTCATATAGGTCTTTCCGTACTTTTCTGTGTTTATCACATTTTCCCCTTCTACTTCGATATTGTAATATTTCATTGCACTTATGCATTACAATTTGTTTAGCCACTCCCCAGTTGATGAACATCTACTCTGTTTCTAGTTTTTTTCTATCAGAAAAAGTACTGCTATGAATATTTTGGTATACAGATAAGACGCCTTTATTTGTTGTCAGTGATCTCCTTGGAATACATGTCTAATTGCTTCTCTTTTAATACTAATGTAATCCAAGGACCAGTAGCCACCAAGTTCAGTATCTGAGCTCATATGGAATAGGTCTAATCTTGGGAGCTAACCCTAAGAAGATAATTTTTTCTCTTTCACTTATTTCCTCAATTTGGTATTACTACAAGAAAATCTCTAAAAATAGTTTATATGTGTTCTTTATCTCTTTCACCAAATGTAGGTTACAAGGTTCTGGTTCTAGTATAAGCACTCAAGGTAGAAATGCACATATATAGAATAGCATTTCACTCCACAGAAAATGAAGAAGATGCAAAAAATGTACAGGAGGCCATAAAAATTATAGAAAAATATAAAGCATTCAAGTGACCTATCAGTTACTTTTGCCAGGGAATATATCTTGGGGTTGCTATGAGGCAATACTCCAGTCTGATGGATTTCTCTTTCTCTTCCACAGGGAACTCCTAGAAGCTCTCTTTCTGGCACATAATGTCAACCTCCTGTTTGAATTCTTCCCTCTTGAAGATAAATGCACTTTGGGACTACTGAACTAAACAAGCAATCCTTCTCCTCCTCCTAAACTATCTAAATAATTCATTGGCTTTGTTCTATTGGATGCTGCTCTGGAACTATAAGATCAATCTTCTTTCTCCAAGGAGAACTAAGCAATCCTCTTATTCTCTCTCTAGATCCTTAAAATCTTTAATTTGAGCACTCTTGATGGGAAAGGTGGGGTGTGGGTAGGGGGCTGCCCAACAAGTCAACAACTAATTGGTGCTTCCCAATCTTCCCTCAGGCTAGAAGTCTAGATTCCAAGATTAAATTGGCTGGGAAATTTTAAAAAATATTCTCCTCTACCCGGAGTTAGAAGTTGATGAATACTGTCCATGAACTATTCTCTTGAGCCAAATGAGCATGCATATATCTGTCTGTGCCATGTGCCTCTGCAGGAAATCTATCAGTGACTGGATTGCTGCTATCTCTTGGGTTGGGAAAGTCTACTCTCAGTATCTCTCCTTTCAGGTCTTCTATAAGCACATAAAACTTCTCTGTGGCCTTGCCTCCTTCCTGGAGGAAGGAACTGTAATTGTATATAAACTTCCTTTCCTCCCAAATCAGACCTGATTTGCTGAATAGGAAAAGTTAAGGATATCCACAAGTGACTGATTAGTAAGTTCACTTTTATAAATCACAAAGAGAAAGTAGTTCCTTCAACAAGAATTCCAGCCAAACATCTTGAAGGCAGCCCAAGGTTTTAGAAACCAATGAGAAGTACTTTGTCCTCTCTCTAAGGCACCAGTGGGCATGTTGATCTTCTCATGGAAATTGTTCCTTACAGGCTATTGTTCAAAGGCTTATGCCTTGTAATCTCTTTAAAAAATGGTTATCTTTTTTAAAAAAAATTAATTTCTCTAATTCTTGATTTAACAAACACCAAATAAAATTAAAGTTGTCGTATAAGAATGCAGATTGTACTTTAATCCATGAATCTGTATTATATAAAGCTGATTTTTTTTCTTTTGAGTACAGAATAAAAATTAGTGTCACTTTCATAGCTATCCTGATCATTTTTGTTTCCTTCTGACTTCCTTCTGTTTGTGTATTTTTAAAATTTTTTCAATGACATTTTATTTTCTTTATTTTGCCAATTCTATTGCAAGTTCCTGTCTTTTCACATCCTTCCTCCCCAGTTGAAAAAAGAGAGAGAAAACCAAAAACCCTTACAGCAAATAAGCATAATTAAGAAAAATCCACACGTTGATATTCTCAAATATATGTCTTATTCGGTGCTTATGTCTTAGGGTGCTAAGATCACAACCTATTTGTGAATAGATTGATAGCATGCCAAGTGACTATGTTCATCCTACTTGAACTATTGGTGGCCATTTGATTAAATTTCTTATGTCTTTCAAAGCTATTTTTTCTTATAATACCATTTTCAATAGGATTATCATATGAATATATTTATTAGTTTTTTTAAACTGCTATGAGCTTTATTATTTATCAATTTGGCGAACTTTTGCTTTCAATTTTATTCATCTCTTTGATTTTCAAAATTTCCATTTGGTGTTAAATTGGGGTTTTGGATGTATTATTTTTCTGAAAAAGATTTTTCCCAAATTGCAACCTAATTTTTTTAATGTTTTTTCTTTCTTTTGTTGATTGATTCAGATGTTTATCAACGTAAATTTTCCCCTAAAGACTTCTTTGTCCCAAAAGTTTTAGAATATTGTCTTATTGTTGTAAGTTTTCTTTGATGAAATTATTTATTGCTTCTGTGATTTATTCTTTTATCTCTTCTAGGAATTTAGGTAGAACTTGCAGCCATTCCGTATCTTTAGTTTAGTCTCTGCACATCATAATAACAATAATCACATTTATATACCACTATCTTGTACCCAAGTAGTGAGATCCATTGCAAGCTTCATACCCAGGTGCATAACTAATGTATGACTCTTTGCACTACTCCAGGCTTATAAAACAAACAAACAAACAAGGTATTTTATTTCTTCCTAAACTTGTTCATCCTTCTGACTCTGACATTTCTATTTATAGCAAAACTATCCACTCAGTAGCCCATATTTGCAATGTTAGGCTTATTTTTTTTTTACTATTCCTTCTCCTTCACCTCTTAATCCAAGATCATCATACCCTGCCAATTCTATCTTCATAACACTTCTTCTATTCCCATTTTACTATCCTACTTCAGGTCCTCATTGAAACCTCTTTAAGGTCTCACATTAGCCTTTCAACTGGCCTCCCTGCCTCCACCATATCCCAGATGGTTCTTGCATTATTCGCCCAACAATAGCATAAAGCAGCAATTCACCAGCTGTGCTTTCCTGGTCTGAGGACAACATCTTAAGCTTGAGTACTCATCACTCTTCTCTGTGAAAACCGAGAAGTGAAGCCTTTGAGTGATTGGTGGAAAGGCAAGAAAATGAAAACCTTTCCTCCCCCCTTTTTAAAAAGGATCCTTCTTTTTACATACAGGAGTTCGGGAGAACCCCACAGATGGAAGCAAGCATGTAGAGCTTGCATTCTCTCAGACTTTCAAAAGCTTTCAACGTTCAAAAAATGGCAGTTATAACAAGACTAAGGCAAGGAAGCTCCAGGTGCAATCACTAGTATCAGTTCCCTTACAGAGTCTATGAATGGCATTCTGGTGACCTTAAATACCCTTTTCTGTATCAGTTTCTCCTTCTGAAAAACATGGAATGATGAATGGTTCTAAAGGATGTTTTAAAATTATTTCAGATGTTTGAATGAAAGATCATTATGGATGATTGATCATTAAGAACAGCATTTGGCACACAGAATTCAATGAATGTTTTTTCATTTATTTATATATCTACATACATTCATATATACATACATACATATACTTACACATATATATGTGTGTGTGTGTGTGTGTGTGTGTGTGTGTGTAGATATCACCTGATATTTAGGAACTATCAGTATAAGGATAAGAACAGAGCCCAATAAATTTTGCAAGGGTAACAATTATATGCTCATGAGGTCTCTGAGGATGAAGACTTCTTTGTGTCCCTCACAGCTCTAGCAAAGTACTAAGCACAAAGGAGAGAGGGAGGAGTTTCATTTAACCACTAATGATAGGTTCTAGATATGACTGTCCCACTAACAAGCTGGGTGGTATGGGCAAGTCAATTTTTTCTCTCTGGACTCAAGCTTCTTCAAGTGTATGATTGATAAACAGAGTCTGATCTTTAAAGATCCTTCCAAGTTTACAATTTGATAGTTCTTTAGCGTGGTAGGTTGGCTGACTGTTGTATCTGATCCCAGCTAGAGCTTTCCTATGATGGTTCTGTATAATAACCACAGGAAAGAGATCCCTTCTGGGATGTCTGGTTCTTCTCACATGAAACCCATAGTCCCCTGAATAGTTAACCCTAGTTTCTTAGCTTAGCTAACTCACCAGAAGGAGCATGTCAAGGGATCCAGGTGAAGGGAGGAGAGAATGGACTGTCTCCCAGGTCTGGAATGTTCTTCCTTACCTCCCAATCTTAGCATTCCTAGTTTACTTTAAAACTATTTTGTAAAAAAAAAAAAAAAAAAAAAAAAAAAAAAAAAAAGACTCCAGACTGCCATTGTATTCCAACTGCCTTTTTCTACTATTTCTATGGTCCCCTAAGGGTCCAAATTCTTAATAAATGCTTATTGGCTTGACTTGGAAAAAATGCCATCTCTTTCACAAGAACTTTCTTGATCCCCAGATCCGCACTAAAGCCTCCCCTAAAAAACTGCCTTCTATTTCTTGTATATGTAAGTTATACAGGGGCGGCTAGGTGGCACAGTGTATAGTGCATTGGACTTGGAATCAGGAAGACTCATCTTCATGAATTCAAATCTGGCCTCACACACTTATTAGTTGTGTGACCCTAAATAAATCACTTCATTGTTTGCCTCATTTACTCCTCCATAAAATGAGTTGGAGAAGGAAATGGCAAATCGCTCCAATATCTTTGCCCAGAAAACTCTCCAAAAGGGGTGACAGAATAGAAACTTCTTCAGGAAAGGCTCTTGCTTTTGTCTGTTATCTTCAGTATAGAATTCAGTGCCCAGTATGCACTAAATGCTTGTGGTTTGATTAATATTAAGTGTATCGTCACCAATGAGCTTCTGTATTACATTTCAAAGGTTCTAAGTTTAAGGAACCATAGACTCATGGAATATCAGAGCAGGAAAAACTATCTGACTTCTTCTTTGACAAAGAAGGTTTTGCTCAAGACAGAAATAACTGGAGACATTCTAAAAGACTTTGCAGTTCATTCTTAGACTTGAACAAGGAGCTCTGACCTACAGTCACCCCTTTGGCTGGGCCACGGAAGCTCATGAATGTAGCTTTGCCGTTTTCAAAGCTTTACTTTTGGACTGAGTTTGGTCTTTACATCCTGAACTAAACGATCACTGCCAACAGAACACACACAACAGGAAGTGGGAAGGACTGGGCCTGGGGCCAAGCTATGTAGGGGTCTGTGTAAGAGCTGAGAACAGACCTTCCATCTGTGGTTTGAGTTCAGGCGGTATGTGAAAACCGAGAAGTGAAGCCTTTGAGTGATTGGTGGAAAGGCAAGAAAATGGGCTCCTCCCTCTGAAGAACATTTTTATGACTGCGGTCTCTGTTTTCCCACCATGTAATTCACCCCAGGTTTCATAGATATTTATAAAGTCATGGAGAATTGGAAATGATCCCCAAAGGGAATGATATCATCACAACAGAAAGTTCTAAAGATTATCTACAACATCTCAATTCACTGGTGAAAATAAACCTTGATGCTCTGTCTCTGTGGATCTTGACTGCTGCATGGCCTGAGTGAGGAGCAGTTTCTATGACAGTAAGGCAAACTGGACTTGGGGTCAGGAAAATGCAGTTTTAAATTCCATTTCTGACACTTGCAAGCTATAAGATGAGCAAGGTCCTTAAATTCTCTGCTTCTCTACCTGTAAAATGGGAATTGTAATAAAATTCTTAGCCCTTAAATCTTAGGATTGTTGTGAGGTCCAAATGAGAAAATACAAATAAAGCCCTTTGTAAAATAATTTTTTAAAAATTTTTTGCTACATTTTGAATTCTCCCTTCATCCCTTCCATCCTCTCTTTAGAAAAAGCCAACAATATGTGTATGCATTGTTTATGTATGTATATTATATATATGGGCATGCAACTATGTCCTGCATATACATATATGTGAACATATTCATAGGTATATATGCACATATATTCTTTTTTATTATAGTTTTTATCGACAAAACATATGCATGGGTAATTTTTCAACATTGAACCTTGTAAAAATTTCTGTTCCAGTTTTTCCCCTCCTTCCCTCTACTCCCCCCCTAGATGGCAGGTAGTCCCATACATGTTAAAGTATATATTATATTTAACATCTACTGGTCATCCTGCCATCTAGGGGAGGGGGTGGGGGGGTAAGAGGTGAAAAATTGGAACAAGAGGTTTGGCAATTGTTAATGCTGTAAAGTTACCCATGCATATATCCTGTAAATAAAAGGCTATTAAAAAAATAAAATTAAATTAAAAAAAAATTACCCTGGCATGAGTTCTGCCAATAAAAAGTTATCATAATAAAAAAAAAAGAAAAGAAAAAAAATAAAGTATATATTAAATACTCTCTCTCTTTATGTTTGTATATATATATATATAAAGTATATATTAAATACTCTCTCTTTATATATATATATACAGTTATCTTGTTTATGCACATATATTCTTAACAAATGAAGGGGATATAAAAACAAATGATATCAATAAAAATCTTTTAAAGGGAAAAGTCTTTGTATATACATCTATATATTTGCATATACATATATATGGGCACACATATATACCCTGTGTACATATACATGCATATGTTTATGTCTCTATTTGTGTATATGTATATACATATACCTATATTTATGTATATAAATACACACATACATGTGCATATCTATTTATATGTGCATATAATATACATACATATAAAGAATATACATTTATATATTATATTTTAATAGATAAATATATATTTTTAACCAGAGTAGGATCCCTTTGCATGATACAGCTTCTTGGAGCTACGTACGGGTGAGAGTTAGATGGATCAGGTGGACACCAAAGGTGGAAAGCAGCCTTATAAAGGACTCAGCAGCCTTCACAGCAAGTACTAATCTTCCCTAAATATACCCTAAACCCCGTAAAATGTTCAAAATAAGAGAAACTACCCCTAAATGTTCACAGAGACTGTTTGTATCTAACCTGTGGCAGAGCAAACCAGACTCATGTTGGTCTGATCAGCCAGTCAGACACATTGTAACTCAACTGTAACCATGTACACACACATATATAAAACCATATAATCCAAACTTCCAAACATCAGTTCTGTCTCTGAAGGTAGATAGCTTTTGCCTTCATAAGTCTTTTGTAATTGATTTGAATGATCACATTACACAGAATATTAATCATTCATAGCTACCTTTTGAACAATATTGCAGTTACTGTATATGATGTTCTCCTGATTCTACTCATTTCACTCTGCTTTATTTCATGCAAGTCTTTCTGTATTTTTCTAAAATCAATCTATTCAACATTTCTTAAACTGCAGAGTATTCCACATATAAAGCTCTTTGCAAACCTTAAAGCACTAGAAAAATGTCAGCTAGCAGTATTACAAATTAAGGGAATAAAGTTATCATACAGAAAGGGAAAAATATCTTCTGGTCCTACTTAGACTTAACAAGTGAGGTGTCCATAAAGCTATTATATTTGAGTGACTTTTCCCTTTAAAAGATTTTTATTGGTATCATTTATTTTTATATATCCTTCATCTGTTAAAACATTTCACCATTTTCCCAGCCCAGAGACCCATCCCTTGTAATAAACAATTCACAGCAAAGAATAGTTAACATTTTGGGGGAATTTTGTAACAGGCTTGGTACTAGGAGCTCCTTGGTGTTCCCTCTAACTATACAGATAGGTACCTTCTATAGTCCTTAGAAGATGGCCTGGGTGGGACATGAGATTGCCCAGTCACACAGTCAGTTGATGTCAGAAGTGGCCCTTGGACTTCTGTCTTCCCAATTCCACTGGCCTTTTTTTGTATTACATCAAGTTGCTCCTCAGTAGTTGGCTTTTCAAAGAAAACTCATTATTTGTCTGTCCTAAGCAAAGATTACAATTGTATCATTAGTAAAGTACTGTATTAGCACTAACAGAGACAGTGGATAATGGGTCAAAAGTCAGTAAAATCTGAATTTAAATCAACTTCAGACACTTACTAGCTATGTGATCTGGGCAAGTCACTTATCCCTGTTTGCCCCAGTTCCCTCATCTATAAAATAACCTGAAGAAAAAAATGGTCAACCACTCCAGTGTCTTTGCCAAGAAAAGTCCAAATGGGGTCATAAAAAGTCTTATACAACTGAAATGTCTGAACAACATATGACGCTAAATAAATGATTATTCCTTTCCCATTAATCTTATTGTATCCAGATGGAGCATAGGGTGCCATGGTAGCTTGAAGGTATATAAGTACTTAAGTTCTGTTTCTGAGACCTACTAGCCAAGTGACAAACCATGGGAAAGCCCAATTAACTGATTTCAAATCAGTGACACTGTATACCAAGGTCACTTTTCTCAATAGTCTATATGATAAAGGGAGGGAAAGTAGTGGGCCAAGAATCAGGTCCTACTGTCAATTATCCCCTATATAACTCTGGGCAACTTTCTCCACTTTGAGCCCAAGAGTCCTCATCTATAAAATGAAGAGTTGGACAAGATGCTCTTTAAGATTCTTTTTAGCCCTAAATCCATCATCCTAAATCACTATCCCCAAGTTTGCATTTGGAATGCCTTCCCCCAAGGCACAAGTCACCAGCACTTATTTGAGCTGGACTTGGCATTTAGTGAGCTAGTCACAGGACAGAGTTCTGTTTGTCATGTTATCATCTTTCCAATTCACTCCTCCCAATACATATAAAGGAAGTATCCCCTTTATTAAAAAAAAAAAAAAATTGATCCAGACAGCAGAAATAATAAAAGGAAAACCTGAGCCAAAGGAAGAAACAAAGGGACTTTGCAAGTTGCCAGAAATTTAGCATTTGGTCACTATTCTTGCCAGACATTCTTAGCCTAAAGGACAAAGTTCTCATTTAGTCTAACCCCACATGCATTTATGAAGCATCTTTTCTGGACCCAGCTCTGTGTAGGGAAATCCAAAAACACTTCAGGGCCAGCGCTTCCTCTTTAGAAACTCACAGTATTTGCAGGCAGATTACCTATGGGAAGGCCCCTCTTTGTTCTTGGAGGAGAACCAGCCAATTTCAATTTATTAACATCTTTATCATACCACTAGGATCTTCCTCCAATCCATTCTCTGGCAGGAAATCAACTATAGATACCAGGAAGATGCCAAAAATGATAAGCAGTCGGAAAGGGTTACTCAAAAGATATTTTCCAGGAAGGAAAAATCAAAGCCAGTGATCAATCTACTTTAGCTTTGAAGCAGAACTAGCTGGAGCCCCTGGGAGAAGGATCCTTAATTTTTGACCTTTGACTACCATCTTCCTAAGAAATATCCAAGAGGCATTGCTTTTGGCCCCATGGCCCTCACTTTTCACTATTTTCTTTTTTTTTTTCTTTAAAAAATTTTTATACATTTATTTTATAAGATTTTTGAGTTTCAAATTTTTCTCCCTCTCTCCCTTCTTCCTAAGATAATAAGCAATTTGATATAGGTTATATACATATAATCAGGTAAAACATATTTCCTTATTAGTTATGTTATGAAAAAAGAAACAGAACAAAAGGAAAAAATACTATGAAAAAAAATGACTTTTTACTATTTTCCAAACCAGAGGTATCAAAGTTAACAATCCTGCAAGCAAATATAAAACTCCCAAGTGGAACTAGAACCAGATGGAAATGTAATTGGGAAATATTGAACAAAGTAAATAACAACCTAACACAACATAGATAATGCTAATTTGTGGTGTCTAAGTCACTATGCAGCCAGCAGGGATTCATTTCTATTTAAGTCTGATACCACTGTTCCAAACCGTTGCTGACTACTTAAGTCCCCAAGGTACCTGACATGTTGGGTGCCATAAATCTGCTCAGCAACTTGAGATGAGACATTTTTTGTACTTGATGGATGATTAATCATATTTTCATCCTCTTTCAGACATAGCCACTGTAATTTTACTTCCTGATTTGATATCTTCTCCCTCTTTTCCTTCTATTCTTTGTCTAGGATTTGTTTACAAGGAAAATTGAAAAGACAGACTCACACCAATAACAAGGTTAAACTTAGAACTAAATTTAAAAGAAATCTGAGAGGCACACTGATATAAGGGATGGAGGATTGTCTTTGCAGTCAAAAATACCTGGATTCAAGTTTATCTATTGACACATACTAGCGACTCTGGGTAAGCCACTAGACTCTGGGTTTTAGGAAACTCTCCAACATGATAAATTGCAGAACAATGAAGATTTTTATTTCTCATCAAGGAAGTTTCCTCAAAAGAAAGCTCCTGCCCTACTTCAGTAAAATCAGGCCAAGACCAAAATATAAGAACTAAAAAAAAGAAAAAAAAATGTCTACTTATTCCTAGATTGGAACTTAAGATTTCTAACCTAAACTTTAACTAAATTATAGGATTTACAATTGGAAAGGATCTCAGATTTCATGAAACCCAAGAGTTCTTAACTGAAATCCATGTTTATTGAGGGTCTATAGGTTTTAGGGTCCGTGATATTGGATAGGGAAAAAATATTATCTATTTTCTCTAACCTTTTAACTGAAATTTCTTATTTCTTTTAATTATGATTTTTTTAAGTTATTTTGAAAAGAGGTTGAGAGACTTCACCAGATTGCCAAAGTCATCCACAACACTAAAAAAAGTTAAAATCCCCTGACATTGTGCCTTTCTTTTAAGCCCTTCTCACATGGAGGCCATCAAATAGCTATTCCAGGTTTGAAGTATTCATTGGCTTAATACCAATCAAAAACAGATCATGAGAGAAGAATTTATGACCAAACAAAAGATAGAGAGCATTACAAGATGCAACATGAATAATTTTGATTATATTAAATTCAAAAGATTTTGCTGAAATCAAATCAATGCAACCACAATTAGAAGGAAAGTGCAGAACTGGAAAAAATTTTAACAACAATTATCTTTAATAAAGACATCATTTCTCAAATATATAGAGAACTAATTCAAATTTATAAGAACACAAGTCATTCCCCAACTGAAAAACTGTTGAATAATATGAACAGTTTTCAGAAAAAGAAATCAAAGCTTCCTCTATGTCATATGAAAAAATTGCTCTAAATTACTATTGATTAGAGAAATGCAAATTAAGACAACCCTAAGACAACCTCTCACCTATCAGATTGGCTAATGTGACAGAAAAGGAAAATGATAAATGGTGGAGGGAATGTAGGGAAAATGGGACAATAATGCACTATTGGTGAAGCTGGGAACCAATCCAACCATTCTGGAGAGCAATTTGTTTTATTTTTTTTTTTTATTTATAGCTTTTTATTTACATGATATACGTATGGGTAATTTTTCAGCATTGACATTTGCAAAACCTTTTCTTCCAATTTTTCCCCTCCTTCCCCTTACCCCCTCCCCCAGATGGCACATAGACCAATACATGTTAAATTTGTTAAAGTATATGTTAAATACAATATATGAATACATATCCATATAGTTGTTTTGCTGCACAAGAAGAATTGGACTTTGAAATAATGTAAAATTAACCTGAGAAGGAAATCAAAAACAAAGGTGGACAAAAACAGAGGAACTGGGAATTCTATGTAGTGGTTCACACTCATTTCCCAGAGTTCTTTCGCTGGGTATAGCTGGTTCTATTCCTTACTGCACTATTGGAACTGATTTGGTTCATCTCATTGTTGAAGACGGCCATGTCCATCAGAATTGATCATCATATAGTATTGTTGTGAAGTATATAATGATCTCCTGGTCCTGCTCATTTCACTCAGCATCAGTTCATGTAATTCTCTCCAGGACTTTCTGAAATCATCCTGCTGGTCATTTCTTACAGAACAATAATACCTGGAAAGCAATTTGGAATTATGCCCAAAGGACTAAAAAACTTCATATCCTTTGAACTTCTGCTATGTCTCTGTCCCAAAGAGATTAAAGAAGAAAAAAAAGCAAAAGCACCTATTTGTACAAAAATATTTTATCTGCTCTTTTTGTGGTGGCAAAAAATGGGAGATTGAGGGGGTGTCCATCTATTGGGGAATCACTAAACAAGTTGTGGTATATGATTGTAACAGACTATTGGAAAAAACCTGGAAAGACCTATATGAACTGATGCAAAGTGAAGTGAACAGAATCAGGAAAACATATTACACAGTAATAGCAATATTATGCCATGATCAACTATGAATAACTTAGTTATTTTCAGCAATACAATGCCCTAAGACAATTTCAAAGGACTCATGATGAAATTTTTTCTCCAGAAAAAATAAATAATTTTTTTTTCTTTTTGTAATTTTGTAAAAATAAATTGTTTTTCTTTTACAATGTGACTAATATGGAAATATGTTTTGAATGATGGCACATGTATAGCCTATATCAAGAAAGAGGGAAGGGTGAGAGGGAAAGAGAAAAAAATGTAATTCAACATTTTAAAAAGTTAATATTAAAAATTGTTTTTACTTGTAATTGGGGAAAAATAAAATATTATTTTAAAAGTAGAACTCATGAGCTCCCATTAATGTATTTGCTTTTTTTTTTTTTCTTTTTGCTTTTATTTCAACATTACAGTTATTTTGGAATATACATACATATACATATGCGCATATATATGTAAAATCTTCTGCCTTCCACTCAATGAGACTTCCCTTGTAACAAAGGAATAGTTAAACAAAACCAGCTGACACATCAATCATGTTTGAAGTCTGAACATTTATGACCACAGGAATATTCCATAGTTACTACACACACAAAAAGAGAGAGAGAGAGAGAGAGAGAAAGAGAGAGAGAGAGAGACAGAGAGAGAGACATTTCTTATTCTCTCCTCCATAATTACACAACATTCAAATTTATTTCATTGTCCTTTTCATTTATATCAGTGTAACCATTATGTATGTTGTTTTCTTAGTCTAAATTAATTCAAAAAGTCTTCCCAATTTTTTTTTAGAATTTCTCACATTCATTCAGTTCTCATAGTATAATCATATTCTATTGCATTCATATGCCATAATTTGTTTAGCCATTCCACAAAGAACGAGCACTTACTTTCTTCAAGTTCTTTGCTACCATAATAAAAGGGCTACTATCAATGTTTTTATATTTATGAGTCCTTTCTTTCTTTCTGTCTTTGCCTTCCCTTGGGCAAAAGCCAAATAGGAAGGATATTAGTTCAAAATAAAAGATTTTTATTCAAATAGCCTAACAAATTAAATGGCAAGTTTAAAATCTCCCTAAGCAGAATTGTATTTGCTAAGGAGTTACCACTACCAGAGGAGAGAGTACCCATTCACAAAGGAATATATATGGTGCATTTATGTAAAAAAAAAAAAAAAAAAAAAAAAGTATACTAGAGCAAACTAGAGCTCCTATATGCTATTTTACTCAAAGTCTCTGGCTCCAGTGAACACTGACTCCAGAATGGAAAATTTTCTTTTAATTCTTCTCAAATCCACCATTACCCATCTTTATCCCCTAAAATTAGTATGGTGACTTCATCCAACAAAAAGGAAACTCTATGGAGATAGAATGATGAGGCTTCCCTCATCTCCCATAATGTTTCTGATAAGAACATGCAAATTAAGCTGAGAACACAAGGATTAATTGAAGCCTTCCAGGTTATTATGTCCATTTTTCTAAATTTCCACCTTTGTTACTCATCACACCTAGCTGACAACTCCCTGGTTTCATTACATTACAGATAGGGAGACTAAGGACCAGAAAGATAAAGTTATTTGCCAACACCTCAAAAAAAAAATCAGAATCATTTAGTAGGCTACCTCCAAATTCCCATGAGAAAAAAAGCCCTTCTGTATACTATATTGTAAGGTAGCGGTTTTCAATGCATGGTCCTGGTACTCCTGGAGCATCCACAAGGAGAAGGCCATTTTCATAATAAAACTAAAATATTTTAATTTCTAATATAGTAAGAACCAACAGATAGAGATCACAACTTCTCTTGGAGGAGTGGGTCCTCAATAATTTTTGAGAATGCAAAAGGAACCAAAATGTTTGAGAACCATTGTTGTAGGGGATCTGGTCAATGTTAGTTTGGAAGGATTAGAAGCTACAAGCTGGAAAAAAAAATCAACATGAACCCAACTATGCTGGAAAACTGCTTAGAAGGAGACCACACTTTTCCTTTGCAATGGTTCCCAGATTTCTTGTTCACCTTTTGATTCACTCAGAAGGGAGAAAGATAGAGTGACAGGAGAATAGAATAACTCACTTCTATTAAGTGGTTTCTTTCTCTCCCTCTCTCTTTCTTTCTCTCCCTCCATCTCTCCCCCTCCTCTCCTCATTTATCAATTACAGACAACCCCTGATTTTGCCTCTTACTTCAACTCATGCATATATATAAATAATAAGAGGGCAAGGCAGTAATTTTTTTCTATTTGAATAAATATTTATTTGGTATTTATTAATATATTTTCTCTGGTGATTTTTGTTTAATCTCCTTTATGATTAAATACTTACTGTTAATTGAACCTCACATTGCAATTCTGGAAAGCAGATTACCTAACTTTGAGAACCACTCTTGCCCCAACATTCTCCAATAGAAAATGAGCTACAGATTCTGGGAAAGTGCCAATATTGGTATGAACTACAAGAAAGAATGCTAGAATTGGGGTAGGTAAACCCAGGATTGAGTTCCAGCTATGTCACTCAACTGTGTGATCCTGAGCAAGTCATTGAATGTCCATGTGTTACAAAAGTACTTTATAAACCTTAAAGCCCATATAAATCTATATAAAAATGAGTTACTGGTATCATTACATGACAGGACCTGTAAAACACCATTCCAATCTAAAATAACCAGGAGGAAAATTTTAGAGACTCTTTGATCCTAATTAAAATTTATCTGAGACATTAACATATCTAAATACCTAAGGCAGACAGTATGCGGGCAAGATAGGAATGCTTGATGTATAGACCATCTGACATAATTAAAGGGAACTTCTCAGATAAGTAGAGTGAAGGTCATTTATTTACCACATGAAACAAAAAGTGTTCCCTGGAAGTCTTTCTCCCAAGTTTTCACTCTAAGAACTAGCAAATTTATGCTATCTAATTTTAACTCCCTCACTTCAGGAGGGCAAACCTACTACTTCTTCCCAATTGATTCCATAATGAATTCACCACAGCAAATATTCCTAATATTTTATTCTTTCCTCAAGCTTCTCGTGTCATTCCTTCCCCTTTTCTCTGTAGAATATTTTGCCTCATACGTCACTGAAAAAAAGACCATTTTATCAGACATCCTGCTGTCATTATTCTTCATTATATCCTCCTCCATTACAGTCTTTGATGATGAAATAACCATTCCGTTTGCCAAAATCAACTCTGCTACATATGCTCTTGCTGATGGCCCCCACCTTCCCGGAAGACAGTTTCCACTGTCTCTTTAAACTTGGCTCTCTCCCCATCTATCAGCCATTTCTCTGCTGCTACAAACAAGCCCAGGGATCATCATCTTTAAAAAAAAAAACTCACTAGAATTTCACCATCAAGCATTATTCTATATCTCTCGTTCTCTTCTCAACTCTAAAAGCCATCTATGATTATGTCTTCACTTCCTTTCTTCTCACTTTTCTGAACCTGAGTTATTTGTTTCTCAACTTCAGGTGCCAGTGGTGGTGATTTCCAAGGGGATGTTGTAGCTAACCTGGGGTACCTGCTTGAGAGAAAGGCAGGGTTTTGGATTTGGAAGAGGGTGATCCAAATGGTGAAGGAAGGAAATCTTACCTATTATGTGCCAAGTATTGTTCTAAGCACTTTACAAGTATCATCTCATTCAAATCCTCACAACAATCCTGTTGGTAAGTACTATCATGGTTCCCATTTTACAGTTAAGGAAACTGAAGCAGACAGCAAGACACCTAGATGCCTAGGTAAGTGTCCAAGATCACATCAAATCTGATTCCAGGCTCAATTCCCTATCCACTATAATGTTTAGCTCCCTCTCATAGTTAATTTCATTGTCCCAAATAAAAATAATATGGGGAAGGAGTAGGGATGTGTTCTTGGGGATTAGAAAAGAAGACATACACAGATATGAATAGACAATTTTCAGATGAAGAAATTAAAACCATTTCTAGTCACATGAAAAGGTGCTCTAAATCACTATTGATCAGAGAAATGCAAATTAAGATAACTGATACCACTATACACCTCTGAGATTGGCTAAGATGACAGAAAAAGATAATAACGAATATTGGAGGGGATGTGGGGAAACTGGGACACTGATACATTGTTGGTGGAGTTGTGAACTAAGCCAATCATTCTGGAGAGTGATTTGGAACTATGCTCAAAAAGTTATCAAACTGTGCATCCCCTTTGATCCATCAGTGTTACTCCTGGGCTTATATCCCAAAGAGACCATAAAGAAGGGAAAGGGATCTGGATGTGCCAAAATGCTTGTGTCAGCCCTCTTTTTGGTGGCTAGAAACTGGAAACTGAATGGATGCCCATCAATTGGAGAATGGCTGAATAAGTTATGATGTATGAATATTATAGAACATTATTGTTGTATAAGAAATGATCAGGAAAAGATTTTAGAAAGGCCTAGAGAGACTTACATGAACTGATGCTAAGTGAAGTGAGCAGAACCAGGAGAACACTGTACACAGCAACAACAAGATGATACGATGATCAATTCTGATGGACGTGGCTCTCTGCAACAATGAGATGATTTAGACCAATTCCAATGATCTTGTGATGAATAGAGCCATCTATACCCAAAGAGAGGCTGTGAGAACTAAGGGTGGATCACAACATAGCATTTTCGCTCTTTTTGTTGTTGTTTGCTTGCATTTTGTTTTCTCATTTTTTTCTTTTGATCTGATTTTTCTTGTGCAGCAGAATAATTGTGGACATACATGTAGGAAGATTACACATATTTTACATATTGGATTACTTGAGATCTAGGGGAAGAGGTTTGAGGGAAGGGAGGAAGAAAAAAGTTGGAACACAAGGTTTTACAAGGGTGAATGTTGAAAATTATCTGTGCATATGTTTTGAAAGTAAAAATCTTTTATAAAAAATAAGAGAAATGTCATATTGTTCAGTGGTAGACAAAAATTATTCTTCCTCTTTCTT
Source organism: Sarcophilus harrisii (assembly GCF_902635505.1). Classification (NCBI taxonomy): domain Eukaryota; kingdom Metazoa; phylum Chordata; class Mammalia; order Dasyuromorphia; family Dasyuridae; genus Sarcophilus; species Sarcophilus harrisii. Next base: position 387,574,567 of record NC_045429.1, on the reverse strand, counting down.
TGCTCTCTGCTCTCTTCCATTCCTCAATATTTGTTTTTTCCACATTTTTGTCTCCTTTACCCTTTCTCTTTTTCTTTTGATCTTTTTTTCTCCCTCCCCTTTTTTCTTACACTCCATCCTCATCCCCCTCATCCTCTTTTCCTCTCTTCCATTCTTATCTCTTATCTGTCATCTTCCCCCAACTTTCAGGACTTCCTTTTTTTCCCCTCCCTACCCCTCCATCAACATTAGGTTGTCATTCTCTGCTTTCTTTTCAGGGTTTTCTGTTTCTCAGAAACCAGCTCTCCATACACTTCCTCCTTGTGTTTTTCCCCTGTGCCCTATATCATCTATTTTGCTGGATTAAGTAAGGGCTGTGTTGTGGATTAATCATGTTAGAGAGACGGGAAATGCACATCACTCCACTGAAGGACTTGGACCAGATGACCTGTAAGGTCCCTTTTAGCTTTAAATCTATGATCTTTTTATTCACATCTGTAAAATGAGGCTAATGTACTTGGCTGACTTCCTCATAACAAAGCTTCCCTCCCAGAACATTTGTTAATAGACCTCTGGAGTGCAGCACTGAAATACCCTAGTCTAGAATCAGTCTTAACAACCCAAGGGCTCAATCAAACTATTAAGGTTGGCCTTTCAAATGGGATGGTTTTTCTTTTGTTTCATTAATTGAATAGTGTCTCATTTCAGGGGAAAGACTCCCTGAAAATTCCCAGGCATGAGTCCAATTATCCTAACTCAGCATGACATGGCTCTCCTTGGCCACAGTCTGAATCCTAAGAGGTACTGTGCCTTCCACCAAAATATATATCAGAGATAAAGGATGAAATTCAAAGAGCCTTCGTAAAATTGGCTAGTTAAATATCCTGGGGCATATGGGAAAGAACTCATAGATTATGTTAACTTTTACAAATGTATCCCATAACTTTCTTTTTTTAAAAATTCCATATTAATCATATTGTGAAAGAAGAAATGGACCCAAAAAAATAAAGTGAAAAACAGTATGTTTCAATTTTTGTTTACACTTCATCAGTTCTTTTGCTGGAAGTGGCTAGCATTTTTTCATCATGAATCCTTTGGAATTCTCTTGAATCATTGTATTATTGAAAACAGCTAAGTCATTCACAGTTGATCATGGTATAATCTTGCTGTTGCTGTGTACAAAGTTTTCCTGATTCTGCTCATTTTACTCAGCATTAATTTAAGTAAGTCTTTCCAGGTTTTCAGATATCAGCCCACTTGTCATTTCTTATTACATAATAGTATTCCATTACAATCATGTAACACAACTTGTTTAGCCATTCACCAATTGTTGGGCATTCCCTCAATTTCCGACAAATAGGCTCTTTCTCCTCCCCCATTTTAAAATCTTTTTTGGGGGATACAAACCTAGTAATGGTGTTGCTGGATCAAAGTAACCCATAACTTTCTCCAAGTCTTCAATTCCAAGAAAAATCTTTCATCTAGATCATTATTACCCTAGAGCTGGGAGGATCTCAAAGGTCATCTAGTCCAAATACTTCATTTTACAGATAAGGAAAATGAGACTCAGAGATAAGTGACTCAACCAAATTCAGTGATTCTGTCAGAAATAAGCTTTGGGCACAGATCTTCAGTGTGTTTTCACAAAGGTGAAAAAGTACTAAGTGATAGGGAAAAATGATGATAACTCAATTAACTTTCCATTTGTTTCAGAGACATAAAAAGATCTATATGAACTGTCTTTTCACTTCTTACAACAAAATGGTATTCTATTCCATTCATGTGCCATATTTAGTTCAGCTATTCCCAAATGATGGGCACTTCCTTAGTTTCCTATTCTTGATCTCTGGAGAAAAAAATCTGCTAGAAATATTTTTATATATCTATGACCTTTTTCTCTTTCTTTTCCTCTATCTCTTTGAGATACAGGTTATTGATTAGGGCTAAGTTTGCAATCAGTTCTGGGTGTTCTGGTGTGACTGGACTAGTTCAGAACTTTGGATACTAAGTCCAAGACTTCCCCTATTCCCCAGCTCTTCCCTTGGTCGCTTATCGTGACCAGAATTTATTGATAAATGATTGACAAATATCTCTTAAGTGCTTTCTTTGTGCTAAGGATTGTGTTAAACTCTGGGAAGACAAATGAGAGAGAAGGGGGAGAAGGCAAGAGCCTGCCTCCTGAGCACTTCCTCCAAATGGAGTGCTCACCAATGAAGGATGAGGAAACTGTAAGAGTAGAAGGTTCTTCCAGAATGAGACATGCTGGAGAAGTCCAGGGACTCAAAAGCAGAGCCAGAAAAGAGATGAAAGATGGCAGAGAATGAACCTTTTCAATTCTGATATCCTATTCTATTTCAAACAGGTTTCTCTCCATTAAAGGTCAATCATTTCAGGAGCTCTGTGTGATAGTTGTATATTTCTAAACTTCTTTTCCCTCTACATTTCCCTGTCTTTCTGAAGAGTAAGGAATGTATTAACAGCTCTATCAGAGTCACAAAGCTTATAATTATCATCATTATTCATTAAAATTATTCCTACTTTTAGGGCCCACGCACTATTTAACTCTTAGACTGGGATAACCTAGAAATAGCTTCACAAATGTCCCATATCTGCACCTCTTCCAGATTAGTAAAACCTGCCTATGGCTGCTTATTTATTTGATTTGCTACCTATCCACCTGACAATATTCCATTAAGATGAGTATTTGCCCATGAATTATCACTAACTTAAGTAACAGCATAGTTTAAGTAATCTACCATATCCTTATGCCCAGAAAGCTCTTTCATAATTATTTCTCTTTTGCAATGTTGAAATCAGGTATATTATTAAAGATGCTGGTGGTAATGGTGCTCAATCATTTTCACTCATGTCCAACTCCTCATGACCTTCATTTGGTATTTTCTTGGCAAAGATACTGGAGGGATTGGCCATTTCCTTGTCCTGCTGATTTTACAGATGAGGAAACTGAGGCAAACAGAGGTAAATGACTTATTCAGAGTCACATAGCTAGTAAGTATCCAAGAAGAGATTTGAACTCAGAGACCCAGTACTCTGTGCACGATGGCCCCATCCAACTGCTATAGAAGACCCACTATAACTTCTTGATTTTCTAACCATTATTCAGCCTGGTGTTCTTCTTAGATCATTGTTGAAGTGATTGGGGACTGAATTGTACTATTTCCTCCTAATATGTCATATTATCTTGGTCTCTTATATGGCATTTTACAATCCACAAAGCTCTTTTAAACACTTATACTACCTGCCTTACTATAAAGACCCCCAAATAGTATCATTTTGCAAATGAGGAAACTAAGACTCAGACAGGTTCGTACACTTAGAGCTGCCAAGCAATGGCTTGCCATTCCTTCACATAAACTATAGTGTAAGTGGACAGAGAAAGCTGTTATCTGAGAAATGAGGTCCAATATGTAGAGCTTCAGATACTTCTTCTGGAATACTGATAGAAATAACACATTATCGTAGTTATTCAATTATGACCAGCTCTTCATGATCTCATTTGGCAGAGATACTGCAGCGGTTTGCCATTTCTTTCTTCAGTTCATTTTACAGATGAGAAAACTGAGGTCAAAAAGAATTAAGTTACTCGCCCAGGTTCATACAGCTTCTGTGTGTGTTGGTGGCTAGATTTGAATTCAGGAAGAGGGGTCTGACTCCAAGTCCAGTACTGTATTCTCTAATGAAAACTAAGGTTTTCGACAATACTTGGGGCCATTAGGACATTGATTATTCAGCTTCCAAACAAGGATGATTTTTCTTATGCCATACAACCTCTGCTTTTGACACCTTGATATAAGTTATCACCTTTGCCACAGGCTTTATAGAAACAAAAAAGGAAATATAAATTCCACCCAAGCATGTTTATCATCAGTAAAACATACTTTAGGATAGATTAACAATAAAAACAGATGAATCAAGGGGTGGAGTGAGTTTGAAGCTACTGGATTTAGAACTAGAGGAACTGCGGTCAGTCCTCACTCTGCTATTTAATAGCACTGGATTCTGGGATAATTCATCTGTCCTTTCTGCTTATCTTTAAAATAAGGGACTCAGAAGATAGAATCATTAAGTCTCTTAGTCCTATGAGACTGGAGAAAGGGAATTTGTAGCTAAATTTTAGTTTTCCTTGCTATCGCTCCATCCATGGAGAGTCAAGAGTTGCCTGAACTATCATCATAAAACAAATAATTATATTCCCATTCCTATAGCACTTTAAGCTTTACAAAGCACTTTGCTTATATTATTGTAAGTAACAATATGGACACCCTACAACCAAATATCATCTCCACTTTTCAGATGAAAAAACTGAAACTCAGTGGTTAAATAATTTGTTCCTGATCATGTAGCTAGGGTCTGAGCCACAATTTGAATACAGATTTCATGAGTCCAAGTCTAAGTACTCTTTGTTCTCCACTATCTTGTAAACTTCTAGTCACTGAATTACTAAATCTATCAACCCTTAACTCTCCTCTCAAAAAAAGAGAAATAGAGGGAGAAAGAAAGGAAGGAAGGAAGGAAGGAAGGAAGGAAGGAAGGAAGGAAGGAAGGAAGGAAGGAAGGAAGAAAGGAAAGAAGGAAGGAAGGAAGGAAGGAAGGAAGGAAGGAAGGAAGGAAGGAGATGGGAGGGAGGGAGGAAGTGAGTAAGGGAGGGAGGAAGGGAGGAAGGGAGGAAGGGAGGGAGGAAGGAAGATGAAATGACAGTGCCCTACTCTTAGAAAGATGTTTATTAAATGTTAGTTTAATTGAATTGGTCCTGAACTGTTACAGTTCTATAATTAAGGAAAAATATAGGGTAACTTGGCTTTTATGTCTCCTGCTAGTAAGGCCCTCAGGTTTGTCTTGAGAAAACAAGCCAGTCTGAGAAGCTCTCATTATCCTAGAGGGACAAACTTCCTGGAGAGTCCCAAGGTGGCAATTTCCATGGCTGGATGGCACTCACTATGCCTAACTTTCTGGCCTGTCAGGCAGGTGAAGGATCCCAAGAATTCTCACCTGATCATCTGAAACTTCAGAGAGGAGCTGTTCCCCTTTAACCAAGACTTATCAAGTTCTATTGTGTTTTGAAAAAAAAAAAAGACATCTAGTCTTCCTGTGAAAGGAAATGAGCCTTGTGTCCCAGTAAAGCTTGGATATTCATGGGCTGTTCCTGGACTATTGGGGTTTTTGCCTCTTCTCCTGGGCCAGCCAGCAAGAGTGTTTCACTTGCTTATAAACAGCTGTCTCCTGAGAAAGATAGTCCAAAAGTTACTCTCTTCTAAAACAAAATACAAAAGAACCTTGATAAGAAGACATTGCAGAACATGACTGATGCTGGCTTGTAAGAGGTGGTATACATACATAGACTGTCACAGCTGGACCCAGTGAGAGCTGGGAGAAAATCCTCTGACCATTATTAGCTATTAGGAACTTGTGACCGTGGGCAAGAGTTACCTACCTGAGCCTCAGATAATTCTCTCTCTGTGTAATTGGGGAGTTGTGGTCTGCCCAAGGGAGAGAGATCTGACACAGGGACTTACCACACCAACAAAACCACAGGCTCTTGATTGACCTGACATAATATCTTCCAAGCTGGATTATGCTTTTGGAAACCAAACAACCACATACAACAAATACCTTATATAACCCTACTTACAATAGAGACTCTGTGTAATACTATCTCTGGTTAGCCTATAATAGCTAGCATTTGTAGATCACTTTAAGGTTTGCAAAGTGCTTTATAAATACAATTTCATTTGATGCTCACAATAATCCAGGGAAGGAGGTGATATTATTGTGCCCATCTTACAAGTGAGGAAACTGAGACAGACAGGGATTAAGAGACATAGCTTGGTCATTTAGCTAGTGTCTGAGGCTAGATCTGAACTTGTCTTTCTGATTCCAGATCCATTTTTTTTCCTCCACTGTACCACACTAGTTTAAAAATAATTATAATGAAAATGGTAGCTCACCTCTGATAGGATAATAATTTTAGAGCTAGAAAGAGCTTCAGAGTTCCAGGCCGACCCCTTCATTTTCTACAAGTGAGAAAGCTGAAGCCCAGAGAGGTTAAATGATTTACCCAATTTAGGCCTTGAGTAAGCATTCAAACTAAGAATCCCTGACCCCAGATCCAATGTTCTTCCCACTCCACCACACTGCCCCAGTAAAGTACTTGTTCAGTGTGTTGTTATGGTACAGAGGTGATGCTGGGTTCTTGAAAGCTTTGCCAACAGAGGACAAGCTTTTGGCAGGGCTTCAAATATAACCTGACTATGAAAACTGTATATCTCTCATTTGAGGACAAGCCCAAATCAGTTTGGAGATGCCCATCACCAGGCAGTTGATTATCATTCATTATATATTATACATTCTCTAATTTTATACACAACTCATAGGTGGGTACTATTATTTTCTCTCATTAACTGATGAGGAAACTGAGGCTCAGAGAGCTTATATCATTTGCCAAGGAGTCACATAGCTCCTAAGTGTCTGAAGCAAGATTTGAGTCCACACATCAGAGCCCAAGCCCAGTACTTTGTAACATAAAACCTTATTAGGCTTGGTTAGGAAAGATATGAGTTATACATAGACTACAGAAAGGGATGCAGCTGGTGGATTTTAAACTGTTTCCTCAGCATACTGGACTTGATGATTCTGTAACAAAAAGTCACTGAAGTGCAAATATGTAAAGAAAGTTCTCAATCTCCTATCTTCTTCTGCACAGCATTAACCTCCAGGGGTCGGGTCTGGTCATTCTCCTCAAGAGGGCTGTGGGGAGAATTGAGCACCGTAATAAGAACTTCTGAGTAGCAGAAAGACTCCTTTGTAAGTACAGAACATTATCTGAAAAGAAAGAAGGAAGAAAGGAAGAAAGAGATAGAAGGAGAGAGAAAGAGAAAGAGAGAGGGAAAGAAAGACAGAAAGAGAGAGAAAGAGAGAGCGAAAGAGAGCAAGAGTGCAAGAATAAGCTACCAGTTTTTCTCATCCTCCCCAGTGGTCCAATAGTGATTTCTGGGTACCATATAGATTGTGTTGAAATCAGCTAATTCAATTCCATAAACTTTTATTATTAAATATTTATAATGTGAAGCCACTGTGGATGCATAGATATAACATATATCCTGCCTTCTGGGAGCTTACAACCTAAGTAGAAGGGAGACATTTATGTCTATGATAAAAAGGAAGACAGAAAAAAAAAAAAAAGTAATCCAAGGAAAACATGATGAGAAATTTGAGGTGTGAGACATTATTTTCAGCAGAGGGAGAATGACCAGATTAAGGAAGACCTTGTGACCTTTGTTTGCAAGATCAATGCAATGAAAAGTGACATTAAAGATTATCTAGTTTCTTCCTCCCCTGACTTACATTTTACAGATGGGGAAATAAAGCCCAAAGGGAAGAAATTAATTACCTTAAAACATTCAGGTCTGAAGAAGCAGAGAGCAGTTTTCAAAGGCTCTTAGACTCCAAATCCACTCCAAATCTTGTGTTCTTGGAGGCTTCGTGAAGGAAGTGACATCTAAATTGATCTTTGAAAAGAAAGTAATTAAGTTGGGAGTGAAGAGGGTTTCCTTTCCATTTAACTTCCCCAAAAAACAACAACAACGAAAGCTAAACACTTTAGAGCTACCACCAATCCCTTTGCAAAATGGTGAGAAAGCCTTTCAGTTTCAGAGATGGGTGAGGGTAACACAGCATTGACTGGGTATTCCTAAATTAGAATAATCCCAGAGAGTCTGGACCATTTCAGAATCAAACATTATTATAGCCATAAAGTCCCTTGAGTAATTAAAAGCACAATTCCATAGTCCTTAAGAAACCCTTATAGACCAGTTACACAGCTCTATGGACACAGATTAAACTACATTGTGCTTTCCCATCAATGGGGGCAGGAAGAGGATATGTGAAAAGTTTCTGAAAGGTGATACTGGGATGATCTGGGATAGAGGGTTCCCTTTTTCGTTTTTTTTATATCTGGTCTGAATCCTAAGAGCTTTGACTCTGGAACTGAGCAAGAGAAGGATCTTTGTTAGTTACTGACTACCCCAAATTGGTGTGATATAAAGATGAATAAAAGCATTGGCTACTTTCAAAGAATTTATTGTCTGATATAAAGGATAAAAGCACATATCTACAATTCAAAGTATAAAAATATGAATACGAGAAGTACAAAGTGCTAGCAGAGTTCAACTATATATCATCTATGAAGGGAAAGGAAAAGAACAAGCATTTATATAACTCCTATCAAATGGCAAGTTCTATCCTAAACACTTTTTAGTATCATTTGCTCCTCACAAAAACCTTGCAAAGTAGGTACTATTATTATCCTCATTTTACAATTGAGAATACTGTATTTAAGTGACTTGGCTAGGATCACACAGTTAGTGTCTGAAGCTGGATTTAAACTCTGGACCAAGCATTCTGTCCACCCAGCTGCTTCTATATATAATTATATGGAATCTGAGGACACTCTCTGGCTCCCATGGTAGGGTCCCCAGACAAAGCTATATACTGGGTTCAGAGTCTTTGGTCAGGAGTATAACTACATAGTCTAACATGAAGGCATCTTCATTCCCTACTACATGAGCAGGGGGAAGCCTCCTTTGATCGACTACTTTTATCTTTAAAACTGACCAGACCAGGCTATTCATTCTTTTCTGCTGCTCTATTTTTGGCTTTTTACAGAAGATGGAGATCCCAGTTCACTCACAGCCACAGCCAGAATGCCATGAACTGAACAAGTGAGAGGAAAAGGATTTTCCTTCCCCAGTTTCCTTTGGGAACATTTGTTTGTCTTCCTTAGTTTCAAGTGCGAGAGATGATCCCCATGGATGTAGTTAGAGCCATAGTCAAGCTTGATCATTACAATTACACAGTGTTTAGTTTCAGTTTTTTTTCAAGAATCTTATACTCTTTTTTATTTTTTAACAGAAAACACCGATGTTTTGCAAATATACAATATATAGAGTGTAGCTTCACACCATCAACATCAGATGACATGCAATACAGTTCTGATTTCCCTTAGCATGACAACATTCCTTCACAAGAACAGAGAGTCTCAAGGGAATTTGTACAATCCAGTTTATTTTATTTATTAAGATTCACCTTTTTAACATCATTTTTCTTCAGATGATATTCTGGCAATAGATATGAAATGCCATAGTTCCAGAAGAATTAAAATTTCAGATTACCCAAAAGAAAATGGAGGAACATATAATGGATATGAGTTTAATAGACTATAATAGACATATAATGGATATGAGTAGGTTATAATTGACTACTTATGAGGGATCATGAAAAAGAAATTGTATACAAGGATACATTCAGAGAAATGTAGGACTCTGCTTTGAGGCAGGTAGTAGCAGTGGACAGCTCCTCTGTTCAGCTGGTATCCATGCATTAAGGAACCTGGAAGACAGCATCAAGACATGCTGGGATGGGTTAATAGATGCATAGCTGGGCTGCTGTCTGCATTGATAGAAGAGAATGCTTCCATGATTGAGATCATAGATCTTTCAAAAGATTAATATAGAAGAACACAGACAAAAGTCTGTCTGACTGTCGTTCAGTCATTCAATTGGGTCCAACTCTTTGTGACCCCACATGGGGTTTTCTTGGCAAAGATACTGGAGTGGTTTGCCATTTCCTTCTCCAGCTCACTTTACAGATGAGGAAACTGAGGCAGACAAGGCTAAATGACTTGATTTCAGGTTCACTGGCTAGTGACTGTCTGAGGTTAGATTTGAACTCAGGAAGATGAGCCTTCCTGACTCTAAGTCTGGGACTCTAGCCACTGCACCACCTAGATACCCTAAGTTTTCTGTAATTTAAAATTTAAGACTGCAAAAACATGAGTGTGTTTGCTAAGAGGCATTATGTTGTAATGGAAAGAGGGCCAGCCTTGATGTCTTGGTGAGCTACCTCAGTGAGCCTGGAGGAGTTCTGTAGATCTCTGTGCCTACAGACAACTTTTTGAAAGCTTTACATTATAGATAAGTGGTATTGGAGGGTGCTTCTCCATTGAAAGTTTCTGATGCTGAAGAAATCAAGCATTCAGACATATGTGAACATTGATACAGAAATATGTGAGGTTTTATTTTGGACCTTTTATAGGAACAACCAGTGAGAAAACTGCTTCCATCAGTACCAGCCAACACTGGCTCTGCAATGTAGTCTTAGAGCTGTCTGAGGCACTGAGAGATTACATGATACGCCGGACAACACAATGGCTAGCAAGTGTGGCCCAAAGTCAGGAAGCCCTGACTCAATTTACTAGCCAGATGATCTGGGCAAGACAATTAACTTCTGTGTTCCTCAAATCATCAACTGTTACATAGGAATAACAGCACCTTCCTTCCAGGATTGTTGTGAGGATCAAATGAGACATTTCCTTAGTGCAGTCTGTGGCACATAGTAGGTGTTATATAAATGTTTATTCCTTCCCTGATCCCTCTCAAAAAAAATATTTGTCAGGGCTTGGACTTGAACTCAAGTCTTCTCAACTCTTCCAGACTTTCTGGCCATAATGTTGTGGGCCATGCTAATGCTTCATATCTATGTGTGAAGATTATGACTCTCTCTCTCTCTCTCTCTCTCTCTCTCTCTCTCTCTATATATATATATATATATATATATATATATAGGGTGTGTGTGTGTGTGTGTAGGTGTGTGCATTAGCGGCTTTCTGTATTTGTACGTGTATGTTTTTTTGTTGTTGTTGTTGTTCTTTCATCTGTTTTATTTTTTTTTTTATTGAATAGTCTTTTATTTACAGGTTATATGCATGGGTAACTCTCCAGCATTAACAATTGCCAAACCTCTTGTTCCAATTTTTCACCTCTTACCCCCCCACCCCCTCCCCCAGATGGCAGGATGACCAGTAGATGTTAAGTACATTAAAATATAAATTAGACACACAATAAGTATACATGACCAAACTGTTATTTTGCTGTACAAAAAGAATCAGACTCTGAAATATTGTACAATTAGCTTGTGAAGGAAATCAAAAATGCAGGTGGGCATAAATATAGGGATTGGGAATTCAATGTAATGGTTTTTAGTCATCTCCCAGAGTTCTTTCTCTGGGCGTAGCTGGTTCAGTTCATTACTACTCCATTGGAAATGATTTGGTTGATCTCATTGCTGAGGTTGGCCAGGTCCATCAGAACTGGTCATCATATAGTATTGTTGTTGAAGTATACAATGATCTCCTGGTCCTGCTCATTTCACTCAGCATCAGTTCGTGTAAGTCTCTCCAGGCCTTTCTGAAATCATCCTGTTGGTCATTTCTTACAGAACAATAATATTCCATAATATTCATATACCACAATTTATTCAGCCATTCTCCAACTGATAGGCATCCACTCAGTTTCCAGTTTCTAGCCACTACAAAGAAGACTGCCACAAACATTCTGTACATGTATGTTTGTATTAGCAACTCTCTGTAAATATGCGTTTGTGTGAATATGTGTGTGTATTAGCAGCTTTCTGTATGTATATATATATATATAATATATGCATATGTATATATATATATATATATATGTTTGTGTGTATACTTCTCTCCATTCTGTCGTACTCTCAGGGTGTGTATTAGCAGTTTTCTACATATGTGTGTATGTATCAGCAGCTTTCTGTATCTCTGTGTGTGCTATTACCTTCACAGTCACCTACACCTTCTCCCTCATGTGAATTCTGTTCACGTTTTTCCATAAGTCCTCCATGGTGGCCCACCTAACATTCAAAGGGCACTTCTCTAGATCTCTTAACATTACATAGTCACCCAGGAACTACATGGGCTGCCCACTGGTTGTCTCTTGCTCTTGTTTCACTAAATATATATATATATATATATATATATATTATATAAAATTATAAAATCACATATATATACATCACCACATACACATACATATGTATGTGTTTGTATATGTATGTGAAGCAACTAGATGGTCAATGGCTAGAGTGATGGGCTTGCAATCAGGAAGACCCGAGTTCAAACTTAGCCTCAGATATTTCCTAGCAGTGTGATCCTGAGCAAGCCATTTAATCTCCATTTGCCTTAATCCGCTAAAGAAAAAAATGGCAAATGCCTTCAGTATCTTTTCCCAGAAAACCCCATGGATGATAGGGTCACAAAGAGTCGGACAGGACTGAATGACTGAATAACAATGTGTGATGTGGTGCAGCCCTTGGAAATGATGTAATAGAAACCCCCCAAATAGACCCCAATATTTTTCAAGAAACAAGCAGGCCTTGGGAATGATATAATGTACCTATTGAGAATGATATGGAACAACTTTGGAGGATGTGTGTGAAAGAAAGGGAGCAGGACCTCTCAGATTTTGGCTAGGGTGACAGGAAAAGATAATGATTAATGATTGAGGGGATGTGGGGAAATTGGGACCCTGATACATTGTTGGTGGAATTGTGAACACATCCAGCCATTCTGGAGAGCGATTTGGAACTATGCTCAAAAAGTTATCAAACTGTGCATACCCTTTGATCCAGCAGTGTTTCTACTGGGCTTATACCCCAAAGAGATCTTAAAGAAGGGAAAGGGACCTGTATGTGCCAAAATGTTTGTGGCAGCCCTGTTTGTAGTGGCTAGAAACTGGAAAATGAATGGATGCCCATCAATTGGAGAATGGTTGAATAAATTGTGGTATATGAATGTTATGGAATATTATTGTTCTGTAAGAAATGACCAGGAGGATGATTTCAGAAAGGCCTGGAGAGACTTACATGAACTGATGTTAAGTGAAGTGAGCAGGACCAACATTATACACTTCAACAACAACACTATATGATGATCAATTCTGATGGACGTGGCTTTCTTCAACAATGAGATGAACCAAATCAGTTCCATTTGTTCAATAATGAAGAGAACCAGCTACACCCAGCAAAAGAACTATGAGAAATGAGTATGGATCACAGCATAGCATTTCCACTCCTATTATTGTCCGCTTGCATTTTTTATTTCCTTCTCAGGTTATTTTACCTTATTTCTAAATCCGATTTTTCTTGTGCAGCAAGATAACTATATGGGTATGTCTATATATCTATATTGTATTTAACATATACTTTAACATATTTAACCTGTATTGGACTATCTGCCACCTAGGGGAGGGAGTGGGGAAGGAAGGGAAAAGTTGGAACAGAAGGTTTTGCAAGGTTCAGTGCTGAAAAATTATCCACGCATATATCTTGTAAATAAAAAGCTAAAAGAAAGAAAGAAAGAAAAATTTAAAAAGAAAAGAAAGGGAGTTGAGCCTGACATCTTTAATCCATTAAGCTATCCTAAAAGGATGTCTGGTTTGTCATCCAAAAGTCTGGGCTGTTGTCTCACACCTGGACCCCAACAATGAACACTTCCTAGCTTAAGAAAAGGAGTCATTGTTAACCCCCACTACCAAACTTCCATCACTCATGGGAACCCCATCTCATGATGTCATTTACTCTGCTCTGTTCTTTGTCCCAAACTCCCCGAATCTCTATAAATTTATTTGCTTGCTTCTTGCTCTTTGCTATCTTCCTCTCTTGAAAGTAACATTATAATTATAATAAAACTTTGCCTCTTGACTTCTGAGCTTCCAAATTCTTTTGGGACACCTGAGGCATCTGTGCAAAATACCAATATTCTGAAGTTCCCCTGAAACTCAACATATGTTTATAATGTACATATAGTAGGTTTTGAGCTTCTGACTCAGGGTGCCTTCCTGGGGTCCCCTGCCTACTCAGGGCCTTTCACAAATAAATATACATACAATATGAGACAAGCTAAGGAGACTTCATATATGTTTGAATCCTGTCTCACTCAATTATTACATGAGCCTGTACAAATTGTTTAACTTCTCTCAATCTCTTTTTTCCTAATATGTTAAATGGGAATCATATCTGCAGTTCTTATAAGGATCAAGTAAGATAATGTACATAAAGAATACCGCAACCTTAAAGCACCACATCATCAGTTATAGTTATTAGAAACAGGGATGGGATTGCTTTTAGAGCAGGGAGCATTTGTGCTATTAGGCTGTGGATCATTGGGTTGGTTAAGAAATACTATCTAAGTGGGAATTACTTTTTAAGAGAAACCAGTCAACAGAAAAGCCTGGCCTGAGCCTAGTACAGGGTCCAATCTATTATTCATTAGCTCTGGATGACAAATGGAGTGTAATTTTCAGCTTGACAGTCCTTCGGACACGATAGAGAACTCTGCTGGCCCATTCCAACCACAAGAGCGCAGCAATTTATTCAGATTAAAATTAGCCTTTGTGTGGGTCCTCCGAAGGCCCAAGGGGAGACCAGCCTGGATTTCAGAGCTAAGATTTTTCCTGTCCTGCTCTCAACACAGGCTGCCCAGACCCCCCAAAGCGGAAATGTAGAGAAATGCTATTTGGGAGCTCCTGCTTTCCCCCTTTCCATGTAACAGAAAACAAAGAATCTCAGTCTGCAGATGAAGAAAGCCCTTCTCTGGAATAATAAAATAAACACCAGAGGCAAATAGATGATCTCAAAAGCTTCGCTTCTCCCTCCCACCTCTTAGGCAGACTTAAACACACACACACACACACACACACACACACACACACTCTCTCTCTCTCTCTCTCTCTCTCTCTCTCTCTCTCTCTCTCTCTCTCAACCTTGAATGGAACAAAACTGTTTCCGGCTTTTTATAGGCAGCTGTGGGCCTGTTGACTCCCCTGGGCTAAGGCAGAGTGTCTGGCTGTCTGAGGTTGTCAGAGAACAGTAAGGAATGGCTGTGGGGCTCGATCATCACCTCCAGTCAAATAGAAAAGGGTTGGGAGGTCATAGACATACCTGGCCCACATGTTTCATTCAGCTCTCCTACAAAGGAGCAGCCATGGGCAACGTTTTGAAACAGATGAAGTTTGTCTAGAACTGGAGGACCATTTGTTTTAGAAATAAAAAAGGGAAGTAGAAGGAGGAAATAGTTTGTCCAAGGTCACAGAGATAGTCATGGTGGAGCCAGGATTTAAAGCCAAGGCTTCTGACTCCAAAGTCCAAAATCTGGGTTCAAATCCCAGCTTTTCTATTTGTTTGCTGGGTAATGCTCCACCCCACCCTACTGGGAAAGTCATTTCACTTTAATTGAGCCTAGCTATTCTTTTGAAAAGACCCCTTATCACTGAATAATAATCAACTAATAATGAGAACTCACATTTATATTAATACTTTTAACTTTAAAGGGGGCATTGAGGTGACTCAGTGGATAGACTGACAGGCCTGAAGTCAGGAAGACTTAAATTCAAAAATGGCCTCAGACACTTACTAGTTGTGTGATCTTGGGCAAGTCACTTCACCCTGTTTGCCTTAGTTTCTCCACCTGTAAAATGATCTGGAGAAGGAAATAGCAAAGCATTCCAGTGTCTTTGCCAAGAAAATCCCAAATGGGGGGTGGGGGGGTGGTGGTCACAAAAATGACTGAATTTTTTACTTTAAAAAGTGTTAATACCAGAGCAGCTAGACAGCAAAGTGGATAGAACATTAGCCTGTAGTTCAAATCGGGCCTCTAGACACTTAACACTCACTAGCTTTGTGACCCTGGGCAAGTCACTTAATCTCAATTACCTCGGCAAAAATTAAAAAAAAAAAAAATTACCAAAAACGCATTGATACCTCCTGAGGAATTTGCATTTCAAATGAAGCTTTATTCCAGATTCTGATAACTGCTATTTCCAGACATTTTCTTTCTTTCCTTAGTAAGTTTAATGCCTGAGCCCTTTTTGTAGTGTCTAGAAACTGGAAACTGAATGGATGTCCATCAGTTGGAGAATGGCTGAATAAATTGTGGTATATGAATATTATGGAATATTACTGTTCTGTAAGAAATGACCAACAGGATGATTTCAGAAAGGCCTGGAGAGACTTACACGAACTGATGCTGAGTGAAATGAGCAGGACCAGGAGATCATTATATACTTCAACAACAATACTATATGATGACCAGTTCTGATGGACCAGGCCATCCTCAGCAACGAGATCAACCAAATCATTTCTAATGGAGCAGTAATGAACTGAACTAGCTATACCCAGAAAAAGAACTCTGGGAGATGACTAAAAACCATTACATTGTTCCCAATCCCTATATTTATGCCCACCTGCATTTTTGATTTCCTTCACAAGCTAATTGTACAATATTTCAGAGTCTGATTCTTTTTGTACAGCAAAATAACAGTTTGGTCATGTATACTTATTGTGTATCTAATTTATATTTTAATGTATTTAACATCTACTGGTCATCCTGCCATCTGGGGGAGGGGGTGGGGGGTAAGAGGTGAAAAATTGGAACAGGAGGTTTGGCAATTGTTAATGCTGTAAAGTTACACATGCATATAACCTGTAAATAAAAGGCTATTAAATAAGAAAAAAAAAGTTTAATGCCTGGCTCATAGTATCTCTTTCCTTCCCAAATCTTGTCCTTATGTTTAGAGACCCTTCCAGTTCCCCCACTTCCTCATTTCCCCTATCTGTTTGTTATTCCTTCATCCTATCTCAGCACACACAAAAATGGTAATTCCTTTGACCTTGCCATCACCCACAAATATAACACTTCCACATTCATGAATTCTGAAGTTCTTTTATCTGATCACAATTTTGTGTCATCCCATCTTTCTTCCTGCCTTAGTCCCGCTGAGGAGCTTTCATCTTCCCTTTTCTGAGCTTGGCTCCACTACAACACATCCTGATCAAACTACTTTTCCTATTCTCTCCCTCCCTCATTCCTTCTCTAGCTCTTTTGTGTGTTTCCTTTCTTTATTACAGCAGTTCTTAACCTTTTAATGTGCTATGGACCCCAATTTATGGGCACATTCTCAAAATGGCACTTTTAAATGCACAAAATAAAACATGTAGAATTACAAAGGAAACCAAATATATTGAAATAAAGATATGATTTTTTTCCCCCTCTTCCAAGTTAGTAGATTCCCTAAAATCTATCCCTGGACTCCTTAGGTAGTTTGTGTAGCCCCTGCCCTATAGGTTTTAAGGCAGGAGTTGTACTGCTTGCTTTTATCTATGTCCCAATCATTCAGCATAGTTCATGTCACAGTATGCATTTAAATGCTTTTTAATCCATGAGCTATCTAGGCAGACAGATGGGGATAGGACGAGGGATGTTTCCAGTGCTCAAGTCACCACCTGGACCTACTCTCCCACAAGACAAGCCTTTCTAGGGACATGGAGTTATAAAGTCTGGTCCATCTCACCTAGACTAGAATGTATGAACCACTCAGGACCCAGTCTCACTACCGATTGACATGGGAGCTTTAAATTGCTCCATTTCTTTTTTTTCCTCTTAATAATACTTTATCTTTCCAACTCTATGTAAAGATAATTTCATTTTTGTAAGATTTTGTGTTCCAAGTTATTCTTCCTCCCAGTCTTACCTGCCCCTTCCCCAAGTCAGCAAGCAATCTGATGTAGATTATAAACATATACAATATTTTTAACATATTTCCATATTTGTCATGTTGAACAAGAAAAATCAGACCAAAAGGGGAAAAAAACATGAGAAAGAAAAACAAACAAACAAAAAAAGGTAAAAATACTATAAGTACACCATTCCCTATTTAGGCTGGTTCATCCCTCCTTAGGGAACTTGGTGACCTCTGTTCTCAGGGACCTATATTGATGCCAAACTTAATCCAGATACCCAAATAGCTTTCATTAACTACAGCCCTAAACTCCTGAAATAAAGAACTCCAGGCAGCCTCAGCCTCTCTCAGTAGCTTAGAATTACAGGTTTTCACCATCACCTTGATCCTCTCTGCACTTTTTTTTTTTTTTTTTTTTTTTTAATTTAATAGCCTTTTATTTACAGGATATATACATGGGTAACTTTACAGCATTAACAATTGCCAAACCTCTTGTTCCAATTTTTCACCTCTTCCCCCCCCCACCCCCTCCCCTAAATGGCAGGATGACCAGTAGATGTTAAGTACATTAAAATATAACTTAGATACATAATAAGTAGGTAGAAGTAGTGATTAGAGTTTAAGCCTATGGCCACAGGCCTTCAAATGAAAAGCATCATACAGATGAGCTGCTCCTTAGCCGGAGGAACAAATTCCATCATAATAGAGTCCATGATTTCAAAGGCCGTTGACTTTAACAGTTTGGATTCTCCATTTCTTAAAGCTATGTTAAAAGACAGATTTAGGTATGTTAGTTGTTAAATCTCATTTGGTGGAGGATGAAATTCCTCCACCAAAAAAGCACAGGGGACAATCCCCAATAGTCTTATTAAAAGAGATTTTTGTTTTATAAGATGTTACTATGATTTTTTTTGTATTTTTATTTTTTTAAATAATTATAACTTTTTATTGACAAAACCCATGCCTGGGTAATTTTATTTTTTATTTTTTTGCACTCACTTCTGTTCCGACTTTTCCCCTCCCTCTCTCCACCTCCTCCCACAGATGGCAAGCAGTCCTATACATATTAAATATGTCACAGTATATCCTAGATACAATATATGTGTGCAGAACCGAACAGTTCTCTTGTTGCACAGGGAGAATTGGATTCAGAAGGTAAAAATAACCTGGGAAGAAAAACAAAAATGCAAACAGTTCACACTCATTTCCCAATGTTCTTTCTTTGGGTGTAGCTGCTTCTGTCCATCATTGATCAATTGAAACTGAGTTAGATCTTCCGTTTGTCAAAGAAATCCATTTCCATCAGATTACATCTTCATACAGTATCTTTGTTAAAGTATATAATGATCTCCTAGTTCTGCTCATTTCACTCAGCATCAGTTCATGTAAGTCTCACCAATCCTCTCTGATATCCTCCTGCTGCTAATTTCTTACAGAACAATAATATTCCATAACATTCATATACCACAATTTACCCAACCATTCTCCAATTGATGGGCATCCATTCATTTTCCAGTTTCTAGCCAATATAAACAGGGCTGCCACAAATATTTTGGCCATACAGGTCCCTTTCCCTTCTTTAGTATCTCTTTGGGGTATAAGAAGCCCAGTAGTTACTATGATATTTTAATGAAGCTATGACTTTATTCAAGCAGGCACTTCCTCCAACAATGCAGATTGCAGTGTATCCAGAGTCTTACCCTAAGTCACTCAAAGACCTTGTCCTCCTATAAATCTTCCACAGGGTATCCATCCAACCTGATCTCTTAACACCTCATAGGTACCAATGGAAGAGACCTTGTCTGGCTGATTATTTTTTGTTCTTTGTTGTTGTTCAGTTACGTCCAATGCTTTGTGAAGTCAGGATCACTGAAAAGAGATAGAAGTGTCCACTACTCCAGCAGTTATTGGGGAAAGGAAAGGAAAGAAGTAAACATTTATATAGCCCCTATTATGTGCCAGGCATTGTGCTAAGTGCCTATTTCATGTGACCCCTGCAACAACAAGTTGAGTAATGTGCTGTAATTATCTCCATTTTACAAATTGAGGACATTAACTGGGACATGAATATATTCTTGGTGGAATTGTAAAATGATCCAACCATTCTGGAGACCAGTCTGGACCTATGTCTAAAGGGGTATCAAACTGTGCATCTCTTTTGACCCAGGAGTGCCATTACTGGGTCTGTATCCCAAGGAAATCAGAAAGGAGGGGAAAGGACCCACATGTGCAAAAATGTATGTAGTAGCTTCTTGTGGTAGCAAAGAATTAGAAAGTGAATAGATGCCCATCATTTGAGGAATGGCTGAACAAGTTGTGGTATATGAAGACAATGGAATATTTTTGTTCTTAAGAAGTTAATCTGAGCACACTTCTCATGGGCACATTTTGTGTTGCTTGCCTCAGACATAATATTTATTAGTTATAGCTCTGCCACTGACATTGCACAAATCAAAAAGATTGGGTGTTCTACAAGCTGGTTTTAGAAAGGCTTGGAAAGATTTACATGAACTGATGTTGAGGGAAACAAGCAGGAATGTACATTGTACACAGTAACAAGAAGAATGTGAGATGATCAACTATGCAAGGCTTGGTTCTTCTCAGTGGTTCTGTGATCCAAAGCAATCCCAATAGATTTTGGACAGAAAATGCCATCTGCATCCAGAAAAACAACTAAGGAGACTGAATGTAAATCAACACTTCTCCTTTTCTGTTATTTCTTTTTTTTAATTTCTCCCATGATTTTTCCCTTTTGCTCCAATTTTTCTCTCTTAACATGATTCATAAAGTATGTATATTAAAAATAAATAAAAAAAAACAAGTTGGGGATACAAAGGGAAATAAAGGTTATTGACCTCCTGCCTGAGGTCATACTGATAATAAGTGTCTTAAACCAAATTTGAATTCATATTTTCTCAATACCAGGCCCAGTCCTCTGAAGTTTGGGTTGTTTTTTGTTGTTGTTGTTGTTGTTTTAAAGGGGGAAGAAAGAAAGAAAATATGTCAGGTAGGCCTGTGTTTGTGGCATGACTCTGAGAGCTTCCTGCCTGAGTTCATTGCTTTACCAGATCTGACTTCTATTTGACTCAGCACAGAAACACAGTCTGTTGCAATACCCTTTCTCAATAGACTTCCGCCTTTATGTTTGGTTGAGAGAAACCCAATACAAAATTTGGAGCTGAGGCAAGGTGCCCGCTAGCCAGCTTCTCATTGTGGTGGGATTTTCTGTTTGCTAACAATCTTCACTCAAAGTAGCTTTTTGGAGCTGAAAAAAGGAGACTCTACAGTCGTTCCTCCTTCCCTCTCTTTGCTATGAGATCTTTACAGGGAAGGTTTCAGCTGAAAAAGGAAACTCCTCCAGAACCTCCCCCTCCTCCACTCAGTCGGTGGGTTCTATTGAAATTGGAAAGTACCCTTCCCAAATGAAGGCCCTCCAATTTATTTTTTTGCTCCCTTCAGCAGGCAGAACTGATTTTTTTTTCTAGCTGGGCAGAATTCCTTTGCTGGATTCACCACATAAGTCCACTTTCTGAGGTTGTGCTGGTCTTTGTCCAACAGAGTTATGCTCCAGCAGATTGCTTCTTTGCCTAGCAACTTCTCCAATTCTTGCCTGTCTCTCAGGGCCCATTTAGACTAATTTGGAAAGATTTTCTGCCTCTGGTCTGGAAATGAACAAGAATTAGAATAATTTTGGTTTTGCATTTGACATGGCTATAGGAGTTCTAGGATTAATGTGTGTCAAGGGACAAGCACTTTTTCCCTGATATCGTGAAAGTGGATTGTTCTTAAGAAGTTAATCTGAGTGAACTTCTCATGGGCACATTTTGTGTTGCTTGCCTCAGACGTGATATTTATTAGTTATAGCTCTGCCACTGGCATTGCTGTTGGCATCCAACTTTTGGGTTTGGCTCTATTGGGACATTTTTGTAGTTCATCATTCAATTGCGTCCAACTCTTCATGACTCTGTGAATCACACTGTGCATGAAGTTTTCTTGACAAAGACACTGAAGTGGTTTGCCATTTCCTTCTCCAGCTCATTTTATAAATAAGAAAACTGAGGCAGGGTTAAGTAAATTGCTCAAGCTCACACAGCTAATAAATGAGGGAAGATTTGAACTCAGGTCTTCCTGGCTTCAGACCCAGCATTCTATCCACTAAGCCACTTAGTTGCCCTCATATATATTTAAAACTGAAAGGAATTTTAAATTTTATCCATAAATTTCTAGAATAACTAAGGAAACTTAGTTTACCTCAGGCTTCCTCAATCAACAAATAGAGATAGCTAATTTGGAGACTTCTTGAACATCCGCAGGCCATTAAATAATTAGGTTCTTCTCTAAGCAGTTAAGTAAAGGTCAAGGGGGTTACCTCAGGTATTTCTCCTAGAAGAGCAACTCCTTGCTCTTCCCAGAATCTTAATGATTAACAGGTGCTTGGTGCCGAGTCTTGAATTGCCTCGAGTTATTATTCTGAGAAACTCTCAGTTTCCTGTTTCACTCAAATGGGATGTCCATTCGTTGGGGAATGGCTGAACAAGTTGTGGTATTGTTGATCATTCATTTTCTGAAGAGGGCTAGTCATCATGGGGTTCTATCTTGACTTTACATGGGAACTGTATTTAAGTGAAACAGAGTTGAAGTCATCAGGCTCACTCTCTCTTTCAGAGTCATGAAAGTTCAGTGGCAAGACAAAAGTCAGGATGATTGGCAATGTCCAGGGATGCAGAGGATGACTTCAGCATCTTTGACACCTGATGAAGCTCCAAGCCCTCCACAGAGCCTGTTTGAGTCACTTTCATGGCCACCATAACAAATTGTTCTGCCAAGAAGCTTACCTGGCTACTGCACAGGCTACAGTTTCTTGCAGTCACGGGTGAGAATTGATTGAAAGATGAACACCAAGGGTGGTTGAACAGCCCTAAAAAAGGCTTGGCAAAACCTCATACCAAAGGTGCTAGTCCTTGAACATCCCATATAATATGACTGTAATGAGGTACTTTTGTGCAATAAGAAATGACAAGCAGGATGATTTCAGAAAAACCTGGAAAGATTTATATAAATCATGGAGAGTAAAATGAGCAGAAACAGGAGATCATTGTATATAAAAACAGCAATATAATGATGATCAATTGTGAAAGACTTAACTACTCTAATCAAGACAATGATTCAAGATAGTTCTAAAGAACTCGTAATGAAAAATTATCTACCTCCAGAAAGAGAATTGATTAACTCTGAGGTCAAATTAAAGATAATTTTTTTCACATTTCTTATT
Organism: Sarcophilus harrisii; assembly: GCF_902635505.1. Classification (NCBI taxonomy): domain Eukaryota; kingdom Metazoa; phylum Chordata; class Mammalia; order Dasyuromorphia; family Dasyuridae; genus Sarcophilus; species Sarcophilus harrisii. The sequence continues at coordinate 387,551,923 of NC_045429.1, read as the reverse complement.
TTTCTTGCTTTTTTTTTTTTGCAAAATGATTAATATGGAAATAAGTTTTGCAGGATGTCACATGTGTATATATTGTAGTTAAGTTATTTTTCAGTTATGCCCAACTTTCTGTAACCCCATTTGGGATTTTCTTGGCAAAGATACTGAAGTAACTTGCCATTTTCTTCTTAAATTCATTTTACAGATCAGGAAATTGAGGCAAAAACGTTAAGAGATCTACCCAGCAGTATCCCATTGCTAGTAAGTGTCTGAGGTTCAATTTAAATTTAGTGAGATGAACTTTCCTTACTCTAGACCAGTACTCTATCCATTAGGCTACCTATCAGATGAAATATTGAGTATAAAAAGTCCTTTACTGTGTGATTGCAAAATAATATGTAACTTTAAGACAATATGATGAATGTAGACCTATAACCAAATGACTCAGCAGAGAAAAAGAAAGATTTTGATCACTTCACACACATGAAATCTTGAAATCTAGAAGGGACAGCCTGAGAGGTCACAGAATCACTTCTTTTCTATTCTTCTCTGAATTATTTTGATTTGTTAAGTAATTTACTTAAATTTCATGAAAACATTGAAATCTTTTATACTGCCTTGTCAGATAAGCTAGAAAAGATATGGAACTAGAAAACAGAGCAGTGAGTATGGATGTGGAATTGGCTGAGTGGCCAAATCCAAAGAGTAGTCAACCTGAGCTTGGCAGGCAATCTCTAGTGGAGAGTCTCAGGTGTCTATTCTTGGCCCTGTGTATATTTTTTAATGTTTAATTTTAATATTTTATCTCCCATCTCTAGTGGAGTGTCCCAGGTGTCTATGTTTGGCCCTGTGCATATTGTTTAATATTTAATTTTAACACTTTTGTCTACTACTTGGATGAAGATACAGATAGCATTACTTATCAAACTTGCACAAGATATAAAGCCAGGAGCAATATTTAAAATGCTGCATATAAAAGTTAGGTCCCAAAGAGAACTCAGCAGACTAGAACATAGGAAAGGATTGAATGTCAGGATTTGGGACAGTATAAGTTAGATAATTTGGGTTCAAAGTCTACTACTATCTCTGGGATGTAGTTTCCCTGTCCATAAAAATAGAGTTTGACTCATTGACTTATAACTTTCCTTCCAGGTCAAAATCTATGATTGGTCCCCAGTCAGGAAACCTGATAGGGTTAAAGGGAACCCAAAGACGAATGTTGCAGATAAGCCCACCCAAATGGATCCCCATGTGCCAGGACAGATGACAAAGTTTGACAGTTGTATTTATTCATTCATTCAAATAAATTTATGAGAACCTTTCTATTAATAGTAACAGCTCACACATATATTTGCAAAGCCCTTTATATAAATTACCAAAAAAAAATCTAATAAACAAATAAAAAACAAACAAATAAATATGTGGCGTAGTAGTGGATAGAGTACCAGCCCTGAAGTCAGGAGGACCCAAGTTCAAATGTGGCCTCAGATACTTAATGCATCCTAGCTATGTGACCCTGGGCAATTACTCGGTCAAAAAATAAGTAAATAAACAAACAAACGAATGAATGAATAAATAATTTACTTTGCTTCTCCCAACAACCCTATTAGATCAGTGCTAATATTATCCCCATTTTACAGATGAGGAAACTGAAGCAGAGCCTTGAAAGGACTTTTCCAAGGTTACACAGCTAGTTGGGTATCTACCTAAGGATTTGAATCCAGATCCGACTCTATAATAAGCTCATCCTTTTTATACTACTTCTTATTCCTCACCCAGCCAAGAGGGGTAAACTGGAAGGGTAGGGGTGGGTGGGGTAGGGAGGAAGGCAAAGCTAGTTCAAGAGCAAGATTTCCCTGCTTGGGTGGTTCCGAAACAACAAACACGATGTGCAGAGCCTGCCAGAACCCGCCCAGGTTTGTGGCTTGGGCATTTGAGATCATTTCCTCTGTCACCCCGCCCCCCTTCAGGGATGCTGTGGGTACAGCTGAACAGGGGACTTGTTTGCAGCCTCCCAGCTCAGCCGGAGAGGAGCCCTAGGGGAGGTGAATACCTCGTGGAGCAGCAGGGAGGAGGAGGAGAAGGCCAGAGCTTTCTGGCTAACATTCTTCAGAGCCCAGCAGGGATGATTCCTCCTATTATGGGCCATGATGTAGAGCCTGCTGGCTTTGCGGTTTGGAGGGGCTCACGTGTCTGTGTTCTATCAATGGTGCATTTCCCTTTTGCCTCAGGTCACTGATGTCCCTGGTGGTTCTGGGAGATAAAAAGGCTTCTGCCTCCCACCTTGGGGAGGCTGGAGAGAAAGAAGGAAAAGGAAGAAAGAGAGGAAGTAGGAATCTGAGGAAGACAGTAAATTATTTTTGGTCAGCATTTATTAGACACCTTTACTATGCAAGATATTCTTCTAAGAGCAGGCAAAGAAAGGCAAATCTAGAACCAGAGAGCAACCCAAAGGTCACCCAGTCCAATTCTCCCATTTTGCAGATTAGAAAACTGAGGGTTGCAAAAGTGAATTGATCACAGGATTTGGTGCTACTCTACCTAATGTTTTTCACTGCTGCTAGGTGGTGCAGCAGAGAGACTGCTAAGCTTGGAGACAGGAAGACTCATTTTCATAGTTCAAATCTGATCTCAGATACTAGCTGTGTGACCCTGGACAAGTCAACATCTTGTCTGCCTCAGTTTCCTCATCTGTAAAAGGAGCTGGAGAAGGAAATGGCAAACCACCCCAGAATCTGCCAAGAAAACCTCAAATGGGGTCACAGAGAGTCACATACAACCAAAAAACAACAATGTTTTTCACTTGTTCTGTTCAAATTCTACTGTAAAAACAGCAGTGATGTAGGGTTAGAAAGGGATGTTAGTTTTGGAGGGACAGAGTGGAGCAGGGTTAGAGCTAGAATTCTTTTGGCAGCAAATGGGGAACATGGTTCAGATCAGTCCGGACAGAGAGTCTAACAAAGTTATTATGAGCTTTTTCCACAATATAAATAAAACATTTTTGAAGCGGGCATGAACCCAGAATTTCATTTGCTACAATGCTTAGGACCAAGAAAGCTCACTAGGAGAAATTCTCTAGTTAACCCTTTCCAGATAACTGTGTGTGAGCTCACTGTATAGTAAAGTCACTAGGCAATAACTTTGCTTTATGGGAGTACTCTACAAATGGGAATTTTTTTAAAGTAGGACTGGCTGCCTCAGATAGACAGCAAGAAGCAAGTTTTGAAGTTTCAGAGAAAAAAACAACATGTAAAATAATATGGTCGGTGCCCCTGACCATACAATATTCCAGAGCTAAGAGATTTCGGCTAAGAGGTTATCCAACCTATTACAAGAAATTCTTGAGAAAGTAACTCTTAAGAAGCAACTAATGCCACATTTTAAACTTTTAACACTAGGGTTATAAATCTGAAAGGGATTGTAATTTCTTGATATGGTGAAAATACAAGGAATTAAATGGGGGTTATAATCTAATCTCTAATCTTGGAAGTGTAGAGTATTGCAGTCCTTTGTGGATGAACTTGTTTTTATATGATTTGCTTCTTTGTATTTTGTTTCATACCTTGTACATTTGTATCTCTGTCCTATGGGATAGAAAAGAAAATGTTTGTATTGAATGTGGGCTTGGTTCAGGAGCAAAAGAGTGACTGCAAAAATAAAATGTAGCATATGCTTTGGGTAAATTATCTCAATGCTCACTCATACTGATTGCTCAGGTCCTCAGAGTATGGTTCTGTCATCTCAGTAGTCTTGGGTAAACCAGAAAAGCTGTTTTTCTCATGCTCATGAGCCATCACCAGTGAGCTTACCCTATTATTATTGATTGACATCAATTAATCAGCCATATAATTAGCCTTTTAAAAAATAAAGTGGTAGAGTAAGAACAATGATACAAAATATCCTCCTAAAAGTCTTTGACATTCTCTCCAACAAGTACATAGAGTCCAAAAACAGAAGGAAAGGATTGAAAACACATGTGAGAAAGATGTAACTCAATTCCTAGAACTCCTTTTTCTGGAGTCTTCAATATGTTCTCCTGATGTATGATGTAGCTTTTCTGTTGAGCCTTGAATCAATATAGTCAGTTTGTCCTTGATCCCCCATGCACACACTGCCTTCGGGAACACTGCTAGACAACCAAATTGGAAGATGATGTATTCAAAGTTCAGTCTCAAAAGGTCACTATCCAACCAAGGGAGAGGGGAAAGGACCTAACCCAAAGCCAAAGCATTTTCTTCCATTTCCTAAGAGGTTCCTTCTCCAGGATTGTTCTCTCTTCTGTCATCAGATACTTGAACTTCTTGGGTTGTAGGCAAGTGTCCTACTTTTATAGAGCTTCCAGTGGGCATTACCAAGTCTCTCTTCCACCAGTCAGAACAAACAAGTTAAAATATCTTTGATTCAAGATGATGTCCAAGTCTAGTTCTGATTGATTAATTCTCAAAGGACAAAGTCAATTACTTTTATGTGCAGTGGGTAATAAAAATATTAAAAGACATGTAAATGCTAGCTATATGCAAAGCACTGTGCTAAATGCTGAGGAAATAAATACAAGAAGAGACAATTCCTGCCCTCAAGATTGACCACATTATAGGGGAAGGATGGCCAAGGAAGGCCAAAATCATAGGGTTGGTGAGCAGAGGCATCAGGTAATCAAATAGCATACCTTTTCCAGGAGCAATGGAATCATTGATTTGATTACTATCCCTAGATCAAGAGGTGGAATAGGGAACATATAGAAGGGTGGGATGGGACTATGGGTATACAGGATGTAGCATAGTAGAAAGATGGATTGACTTGGTGTCTGAGCCTTTTAGGGCAATCAGCAATGCCCAGGGGAGGAAAGAGAGATCCATTTGGAAGGGTACATGAAAAGAATAATGGCAACAGCAAGCAGGTATGACTGGTGGCAAAGGATGTACAACCTAGAAATAGTGAGGGACACTATATGTCTGATGATCTTGTTAGGGCAATATTATGTGGGTTTTGAGTTATTCCAAAAACTGTCTCTCTTGCTTCATTTTATATCAAGAAATAGGAGATGGCAAAAGTGTTTTCTCTTTTCAGAGACTTTAACAGTAAATCAAACAGGCTTATGACTCTTTTTAATCAATGGGATTCTGGATAGGCTCAGAGTGGTTCAGACAATGTTTCCATGTGGAAGACGCTAAGAAGTCACTTCTGGAAGAAGAGTTCTATTAATTTGTTCTAGTCATTCAACCACATGGTGAAGGAGAGTCTCTTTGGTTGGCAATCAATAATACGTCATTTTGGCTACTTCCTCTTTGATATTCCTTAACTCAATGTCTTCAGCTGTACTCCTGTTGTGTGATGGACATCCAGTGGTCCAGTGAGGTATTATGGGATGGACTTCTTACTCACACTCCTTGGCTAATGCCATAGTTAAACATTGTCTGGCCTTTTCTCTTATTCTTTTCTATTTTGGGTACTCCTAGCAATCCTGGATCAGTGTAAGAGCCATAGAAATCTTGGGGTCAGAATCCAGGTGGGGTTTGAAAGCCAACTCAGCTTTGATATCCTCTGAAGCAAGGAGCAAAGTAGACTCTTCTCTGAAGTGACTAGTCTTTTTTTTTTTTTTTAATCAAATAGGGAGTTCTTTCAAAGTAAGTTCTGATTCCCGATTTATTAAACAGTGCATTATTGAGTTCCATTATTTCTGATTCTCTCTTGTCTATTCCATTGCCTCTTTCTCTTCTACTTTTACACTCTCATCATGTTCAATTTTCATCTCTACACAAATGACTTCCAGTTCTATGTTTTTCAATCCATAGCTTTTAACCCAGAATCTCCATCTACCTTCTGTTGAAAATCTTCACTTGGATCTCCTTCTGGCATCTCAAACTCAGTATGTCTAAAATTGAATTTATTATCTTTTCCCCAATCCCAGCCCATTCCCAAACTTTCGTTTCTGTTGAGGGCATATAAACCTAAAGGAGAAAAAAATAGCCTAGTAAAGTAAGTTGCATGAAAGGCTCTCTCTGATACTTATGAAAGTACAATCTGCCATAGGTTACCACAGCACTATCAGGGAGGGGATACAGCAAGGGGGGAAAAATGTGGCCAGGACAAATTATATGTTCAATACTGCACAATTGCTGATGGCTTCAAGCATTCTGCTAAAGTGATTTCTACTGCCCTCTGCTGGTCTTTAATCCCAATGCAGATTTTTGGCAACTACTGAGGTCCCAGATCTAAAAAGCTTATAATCTTTGGCAATTTGAGGTCCTTCAAGACGCTGCCTCGGCCAATCAGGCTGAAATCCCTTTATCTTTATGAACTTGAAGGTCTCTGTCTATACATTTGTTTGACTTTCAAGTGAAAAATTTGCTTTCAATTGTTTTCCAGATTTACGAAACCAACTGAGGTTCATAAAAGGCATAGAGAAGATTGAAAGGGGCTGATAACAAAGAAAAATATTAATATTGTATCCTACATTTAGAAACAAATCTGCCAGAAATTATTATTAATACCTAAGTCATTTCTGTCTTACAGCTTTGTTGTCATTGTTAAGTCATGTCTGACTGTTGGTGAGCTCATAGGGGGTTTTCTTAGAAAAGATACTGGAGTGGTTTCCATTTCCCTCTCCAGTGGATTAAAGCAAATAAAGATTAAATGATTTGAAAAGTGTTGTCACAGGCTGGATTTGAACTCATGTCTTTCTTTCTTTTCTCCAAAGCTCAATTGACTAAACCTCCCAGCTGCTTCTCTGTCTTAGACAGAGATGTCCAAATAGACTTAGTTCCCCATGACCTCCAACGTGATTCTATGGTCCAAAACAATTTCAGGTAACATTTATAGGATTATCTTAAGATATCGCCTTAAATCTATTTCTCTAAGAAAAGTCTTTTAGTTCTTTTCCCATCACCCACTTTTTTTCTAGCAAATTTATTTCTTTTTAACACATTGCTTTATGAATAATGTTGGGAGAGAAAAATCAAAGCAAAAGGAAAAAACCATAGGAGAGATTAAAAAAAAAAACAACAACAACAGAAAAAAGAAGTGAACATAGCATGTATTGGTTTACTTTCAGTCTACTTAGTTCTTTTTCTGGATGCAGATGGCATTTTCTCTTCAAAGTCTATGTGGATTCCCTTGGATCACTGAACCACTGAAAAGAATCAAATCTTTCTTTAGTTGATTATCATACATTCTTGCTGTTATTGGTTCTGCTTGTTTCATTCAGCATCAATTCAGGTAAATCTTTCAAGGCCTTTCTAAAACCAGCTTGTTCATCATTTTTATAGAAAAATAATATTCCATTACCTTCTAATACCATAACTTGTTCAGCCATTCCCCAATTGATGGACATCTATTTATTTTCCAATTCTTTGCTATCACAAAAAGAGCTGCTACAAACATTTTTGCACATGTAGGTTCTTTTCTCTTCTTTATGATTTCCTTGGGATTATGAGACCCTTGAGATACAGTAGAGATACTGCTGGGTCAAAGGATATGCAGAGTTTGATAGCCCTTTGGGCATAATTTGAAATTGTTCTCCAGAATGGTTGATTCAGGTCACAACTCTGCCAACAACACATTAGTGTCTCAGTTTTCCCACATCCCTTCCAACATTTATCATTATCTTTTCCTGTCATCTAAGTCAGTCTGAGAGGTATCACCCACCTTTATAATAGGATTTTCCAAGAATTTTGGTGCAGGCTTTAGAGAAATATTATTTCTTAATGTTTCTAGAGTAGTTAAAAAGGAGCTTTTAATTGGCTTTTATGTTAGAAAACTTTGTCCCATTTTCCTTTTGTTTTTTCATTCCTTGTTCTCCTCAATAACAATTTTCAAATTGTTTTTCTTTCTTCAGGTATCCTGAAGTGATATGAATTAGGATTGTTTGCATGACCTGCATCCCTTAGTTTCTAAGGTCAATAAGGACCAAAGCATAGTCATAAATCTAATAGGGGAAAGAGAAAATGGGAATAAGTATTTATGGGCAGCTAAGTGGCTAAATGGATAGAGTGTCAGCCTGGAATCAGGAAGACTTATTTTCCTAGGTTCAAGTCAAACCTCAGACGCTTACTAGCTGTGTGACCCTGAGCTAGTCACATATCTCTTTTTGTCTGTTTCCTCATCTGTGAAATGAGCCAGAAAAGAAAATGGAAAACCATACAGTATCTTTGCCAAGAAAACTCCAGATAGGATCATGGTGAGTTGGACATGACTGAAAATGGTTGAACAATAACCACAAAAATGTATAAAATGCTGATTGTGTGTCAGGCACTGTGCTAAATACTTTACAAATATCCCACTTGATGCTCACAAAATAAGGGAATGGAAATAAGCATTTATATAACATCTACTTTTTGCCAGATCTTATGCCACCATAAGCACTATTATTATTCCTATTTTATAATAGAAGAAACCAAGGGTCACACTGCTAGTTTGTGTCTGAGGCTGGATTTGAACTCTGTTCTTCCTGACTCCAGATCTAGCTCTCTTGCCACTGAGCCACCTAGACACCTACTGCCTCAGTAGCTAGTTCTAAAATATTATATTTGTATCTGAAACTGTTTCCAGCTAAATTCTCCAAATGAGAATCAGTTATTCAGCTCAAAAATTCTTTCCACATGGGGAAAGTTCAAAGTAAAGAGCTTGCATCTTTATGACAGTCTGACACAGTAGATAAAGTGCTGGCATTGGAACCAGGAAAACCTGGGTATGAATCTTGCGTCTGATATTTTTTTAGCTATATAACTCTGGGCAAGTCCTTTTGCTACTATGAAGCTCAACTTTTCCATCTATCAAAGGGGGTTAACAGCACAGCTCATTGGGAAGGAAGTTTTTTTTTTTTTTTTAATAAACTTTAAAGGGTTGTAGAAGTGTTGAGCCTTTAGCTAAATATCCTGTGATCTTGATTTGCCTATGATCACATATAATCAAATTTAGAATTCAAATACCATTTTCCTACTTCCAAATCCAGCCATCTCTGCATTTGCTACAAAGCAGTTAATATCTGGTGAATTAGAATCCCAAAGGCAGGGTATCACAAAAGCTTCAAGCTTTTCTTTTCTCCCCACAAAGCTGCAAATGTCATATAAGTAAGGATTCCCTAATGGCCACACACACACACACACACACACACACACACACACACACACATATTCTCTCTCTCTCTCTCTCTCTCTCTCTCTCTCTCTCGCTCTCTCGCTCTCTCGCTCTCTCGCTCTCTCGCTCTCTCGCTCTCGCTCTTGCTCTTCCTGTAGCTCTTTCTGGAGATGTTTTGCAATGGCCAAAAAGGGAAGAGAGGACCTTTGCGAAACTCATAGGAGCTCAAACTTCCTGCTTCTCCAGGCATAAAACTCTCTACAATTTGACTTCTACTTTTCTAGTTCTATTCCTCAGCCCTAATTTCCAGCCTGATTTTCCAACCTGATTCCCCTCCATGCACTTTTTTTTTTAATTTAAGCCAAATCAGACCATTCACTGTGTCCTAGACTCACTCCACCAGCTATTTCTGAGGCTTATGCATTAATAGAGGTTCTCCCCCATGCTTATAAGGTCCCTCTTCTCCCCCAGCTTCCTTGCTATTTTTCAGAATTCTTATCCCCCTTAAGACCCAACTCGGGAGCCATCTTCTCTGGGCCACTTTCTCAGCTCTGAGTGCTCTTGTTCCTTGCTGGTGTGAACACTTTCATGTTTGTCTTTGCATCCTCCAGAGCCTAGATCAGTGCCTTCCATGAAGTAGCTACTTTAAAAAATGTTTGTGAAATTTAGTATCCTTCCTTATTTCTGTAAAAGCTTTCCTACTTACATGGTGGCAGAAGTCAACAGCCTTCTCTTGTATCACCAGAGGGGATGGTTAAGCTCTTGAGAAGTCAGGAAGCCAGGGACGTTTCCCCTGATATTCCAGCCCCTGCACAAATATCAGAAGTGCCAGCAGAAGGAAAGTGACCAGTTAACTAAAAATTATCAAACTCTCATTGATTGACATCTCATTGATGATGTATGTAAGTGCCCAGAGTACAGGGTCCTATGGCAAGCAGAAGTTTGGGGCACTATACTTGAAGAGAAAGGTGATCCCAGAAACCCCTCAGAAGAGGCAGGCCCACAGAAAGAGGGCAGGATTAAGTTATGGATTGTTCTACACCCCAGGTGCTAAATACATGTGTAATTTTGAAAAATGATATTCATATAATACTTTGCATTATACAAAGTGATTTATTCACAATAATTCCATGAAGTGCATCTATAGAATCCATTTAACTCCATCTTTAATTGCTCACGAGCCCCCATTTTCTTTCTGAATCTTGAGCATCCAGAATCTCATCACAGTTTAATGATGCAAAACAATATTTACCTAATAAATGCAAAATAAATAATAAGAAAATTACAATAAACAGCAACTACTCTTACCACCCATTTGGACAAAGGAATTTTTCTTCCCAACATATGGGGATAAAAGATTACAAATCCAGTGCATTTTCACTTTGCTCAACCAGGGGAGCAATAAAAGGCCTGTTAACACCTTGCCCATGAGATGAACACTAAAAATGTTGCATCTCTTTGCCTGAAATTGTGTCCCATTCATTGGTCAATGAATCCTCAGGATTCTGTGGCTTGTTTCCCAACATGGAAGGGATAGAGATTCGTTTAGCACATTGCCAAAGTGTTAATGTGCTAAAGTCTGAAAATGTAGGGTTGGCATGAATGTGGGTGGGAAGGGAGAGGAGGGTGATGGCTACAACATTTCAACGTGTTGCCAAAATGTTGCAGTATCAGTGTCTCAGGTCTGGCATTAACATGAAGGAACTCCTCGATGTTTTTCAGGCAGATATCAAGGCAGGAGGAGATGGCAGCCAGGGACAGCTCCTTGTACTGTGGCCATTTATTTTCTTCTCTCCATCTCCTGTAGTTTACAACTATTTTAGTCTCTCCAAAATCTTTACATCTTGCATGCTAAAGCTCCCTTGTGACATCACCTACTGAACTCTGGTACACAATTCTGGAGAAATGTTGTATCAAAGAAACCAGCCCCTATCTCCACAAACATTTTATTATCCTTATTTGACACATGAGGGAACCAAAAAGAGGTCAAATGAGTCAAATTATTTGAACATAATCACATAGCTATTAAATGTTAGATCCAGAACTCAAATTTAAGTTTTCTGAAGAAAAGACATGTTCATGTGCCAAAATGTTTGTGGCAGCCCACTCTGTAGTGGCAAGGAACTGGAAACTGAGTGGATACCCCTCAATTGGAGAATGGCTCAATAAGTTATGATGTATGAATGTTATAGAAAATTATTGTTCTATAATAAATGACCAGAAGGATGATTTCAGAAAGGCCTGGAGAGACTTACATGAACTGATGCTCAGTGAAATGAGCAGAATCAAGAGATCATTATATACTTCAACAACAATACTATATGATGATCAACTCTGATGGACGTGGCCATCTCCAGCAATGAGATGATTCAACCCTTCCACTTGTTTGGTGACAAAGAGAGCCATCTACACACAGAGAGAGAACCATGGGAACAGAACGTGGAACACAATATAGCATTCTCACACTCTCTTGTTATTTGTTTGCATTTTGTTTTCTTTCTCAGTTTTCCTTTTTCTTCCTTCTTGATCTGATTTTTTTGTGTGCAACAAAATAACTGTATAAATAATATATACATATATTGGATCTAGTATGTATTTCAACATATTTAACATGTATTGGGCTACCTGCCAACTAGGGAAGGGGGTGAGGGGAAGGAGGGGAAAATTTGGAACAAAAGGTTATGCAAGGGCCAATGTTAGAAAAATTACCCATGCATATGCTTTGTAAATAAAAAGCTTTAATAATTAAAAAAAAAAAAGACATGTTCAATAATGTCCCAATCTTCATGACCCTATTTGGGGTTTTCTTGGTAAAGATTCTAGAGCAAATTATCATTTCCTCTCTAGCTCATTTTACTGATTAGGAAATTGAGGAAAACAGGGTTAAATGACACAGCAAGTAAGTGTCTGAGGACAGATTTGAGCTTGGGCTTCCTGACTCATAGGTGCTCCACACACTCCACCACTAAGCTGTACCCCTCTCTACTGTTACATGCCATTACTTGGCATCCGGTGCCTAATTAGCCATATTCCTGCTACCCTGTAGCAGGTAAACAAGGTAGGCTTCTCATTGAGAACTTACCCCATTATCAAACTGACATTAAGTCTTGAAAGATCATTTTTTCCTAGGAGTCAGGAGATGTTAAATTTTCTCCTTCTACAGGTTAGGCTATTTATCTTTGTCTCAGCAAGTGACTTGGATCTTGAAATTCACTCTGGGTAAAGCAGCTCACTTGTTTGTATTGTGGCCAACCTAACTGGGAAGCCGGAAGATAGGGTGCTGAACCTAGAGTCAAGAAGACCCACATTCAAATATTACTTCCTATTCCCCACAAGCTGTAGGAACACAGGAAAGTTATTTCACTTCCCTGATAGCATCCATTATAGTCACTCCACAGGGTCTTCATAAGTTCAAACAAGATGGTGTATATAAAATTTTACTGGGCAAACTTTATGATGTCTTAAAATGTCAATTATTATTAGGACCATTGGGACAGGTATAGAGAGCACACAAAACTGAACTCCCTGTCTCAAGATTCTCTCTATCCCAGATCATGTAACTGTCAATGTTAATTTTCCATAAGCTTGGATCCAACTACATCACTTACCTTACTTAATATGTTTCAGTAGTTCTCTATTGCCTGTGATCAAGTATAAACTCTTCTGACAAACAGTCAGGAAAAAAGACGGAGTAGATAGGAAAGGAAGAGAGAAAGGTAGATGGAAAGATAGATAATGTAGTTAAGTATTTATTCCGTACCTGGGTACTTTGCTAAGCATGGGATACCAATAAAAGTAAGCAAAACATTCCTTGCCTCAAGGAGATTACACTGTAACAAGAGAAGACACACATAAAGGATAGCAAGAAGGGATGGAGAGAGAGAGGGGCCATATGGCTGTAGGAATCCTGAAACTGCTTTGGAATCCTGGATCTGAGCGAGTTAAAGCCAATGCTGGCTTGTCAAAGTCCAGAGTAGTCCTAAGTAAAGGCAGGGAAGAGTCCTTCATAACTTGGTCTCAACCTATTTCATTAAATATGGGGATATAGACTAACTGCCAAAGCAAAAATTCTGCCTTCAGGTTAGTTGTTTTTAAGTATCTTTTCAAAACCTTTTCAAAACTATATGAATTTTTATTCCTTAAGTTCTGGACCTTCTTGTCCCCTGACATGGCTCCTTTGAGAGAAGCACAAGCAGCCAAATTTTCAATGTCTTCAAAAGGGCTTTAGCAAGCAAGCAAGCAAGCACACAACAAGTATTTATTTAATCCTTTTATTTTCCAGCTACCATGCTGGATGTTGGGATACAAGAACAAAGAACGAAACAATCCCCAATCACAAGGGGCTTACACATTCTAATGAGGGATATTCATGTGTGTATATACATATATGTACCCATATGTGTTTGCATATATATACACATGCATGCACATGACTCAGAAAAATACAAATTTAAATTCTTCCCCCGATACTTATTAGCCTTGTGATTCTAGGTAACTTGCTTCATCTCTGCCTCAGTTTCCTCAGTTATAAAAATGGGGATAATAATTGTATCCATCTTCCAGGATTGTTGTGAAGTTCAAATAAGATATTATTTTCAAAGATTAAGTACTATACAAATGCTAGCTATTATTATACATATATATGTATACTGTGAATGTATTCATATATACTGTGTATATGTATTCTGTGTATGTATTCATATATAACTGTATATATGTATATTCATATATGTATATATTCATATATATTGTATATATGTATACTGTGTATGTATTAATATATACTGTATATATATATATATATATATAAAGAGTATATATTTTTATTATTGTTTGTTACTTCCTCATGTATATGGATATAATACAGATATATAAGGTGTTACAAAAGTCTTGGAGAAATTTTGGCTACTAAAGCTTAAAACTGGATACCACTGCATAGTACTCAAACCATATTATATATATACTTACATACACATTTACACATGTATGTATACATGTAATATAATGTGTTTATCATAATATATGGGAAAAAGAGAAACATCTGAGCATTTATAGAGTGCCTACTGTGTGCCAGACACTTTGCTAAGAGATTTTTTTAAAGTTCATTTACTCCTTATAACAATGCTGTGAGATATTATTATTATCTCCATTTTACATTTGAGGAATAAGAAAGATCTGAATTCAAATCCAGTCCCAGAGATTTACTGTGTGACCCTGAGCAAGTAATTTAATCTCTCTTTGTCTCTATTTCCTCATCTATAAAATGAGGATAATAATAGTACCTACTTCCCAAAGCTGTTGTAAAGATCAACTGAGATAATAATTGCAGAGGGCTTAGCCCAATACCTGACACATTTTATTATTATAAGTGTTAGCTATTATTATTACAGCTGCTTATCACCCCCAACAGGCTAAGAAATACTGCAACAGAGTAACTGAAAAGGTAATGGGCACATTACAGGCTTGATAGTAAGATGAACTCCATGAAAACATTTAAAATATCTAAGACAAGGTGGTTGCTGCTGCTGTTGTTGTTTTAATGTGAAAGTCTGGGAATAGATTTCAGGTCATAAATGAAATAAGATGAGAGAAATTATAGTTTAATTTTCACTGACTTCTAACTGAAATTTAGCATTTCCTTCAGTTATTTAAAAAAACATTATTCTGAGAAGTATTCACAAGTTTTACCAGACTGCCAAAAGGATCCAAGAAACCAAAAACAAAAACAAAAACAAAAAAAACCTTGAGAAACCTTGTCTTAGTAAGTGAACCAGTCAGGGAGGACTGAAGGAGAGAGATATAAGTGTTCTAAATTTTAATTTTCTCCTATTCAGGATAGCCCCATATTTCTAATGCAGAGGCACAGCCTCCAAAGTAGCCTCATTCTCAGATAACGCTCCTTGAAGAATGAAACCAAGGGAACAGGGTTAAACTTCAGTACAAGTTTTCTAACAATCTGGGTTGATCTTCAAAGTCCCAGTGGAAGGGAGCAAGGTGGCTCAAGGATAAAACGTAAAGGTCACTAGAGAATCGAAAAATTTTCCAATAAAGAGGGATGGAATTCAAGAAGATGCTCTGGGGCAGATAAAGCCTAACATCAATGCCTGCTACCTGAAATTTTTCAGAGAGTTGAGAAAGACTAAGAGAATTTCCAAGGCAGATGGTCTTTCCTTACTTATCTATGTATATCAGCTAAGCAATCGCGATTTGGATTTAGTTTTGATTTTAGGGTTTTTCAGTGGAAAAAAGCCATTGTTTAAAAAAAAAAAATACTCTGGGGGTTGTACCTGTGACACTCGTGCACTAAGGGGAGAGAACATATCATTTCAGAAACTTTCCATGAAAAATAAAGTTTTCCAGTTTCACACACACACAAAAGAAATGGAAAAGGAGAGGCAATGCACCAAATCATGGTGACTTGGATAAAGGGCAAGCCTAGGACACAGGAAGGCCTGAATTCCTGACCTGTTTCTGACATATTCTAGCTGTATAGGGAGAGATAATTGGAGGTACAGTGGATAGAACACTGGCCTGGGACTAAGAAAATCTGGGTTCAAATCCAGACGCAGACACTTATGTGACTTTAACATCTGTTTCCCAGGAATAACAATAGTCCCTATCTTGCAGGGTTGTTATGAGAATCAAATAAGATAATACAGTGCCTGGCACAGAGTAGGTACTATATAAATATTTGTTTCCTCCCACTACCTCAAGGCAAATTACCTAACCTCTCAGGTCCCCTGGCAACCCTGAGACAGATGAGTTAACTGGTCTATAGTTATGGAAGAAGTTTCCACACTAAGAAGTTCTACACTGAAGAAGGTAAAGGGGGGGAAAAGCCTAACCCAAGAGGGAGAGATTGTCCTTGCACATGAAATTTACACATAACACTGAGCCTGGCTCAAACTCACTTAAAACATCCATTTTGTTAAAATTTCAATGTAAGGTTTTACCCTTCAGAAACTGGAGCTTAATTTATTGTTTTTGGTGATGGTCTAGACTTAAGAAAGTGGTTAAGCAATGATTCAAGGCAATTCCAATAGACTTAGGATAAAAAATGCCATCTACATCCAGAGAGAGAACTATGGAGACTGAATGTGGATCGAAGCATAGTATTTTCACTTTTTTTGCTTTGTTTTTTTTGTCTTGTTTTTTTTTTTTTTTTTTTCCCCTTTTGGTCTGATTGTTCTTGTATAACATGACAAACATGGAAATGTGTTTTAAAAGGTTGCACATATTTAACCTTTATCAGATTGCTTACTATCTTGGAGGGGGAGGAAGGTAAAAAAAAAAAAAAAAAAAAAAAAAAAAAAAGGAAGAAAAAAATTTGGAACACAAAGTCTTACAAAAATGAGTATTAAAAAACTCTCTTTTCATGTATTTGGAAAAATAAAATAAAAGATTTCTTCCTCCCTCCAAAAAAAGAAAGAAAGAAAGAAAAAGAAAGAGAAAAGGAAAAAAGAAAGTGATTAAGAAAATATTACAAAAGCAGATTAAATTTAAAAATATGGTGTGGATATACAGTTGACATTGACCAGCAAACCCTTGCAAAGTTAAACCTCAAATCCAAGAGGGGCAAAAGGAGAAAAAAATACTAACTCTGAGACTGGTATTTGACTCATCCTGGTGTGGATTGTAAGGTCCTCGACAGGACAAAGACTGTCTTTTGTCTCTTTTTTTGTAACTTCAGTGCTTAGCAGAGTGTCTGGCACATAGTACGCAATTGTAAATTTGAAAAATATTTATTGATTAATTAATTTTAACAAGCTTGATCAATGAAAAGGCAGACAGGCTGTGAAGAAGCCTTATCACAACACTCTGGTCTTTGCAGCAGGACTGGATACTTCCCACAAATGTCTGATACCCAAAATGCTGGTCTCTGGACAGAACCTCCAGGGCCCAGGGCCACCGCTCTTTCCTCCCTCACAAGCTACAATGAAAAGACCATGAACCTAAGTAAGTCTTAAGTCCTACCCAAGACCTAGGTAAGGACTAGTTTGTCCTTATATCCCAGCCAGGACTAAATAGTGCTCCAGACTTCAAAATTTCATAGAATTCAGAACCAGGGGGACCAGGCTTCTCATTTTAGAGAAAGAGAAAATGAGGTCCAGAGAGGTAGTGATTTAATAATTACAATATAACTTTTTTTCAGCTTTTTATTTTCAAAATATATGCATAGATAATTTTCAGCATTCACCCTTGCAAAATCTTGTGTTTCAAATTTTTTCTCCTACCTTTCCTCTACCACTTCCCTTAAACAGCAAGTAATCTAATATATGTTAATAAACATGTGTAATTCTTCTATACATAGTTCCATAGTTATACGGCACAAGAAAAATCAGATCAAAAAGGAAAAAAAAAAGAGAAAGAAAATTAAAAGCAAGCAAACAACAATAAAAAAAGATGAAAATACTATACAAGATAACTTTTATAGAGTCTACTACTAACCAAGAGCTGTTCCTATTGCTTTACAAATATTATCTCATTTGATACTCAAAATAATTCTCTGAGGTGGGTGCTACTGCTATCCCCATTTTACAGTTGAGGAAACTGAGGTAAACTTAAGGAACTTGCACAGGATCACACGGTTAGTATCAGAGGGCAGATTTGAACTTAGGTTTTCTTGATTCTAGGTGAAACATTCTAATGGCTGTGCTACCCAACTGCCTCAAAGGAAGAACAGAATTCCAGTCCCAAATCAGAAAACATTCCAGCTATATAATCCTGGATAAGTCATTTAATTTCTCTTAGCCTCAGGGATGTCCTGAGACTCTTCATTTGTAATATAGAAATAATAGCATCCACTTCACAAAGTTGTTGTGAACAACAAATAAGATAATATTTATAGAGCATAACATATTAAAAAGATAACTTTGCAAACTTTAAAGTGTGATTATTATTAGATTAGTTATTATTATTTTTATTTCATTTCCCTTGTTTCATTCCATTCTTGTATTTCTCTGAATTCATTTGTTATTTCTCTTTTTAATCTTAATATTTTATTTTTCCCAGTTACATGTAAAAACAATTTTAACATTTTTTTTCAAATTTTGAGTTCCATATTCTCTCCCTCCTTCTCTTCTCTCACATTAAGATAGGTTATACATATCATGCAAGACACATTTCCATGTAAGTCATTCTGTGAAAGACAATACAGGCAAAAAAAAATAAAGAAAAATAAAGTAAAGCCAAAGTATTTTTGATTTGCATTTGGGGTCTACCAGTTCTTTCTCTGAAGATGGACAACACCTTTCATAATGTCTTACATGTCCTAGATCATTGTATTGCTGACAATAGCTAAGTTATTCATCGTAGATCGTCATACAAATCTGTTGTTACCGTGTTCAATGTTCTCCTGGTCCTACTCATTTCACTTTGCATCAGTTCATGTTAATCTTTCCAGGTTTTTCTGAGAGCATCCTGCTCACATTTCTTAAAGCATTCCATAGTATTCCATTATAATCATATATAACAACTTGTTTAGCCATTTCCTAATTGATGGACATTCCCTCAGTTTCCAATTGTTTGCCACCACTAAAAGATCTGCTATAAATAAACATTTTTCTACACTAAGGTCCTTTTCCTTTTTTGTTTTTTAGGTCTTTGCAATACCTAGTAGTGGTATTGTTCTTCAAAAGGTATGCATGGTTTTATAGCTCTTTGATATAATTCCAAATTGCTCTCCAAAATGGTTGAATTGGTATACAACTTCACCAGTCATACATTAGTGTTTCAATTTTTCCACATTCCCTTCAACATTTGTCATATTCCTTTTGTATAATATTAGTCAGTCTGACCAATGTGAAGTAATAACTCAGATTTGTTTTAATTTATGTTTCATCAAAAGTGATTTAGAATATTTTTGTTTCACATGACTATAGATAGCTTTGATTACTTTGCCTGAAAACTGCCTGTTCATATTCTTTGACCATTTACCAGTTAAGGAATGGCCTTTTTAATATAAATTTGACTTAGTTTTCTATGTTTGAGAAATTTAATCAGAGAAATTCCCTGTAAATTTTTCCCTCTGTCCTATTTTTCTCCTCTTTATTCTGTTCTTTCTCCTTTTATCCTATCTATTCTTAAAAATGCTTATTTCTGACTTTTGCTTCCCACAAACTACCTTCCTTTCTATCAGCTCTCCCATCTTCTCTTACCCCCTCTCCTGCCTACTTTCCTATATATTTATATAGAGTTCTGAGTTTGTATATTATTCCCTCTTTGAATCAATTCTACACGAGTAATGTTCATGTATTCCAGCTTCCCTCATTTCCCCCTCCATTGTAAAATCTCTTTTAGGCCTTTTTTATATCAAATAATTTATCTCATTATACCTCTCCCTTTACCATTCTCCCAGAGCATTATTCTTCCCTAATTTCATCTTTTCATATAATCATACCAACACATTCAACTCATACCTTTGCTTTCTATGTATATGCCTTCTAACTGCCCTAATAATGAGAAAGTTTTTAGGAGTGTTAAATATCATTTTCCCATTTAGGATTATAAACGGTTTAATTTTATCAAATCCCTCAAGATTTCTTTTTCCTGTCTACCTTTTTGTGTTTCTTTTGAGTCTTGTAAGTCAAATTTTCTATTCAGCTTTGGTCTTTTCATCAAGAATGCTTGAACATCCTCTATTTCATTTCATGTCTACTTATTCTTCTGAAGGATTACTCAGCTTTCCTGGTTAAGTGATTCTTGGTTGTAATCCTAGCTCTTTGCCCTCCAGAATATCATATTTCAAGCCCTCTGATTTAATATAGGAAGTGCTAAATCTTGTATCATCCTACCTATGGCTCCATGCTATTTGAATTGTTTCTTTTTAGCTGCTTGCAATATTTTCTCCTTGATCTGAGAGGTCTGAAATTTGGTTATAATATTTCTGGGAGTTTCATTTTGAGATCTCTTTTAAATGGTGATCAGTGGATTTTTCCATTTCTATTGCATCCTCTGGTTCTAGAATATCAAAGCAGCATTCCTTGATAATTTCTTGAAAGATTATGTCTAGGCTCTTTTTTTGATCCTGGTTTTCAGGTAATTCAATAATTCTTAAATAATCTCCCCTGGATCTATTTTGCAGGTCACTTGCTTTTCCAATGAGATATTTTACATTTTCTCCTATTTTCTCATTCCTTTGATTTTACTTGATTCTTTCTTGATGTCATTAACTTCAATTTGGCCAATTCTAACTTTTAAGGAATTATTTCCTTCAATTTCCTTCCTTCAATAACTTTTTGTACTTACTTTTCCATTTGGCCAATTCTGCTTTTTGAAGAATTCCCTTCAGTGAATTTTTGTGCCTCTTTTACTATTTGGTCTATTTTGTTTTTTTAAGATGTTATTTTCTTCAGTAGGCTCTGTGCCTCTTTAACCAAGCTGTTGATTTGTTTTTCATGATTTATTTTTTTATATCACTCTCATTTCTCTTCCCGATTTTCTTTCTGCTTCTCTTACTTGATTTTTAAAATCCTTTTTGAGATCTTCCATGACCTAAGACCAATTCATATATTTCTTGGAGGCTTTGGATGTAGGAATTTTGCTATCTTTTTCTGAATGCATGTTTTGATTTTCCTTGTCATAGTAACATTTCTGTGGTGAGAATTGTTTTTTTCCTGTTGTTTGTTCATTTTCCTGTTTATTTTTTATTTTTAACTCTATGCTAAAGTGGGGCTCTGCTTCCAGGGTGGAGAGTGCACTGTCCCAAGCATCAGGGTTTTTTGTGCAGCTCTTTTCAGAGTTTTTGACAGTTCCAAGGCAGTGTGATCTAGTGAGAGGTGTGTTTACTACTTTCCTGTACTGTGCACTGATTTGTGAGGGCCCACAAACATTCTTTTCAACCCTGGAACTGTGACCAGGGTCACTTCTCCTCCTGCTTAAGCTTTGCAATAGTAATCTTTCTTCTTATACTGAGACTAAAACCCAGGACTGGCCCAGATCCAAGTATAGGTGATTCAACTGAGTTCTGCCCCTGGTGTCAGCAAAGGGATGCCTATAAATTTCTTTCTGACTTTTTATCTGATTCCTTTACCATCTTTGGGCTGAGGGGTCTAGAAAGGGCTACTAATGCTACTGATTCAGTTGCCCCAAGATCTGCTCTTACTTTGCTAAGGCGTTGTCTGTCCTAGTGTGACCTGCACTGGACTGCATTTATTTTTCACCCTGCTGAAACAAATTTTTCCTCCTGACCTTCTGAGTTGTCTTGGGCTGGAAAATTGTATTATTTTTGTGAGTTCTATTGCTCTTGAATCTTTTTAGTCATTATTTAAAGGTATTTGGAGGAGTTTGGGGGAGAACTCAGGTGGCTCCCTTCCTTTACTCTGCCATCTTGATTCCACCTCCATTTGTCATTTCTTACAGTATAATAACACTCCATTACATCCCTACATTTGTTGAACCATTTCCCCAGTGAATGGGTACCCATTTTCTTCCCATTTTTTGGCTAATCCCAGAGGCTGCCATGAATAATTTGTATTTATTCTATCTTTGACTAGTTCCTTTCTTTGACCTCAAGAGGAACCATTTTTCAGAAGAGTTGATAGGATTCATAGCCCTTGGGCAGCAAAAATAACAAGCATGTTAAAGAGATAAACGGACTGAATAAAATAGGCAGGCTCATCATAGAGTAAGCCTGTTTCTCCCAGACCATTGATTTCCAAAAAGATTGAGGTTAAAAGACAAAAAGAGAAGCACAGGCAGCTATGAAGCAAAAGTTGTGTCTGGCTCTTAGTCTGAACTTGCTCACTGACTGGTGACTTGAGATAAATCTTTTTTCTTGGTATTCATGCCAGAAAAAGAGGGATAATTGGATCTAAAGCTGGAAGATATCCTAGTATTATAGAAGGAAAGTTGGGAGGAACCTTAAAGGTCATCTAGACCAACCTCCCCAATTTATAGATGAAGAAATGCGCAGAATTGTTGATTACTCAAGATCACAAAGCAAGTAAATGGCAACGTCAAGATCCACATCTAGTTCCTATAACTCTAAATTCAGAGCTCTTGCCACTAAACTTGCTTCCTATTCAGTTAGGAGTCTTCTATCCAGTTCCTTAATTCTGTAGAGAAGGAAATGAAGACCATGGCCAAAGGACTTGTCCACAGTCACACAGCTGATAGCTCTCAGAGGCCAGAGTTTGATATTAAATCTAGTGCCCTTGTCCTTACTCCACCTCTCCATCCCTCCCCACATCCAAGAGAGTGATGTCTTTTCTTAAGTCCTTAACAAAGGAAATGAGGTTGAAAATGAAGAGGATATAAAAGAAGGCTTTTCTTGAGTGTTTCTTTCTATCCCCTTCAGCATTCAGGCTGAATAAAAAAAGTTTATTTTTATTAAAAAGAAGCTTTCCAGTTTGGTATCAACCAAGAACACCATAGAAGACGGGAGGCGGGGGGAGGGTGACATGGAGAATTCTGGGAGGAAGGAGAAGGCTGTGTCATTGTTAAGAAAAACAGAAACTAATATTGCCTCTCCCCTAAACCAAAAGGGCCATTCTGAGAAAGCCTAAAAAAGAACTAATGTGACCAAGTAAAAATACTCTACAAGTGACTCATAACGTTCTTGAAATTCATGAAAGAAACTAATTTTTTTCCTGGCCTGTTTGGCTTTTTCATACAATTACTTTGGAATGAAGTTGAGAAACATACTTAGTGAATTTTATTGTATATCCCCTGTCTCTTATGCCATCTACTCTTTGGGCAAGGTTGGTTCGATTCAACTTATTAAATGAACTTATTTAAATACTTTTTATTTTTAATTTATGGAATAAAATAAGCATGAACTTATTTAAATAAATCAAGTCCTTGTCATTTCAGGTCCCACATTCAGGCAAGATTAAGATGACCTCAGGTCATTTTACTTCCCCAAGAAAAGGGGACTAGTCTCACCAGCCTACCCTAACCTAGGCTGTCCTTCCTTGCTGGTCTACAATGGTTTCAATATGTATTAGTTAATTGATAAGTGTAAATGTGTTACCAAGGCTTCTTTGGGCAGGCCTTATTTCAACATGGAGACACCATTGAGGCTCTTTAGAGCCTGCTCCATTTGCTGGTATGTATCTACTACCACATGGGAGAGAGTAGCCTTTTTTGATTGCATCTTTAAAATTAGTGAGATCAATCTAATCCTTCTATTTTCCACGTTTTCTGCTGTGCTCTTTTCAGCATCTCATAGCTGCTGAGTCCAGAGGATAAAGATCCCAGTTTACACACAGCAAGGACATCATGAATTAAACCAGTGAAAGGGGAAAGTCTTGCCTTTTCCTACTCACTCCTTTTTAACCCCCTTCGAGAAATGAGCCTGGGGGGTATTTATTTCTGTTCTATGTTGTTTTTCCTCCTCAGATTCAGATGCCCAAGGAATTCAAGCCATAGTGACCTTAGAGCCTCCTGGCTAAAGGCCAGTGCTGGTACAGTGCCAGGTGGGCAGAGAAGCCCTGAGAATCTCAGGTGCCAGGACTGAGCTCAAGGGTGGCTTGGGACTTGGAACTGAGAATGTGCTCTATATGATTCATGCTAAAATATGAACCCAATCCCCTTTTCCTCCCTGGAGACTCAGGTGGTGCAAAGGGAGGAGAGAAATAATACTTCCCACATGTGAGGGGAGTAAGTTTGTATATTTATGACTGTACCTTCCGAGACTGTCACTGTGTAAATGAAACTAGTATATGGGTGGACATCCCCTATAATGGAAGGAACAACATCAGAGGGGGTTTTCTCCTTTTGAAGAGAACTTAGTCACTCTCGCCCAAAACCCTTTTAAAAGTACCAGAGAAATCTCAGGAGAAAGGATGAAATCTAACCCAGCTGCCCTTCAATCAGTGGGGCTGCTCTGGATTACATAGATCAGGACTTCTTAAACTTTTTCCCCTCACAACTAACTCCTTTTTACCTTGAGAAAGTTTTATGTGATCTTTTCAGTATCTCTTACCTGCTGAATCCAGAGGGTATATAAAATGTACCTTTAAAAAATAAAATAAAATGTACCTTTAGGTATATTTTATATATAAGAATATATAATAAGTATATTATCTATAATATATAAAGGTATATAAAATATAAACATTTGCTGATAATAAATTTTTTACTTTTTCAACCCCCACATTCACTTACATGACCCCATTTAGGATCTTGACCCACAGTTAAGCTTTGAAATAGCTAACAGGCAGCATGGTGTTGACCAACAGCATGGATCAGTGGGCACGGGGCCAGACTTGGCAGTTTCTGATGCACATTTGCCAGTTGATGTTGGGCAAGTTGTCTGTCTTCTTAATGCTCCTCTAAAACTGCAAGCTCTGCCCATGTGTGCTGGTGGAAAGGGTC
Organism: Sarcophilus harrisii; assembly: GCF_902635505.1. Classification (NCBI taxonomy): domain Eukaryota; kingdom Metazoa; phylum Chordata; class Mammalia; order Dasyuromorphia; family Dasyuridae; genus Sarcophilus; species Sarcophilus harrisii. Next base: position 387,527,551 of record NC_045429.1, on the reverse strand, counting down.
CCTGCACCAATAAAATCAGAGGACCAGACCAACAAAAAATGTGAATGGGAGTCCATGTGAATGGACTCATTCATAAAATAGAATAAATTTTCCTTTTTCTTAGATGCAATTTGCTTGTGATATCCACATTGCTGCCCTCATCATACTATGTTCAGATTCTCAGAGATAGAGGTGGGGAGGAAAAGCCTTCCAGATATGGGAGCCAGTCTGTATAAAAGCATCCAGATGGGAGATGGAATGTCACCTATGAAGAGCAACAAGGAAGCATGAAAGAAGGGGAGTAACCTGGAACAAGTATGGAAAGTAGCTGGAATCTGAATCCAGAAAGAGAACCATGGAGATAGAATGTAAATCAATGCAATGTTCACGTCTTTTTTTTCTGAGTTTTTCTTTCCCTCTCCTATGGTTTTTCCCTTTTGTTCTGATTTTTTTCTCCCAACATTATTCACAAAGAAGTGTTTTTTAAAAATTAATATCCATGTAAAACCAGAAAAAAAGAAAACAATTTTTAAAAAAGAAAGTAGGCTGGAGATAGGATGTTAAACACCAAACATAGGAAAATATAAATATCTCAAGGACAAGGATTATTTGGGTGCTTTTTTTTTTTTTTTTTTTTTTTTTTTTAACCTTCATGTATCCCAATTAGGGGCAGCTGGGTGATATAGTGAAGAATGTCAGATCTGGAGTCAGGAAGATCTGATTTCAAATCTGGCTTCAGACATTTCCTAGCTGTGTGATCCTGGGTAAATCACTTAGCCCTGTTGCTCTCAATTTCCTCATCAGTAAAATGAACTGGAGAAGAAAATGCCAAAGCACTCAAGCATTTTTGCCAGGAAAACCCTAAATGGGTCACAAAGAGTAAGACAGGACTAAAATGACTGAACAACAATAACAACAGTCCCAATGAGATTGAACATCCTAAGACATAGGAACTCTCATTTTCTTTCCTTATTTTACCATTTCAAAAGCTCTGTTGTAAATATCCTTGTATGAATGCAGTTTTTTCTGCTTTCTTTAACCTCCTTGAGCACCTATTAACATCTATTAATGCTTTTGCTGGGTCATAGAGCACACACAACTTAGTAACTGCCTTAGAATAATTCTAAATTATTTTTAGAACAGTAGGACCAAGCCACAGTTCCACCAAAAGATTTAGTGTACCTATATTCCCATAGTTCACACAGCAGTCACTTTTTTCATCTTCGCCAACCTGTTAAGTGCTAGATTATGCCCCTGAACTTCAAATAAATGTTGAGAATGCCCATAAGGACCAAAGGCATATAAAACTATTTATAGTCTTTGACCTAGCAATACCATTGCTCGGTCTGTATCACAAAAGAGATTAAAAAAAAAAAAAGGAAAATGACCTATATGTACAAAAATATTTATAGCAGCTTTTTTCTGGGGGCAAAGAATTGGAAATTAAAGGGATATACATTTAGTTGAGAAATGGTTGAACAAAAGTGGCAAGATGTGGTATTATGATGGAATACGATTATGCTATAAAAAATGATAAGTAGATTCTCTCAGGAAAATCTGGAAGGATTTCCATGGGTTGATGTGAAATGTACTGTGTTCAGGGTGACAGTGATATTATTGTAAGATGATCAGCTGTGAATGTCTTAGCTATTCTCAGCAGTGCAATGATCCAGGAAAGCTCTAAAGGACTTGTAATGAAAAGTGCTATATATACCCATAGGGAGAACTCTTGGTATCTGGATGCAGATTAAAGCAAATTTTTTTTATTTATTTATCTTGAGTGTTTTTTATATCTTCATTTTCTTTCATAACATGACTATTATGGAAATGTTTTGCACGACTACACATGTATTACCTGTATCAAATAGCTTACCTTCTCAATAAGGGGAGGAAGAAAGAGAATCTGGAAATTTTAAAAATGAATGTTAAAAAATGTTTTTACATGTAATTGTGGGAAAATAAAATACTAAATAAATGTGAAAAATATTCAGAATTCTTCTTTCTTATCACGACTCTGCCTTTGGTTAAGTTTAACATGATGTTTCTTTAACTGTTTTGAATTTCTTTTCCAAGGAGGAAGACAAGCTAGATTTTAATATGCTTCTGACTTAGCTGTGAATACACCTTGTATTGCTATTCATCTGTAGTCTGTCTTTGAGAGGTGCTTCTCCAGAATGGATTCACCTAGTCCTTCCTTGAGAGATAGACAGTCCATCCAGTGAGTACGTACTTATTCCAAACCTTTCCAGCTTTGTGAAGTTGGCAGGATTTTATGGTCTGTGCTATCACAGTTTTCAAGAAGCTAATTTTGATGTATCAAAGGAAGAACTTAGTGGGGCTCTTAACATTTAGAAAATAGTTCTATTTTCACTGGTTTACTGTTTTCTTCCTTTACTTAAGGATGAAGCCCTGGACTCCTCCACTAGTAGGTTTAAGCAGCGCCCAAAGAGGTCACTTGAAAGCCTGAGGCGGGGGAAAAAAGAAAAAATAACAGGCAAACAGAACTGTATCAAAGCTACAACATTTGGTTTCATTAGGCAGGTTTTGTATTTCATCATCCTTTCTGAGGTCTCTGTGTGAGACAGTCGGGTTGTGACAAAGCTGAAATCTTTCCAGGTTTTAGCAAGTAAGGTTTGGGTCTCCACTGGGACTATCCTGAAATTGATAAAAAATGATCAAAGGGATTTGAAATAGATACTACAAAGAAAGATCAAAAGAACTGGATTTCACATCCTTGGTGAAGAAAAGGCTAAGGTTGACTTGATTTTTTTTTTTTTTTTTTTTTTTTTGTCATTCAGTAAAGAAAGGGTTTTATGTTGTTTTCCGTGTCAAAATAAATTAGGCTAGAAGAAACAGGCAGTTGCTACTTGAATACAAGGAAGAATTCCTTAGTCCTTGGGGTGATAAGATATAGAGATGCTATATTCTCTTTAAGAATACAAGACAAGAGACAAAAGAAATAAAACTAGAATTAACTAAATTCAAATACACTATAACATTTTCCGCCACCACCCAAACAATTCAGGCTCTGGGTCTGGTCTTGTTCCCTTTCCCAGGTTTAATGTGGATGCTTTAAAAAATCAGTTTTACTCATTTCCCATTTCCCAGCACTCTCCATTTATATACCAAACCATAGCTGTGTGATCCTGGGTAAATCACTTAGCCCTGTTGCTCTTAATTTCCTCATCAGTAAAATCAAATCCCATTTCCCAGCACTGTCCATTTATATACCAAACCATAAAGTCACAAATTAAATTTTTAGGGAAGAAGAATATCTTGGAGAAATCAAGATAACAGGAGAAAAGAAGCAACCTTTTCCTCCAAATAACTTTTAAGTAATGTCTCATGTTGAATTTTGGAGAGCAGAACCAGTGAAAGGTCAAGGTAAGACATATTCCTAGCTTAAGACAACTTAAGAGATCCATAAGGGAAGTTCATGATACCCAGTGTGGGGACCATCTCTGAGCATATGTGCATTAGCACTAGCAGCAGGTCCTAGAAGCTGTGGCAATAGCAGCAGCTTCTTAAGCTCCCTGCCACCGAGATGATAAAAGAGCCAGACCATTGGTCAGCGATTATAATGGACTCTGCTGGCCCTGGTGCACCTGACTCTGGTACCTCTATTGCCAGCCACTGTTCTGGGTCACAGGGCAGCAGAAAATGCTTATGCTCAATCACAAGGGAGCAGGGCACAGCAGAACACTGGCATTTGTGGTTACAGGAGAGCAAGGATGTAGTCACAGTTCCAGAGCCAAGAGGAACACTAGGACTTTCAATGCAGGAGAGCAAGAGCCCTTCCTGAGTAAAGAAAGACCAGTGTGCCGGCTAAGAAAGCACTGACCATACCTTGATCACACCACCTTGCAGACCTCCAGAACCAGCTCTGAAAATAATAATGTCTCCCCATTGCCAGGTGAGCAGAGAGAAACTTTGACCTAAATTCAAAGATATAAGCTGGAAAAAATGAACTACCACACACAAAAAAGAACATGATCATAAAAAGCTACTGTGATGGTAGAAAAGATCAAGATTCAAATTTAAAAGAAGACAACAAAATAAAAATATTTACAACAAAGAAAAACTGAACCCAAGCCCAACTAGAATTCCTGGAAGTTAAGGAAAGTGGGGGCAACTAGATGATGCAGTGGATAGAGTGTTGACCCTAAAGTCAGAAAAATCTGAGTTTGAATCCGGTCTCAGACACTTAATACTTCCCAGCTGTGTGACCTTGGGCAAGTCACTTGACCACAACTGCTTCAGGAAAAAAAAAAAAGAGTTAAAGAAAGTGATGAGTGGTAAAGGGAAAAATGAGAGTGGTGTAAGAGAAATATGAAAAAAGAACTAATAGTTTGGCAAAAAGAGGCCAAAAAAATACTGAAGAAAATAATATCTTTAAAAGCAGAATTGGCTAAATGGAAAAAAGGGTACAAAAGTTTATTGGAAAAAATAATTCCCAAAAAAATTAGAATTGGAAACTAATGACTCCATGAGACATCAAGAAACAATAAAACAAAATTAAAAGAATGAAAAAAAAGAATATAATATGAAACATTCCATTGGGAAAAAAAAACACCTGACCTGAAGAATAAATCAAGGAAAGATCATTTAAGAGTTATTGGACTGGGGCAACTAGTAGTGCAGTGGATAGAGCATCTGGCCTCAGACACTTAACACTTCCTAGCTGTGTGATCCTGAGCAAGTCACTTAACCCCAATTGCCTCAGGAAAAAAAAATTGGACTACCTGAAAATCATAATTATTTTTTAAAGGAACATAGACATAAATCATAAAAGAAAACTGCCCTAAAATTTTAATTTTGGATAGTAAAATAGAAATTAAAAGCATCTATCAATTACTTTCTGAAAGATATCCCCAAATAAAAACTCTCAGGAATATTATAGCCAAATTATAGAGTTCTAATTTTATAATTATATATAGGTTAAAGAGAAAATATTTCAAGTAACCAGAAAGAAACAATTCAAATATCCTGGTGCCATAGTCAAGATGACACAAGACTTGGCATCTTCTACATTAAAGAAGAAGGCTTGAAATATGATCTTGAAAATGTAAAAGTGCTAAAATTACAACCCAGAACAACTTACCAAGCAAAAGTGAGTATAATCTTACAAGGGGGAGGAAGAATGGATATTTGATAAAATAGTAAAGACCAGTGTGCTTTGTGAAGTTGGCAGGATTTTATGGTCTGTGCTATCACAGTTTTCAAGAAGCTAATTTTGATGCATCAAAGTGCTCTCAGAAAAATCTGGAGCATTGAATTGAATTGAAGCATACTTGATGAAAAGACCAGAGCTGAATAGAAAATGTGGCATTCAAAAAAGTAAACGTGAAAGACAAATCATAAGAGATTCAATAAATTAAAACTTTGCATTCCTATATAAGGAGATAATAAATGTAATTCCTAAGCACTTAATCATTATTAGGGAAGCTAGAAACATTCTACATAGACAGAGGTACAATTGTGAGTTGATTATGTTGGGATGATCTAAAATATATATAGGGGAGAAAGAATGGTGCACTGGGCAAAGGATAAAGGAATAAGTAAAATGGGAAATTTTTCTTATGTAGAAAAGGTGCACAAAAAAAAGAGATTTTACAGTGGAGGGTAAAATTGTGGATGGATCTTAAAATTTATTCCCATTGGCACTGGTTACCCAACAGAGAAATAGGAGGTGAAGAGGGTAAGAGAAAGGAAGGGTGATAAAAAGGAGATTAAGGAAAGCAACTGTCAGAAGCAACAGACTTTTGAGGAGGAACAGAATAAAAAGAGAGGAGAAGGCTAAATAAAAGAATATGGGATGGGGAGAAATGCAAATGTGAATATGAATGGGATGAATTCACGCATAAAAATGGAAGTGGATAGCAAAATGGATTAGAAATCTGAATCCAACAACATTATTTATAAGAGACATACTTGAAACAAAAAAACATCCACACAGAAAGTTAAAATTAAGAGATGGAACAGAATGTATTATATTTCAAATGAAGTTTAAAACAAAAACAAAAACAAAAAGACACAGGTAACAATCCTGAGTTGGTCAAAGGAATACCCAATAAGGTCAAAGAAAAAGGACTTATATGTATAAAAATATTTATAGCAATTCTTTATATGGTGACAAAGAATTAGAAATTGAGAGTCTGTCCATCAAGTGAGGAGTGGCTGGAAAAATGTAATATATGATTATAATGCAATACTTTTGTGCTATAAGAAATGACAGGACAAAGGGTACAGTTTCAAAAGTCTTGGGAAGACCTATATCAACTGATGCAGAGTGCAGTGACCAGAACCAGGAGATCATTGTACACAGTAATAGCAATATTATAATGATGATCAATTGTGAAAGACTTAGCTACTCTGGTCAATCTAATGATCCAAGAAAATTCTAAACAACAAATGTTTTTCATCTCCAGAGAAAGAACAGATGAACTTTGAATGAAAATTGAAAAATGGTTTTATTACTTAATTTGCTTTTTTTTTTGCATGCGACTACTATGGAAATATATTTTGTGTGACTTCATATGTTTAATAGATAACACATTTCTTAGCTTTTCAGTAGGTGGGTAAGGAACTGAGCGGAGGAAGACAATTTGGAACTCAAAAAAATTTTTTTAAAGATTTTAAAATAAATAACAAATATTTAAAAGCAACAACAAGAAGAAAAAAAATCATTAAATTAACTAAGTCTTAGTTCTTTTTGGTCCCAGGTCCAACATCCTGTCCATCCCATCCCTACTTGCCTCTCACAAATACAAAAACAGTTTGTGAGGAAATCTCAAGTAGTGAAATTCTTCTTTGCTCATTAAAAATAGATGCCATCTGTAACATATCCTAGGGTAAGAGATGGAAAAGAATGATGCTGACAAATGTTTAACCACCTGCTCTCCCCTTAGAAAACAAAATGCATTGCAACAAACTTTCAAGTTTGATCTGCATTATTAACATTTTCTTCATTGCCCTCTTGTCTAGATAATCAATAAAACCATAAATCATGCTCTAATTTGTAGTGCTTGTCAAGTACAAAGTATAAATGTTCACAATAAAAATTACATAGAGTCTCTCCCCAGCTCCTTAGAGCCAACTCCAGCATGATGGTAGGTCTGGAGAATTATTCTTCTGTATCTAAGTAGATGAAGTGAAGACGTTCTCTGCTTAACTTTTCTAAACATGTTCTCCCTGACCTGCATGGGAATCCAGTCCTGGAACAGGATTCTTCTTGCCGCCACATTGCCAGCCTGCTCTGCTCAGCTTGATGTTTCCAAGGTTCAACTCTTACTCATCCTCCAGAATCCCCGATTTGATCTTTCTATCCCCAATAACTTTCATCCTGTCTCCCTTTTACCCTTTATGGCTAAACTCCTTGAGAAGGCTTCTACAGTGGGTAACTATAGTAATCTCTCTCCTCTCCTCTCACTCTCTTTTTAACCTTTTACAATCTGGTTTCCAACCTCATCATTCCATTAAAACTGCTTTCTACAAAATTACCAGTGATCTATTTCTTAATTGCCCAATGCAATGACCTTTTCTCAGTCCTCATTTTCTGGTTTCTCTGCAGCCTTTAATACTTTTGATCCCTCTCTCCTCCTTCATACTTTCTTCTCTGTAGATTTTCAGGACACCCCTCTCTCTTAGTTTTTCTCTTACCTATTGGACTGTTCCTTATCAAACTCCTTTACTAGATCCTCACTGAAATCACACTCTTTTTTTTTTTTTAAATAATTATAACTTTTTATTGACAGAACCCATACCAGGGTAATTTTTACAACATTATCCCTTGCACTCACTTCTGTTCCGATTTTTCCCCTCCCTCCCTCCACCCCCTCCCCCAGATGGCAAGCAGTCCTATACATGTTAAATATGTCACAGTATATCCTAGATACAATATATGTGTGCAAAACTGTACAGTTCTCTTGTTGCACAGGGAGAATTGGATTCAGAAGGCAAAAATAACCCGGGAAGAAGAACAAAAATGCAAGCAGTTTACATTCATTTCCCAGTGTTCCTTCTTTGGGTGTAGCTGCTTCTGTCGATCATTGATCAATTGAAACTGAGTTAGGTCTTCCCTTTGCCAAAGAAATCCACTTCCATCAGAATACATCCTCATACAGTATCGTTGTTGAAGTATATAATGATCTCCTGGTTCTGCTCATTTCACACAGCATCAGTTCATGTAAGTCTTTCCAAGCCTCTCTGTATTCATCCTGCTGGTCATTTCTTACAGAACAATAATATTCCATAACATTCATATACCACAATTTACCCAACCATTTTCCAATTGATGGGTGGATTCATTTTCCAGTTTCTGGCCACTACAAAGGGGGCTGCCACAAACATTTTGGCACATACAGGTCCCTTTCCCTTCTTTAGAATCTCTTTGGGTGAAATCGCACTCCCTCAGGCTTCTGTTCCGGACTTTCTTTTCTTCTTGCTCTACACTTGGTGAACTTATTGGTTTCCATGAATTTAAAGAGCATTTCTATCCTCATGATTCTCTAATCTACTTATCCTGCCCTAACCTCGCTGCTACTTACCAATCTCTTTTAGACATTTTAACCTGGATATCCAATAGACTTCTTAAACCAAATATATCCACAACAGAACTCATTCTCTTTTCCCCTAAATGCTCCCCCTATCTTTTCTGACTTCCTTTAAGTACTAACTAAAACCCCATCTTCTACAGGAAGCCTTTTCCAACTTTTCTTAATACTAGTATATCCTAGTATTCCCTCTTAAATTATTTTTCTTAATCCTGCATATAATTGTTTGTATATATTTGTTTGCTTACTGTCTCCCCCATTATAATGTAAATTCTTTTTTAAAAAGTATTGTTTTTTGCCACCTTTTGTATCCCCAATACTTAGCACTGTACCTAAATGTAGGTGCTTCATAAATATGTATTGACTATTGATTGATTTACTTATTGAGGTGCACAGTTAAGTAGCACAGTAGATAGAGCACCTACAATCAGAAGGACCTAAATTCAAAAATGATCTCAAACATTTACTAGCTGTAACCTGGGCAAGTTACTTAATTCTGTTTGCTTCATTTTACTTATCTGTAAAATGAACACTATAAGGAAATGGCAATAAAATGATTTTCCTAAAGTGCCAGTTTATGTTGCCCATCAATTCAACAAATTCCAGCGGTTTCCTATTAGTTTTAGGATGAGATGCACATACACACACAAACTTAGACATATACACACATGTAGCCTTTTCCATGTTCTCATACCCCAAGTTTTTTACTAAGAAAACCCCAAATGGGATCATAGAGAGTTGGATAGGACTGAAACAGCTAAATGAACAAAACAATTTAAGAGGTAGTTGTGATACCTAAAATGGCCACAGGATGGAATCCTAAACCTATAGTAAAGAATCTACCATGTCAGAAATAAGCTTTGGACGTAGGTTTGTTGACAAGCATTTATTAAAAGCACACAAAGAAAGGCTCAAAATAGCCCTTACTCTGAAGGACCTTATAGTCCAGTGGGAGAGACAACGCCGCCATTGTGCCTACAAAGCAGATGAAGGTAATCTGAAAGCAGCATTAGCTGCTGGTGGTTCTGAGAAAGGTTTTCTCTAAAAGGTGAGATTTGAGTGATCTTGAAGGAAGCCAGGAAAATGAAGAATGAGGTTGGAAGGGAGAGCTTTCCAGCCAGTTCAGGAGCAAAGGAACAGGGCAAAGTAACTGGACCAGAGATTGCACAGAAAGGAGTCAATTCAGTCAATAAACATCTATTAAGCTGCTACTCTGTGCCAGGCCCTGAGTAAAGTTCAAAGAAGGCTGGAAATTCAGGAAAGTGCCAGGTTATGAAGAGCTATAAATACTTAAAGAGAGCTTTTAGTAATGAGGTGATAGAGAAAGAACTGGACTGAGGAGCAAGCTGATCAATGTGAATGAGTCATAGAGTATCTAGATGGAATAGTAAAATGACTGGAAAGATGTTAAAAGCCAAAGGAGTTTTAGATGTCAAACAAACAAATTATATATATATATATATATATATATATATATATATATATATATATATAATGCACATATGTATATGTATATATACATATATATGAGAAATGCAATATGTATGTGTATATATTTATATGTCTATGTGTGTGTGTGTATCTCATCCTAAAGCTATTAGAAAACCACTGGAATTTGTTGAGTTGGTGGGGCAACACGATCGGGCTCTTTAGGAAAATCACTTTATTGGTTGTGGGGAGAGACTTGAGGCAACAAGAGTAAATAGGAAGCTATTACAATAGCCCCAGTGAGAGATGATGAGGGCCTGAATTAGTGTAGTAGTTGTATGAGTGATAAAGAGAAAATATATGACAGAGATAATTCTGAGATAAAAATAATAGGATTTGGTAGCTCTTAGTGTGACGTAACTCTGTAGATATAAGTAACTACATCATACAGTAAAATCTTTTTGGAAAGCAATTTGAAATTAGGCAAATAAAGTGATCAAATGAGATAATAGCAAAGTAGGACAGCTCCTGGCACATTGTAGGTGCCATAAAAATGCTTATTCCCTTCTCCTTATACCCTTTAAATAGCAGCAGAGAAATTCAGAAAAGGGAGGAGAAAATTCTGTTTTTAGAAATTTTGAGTTTGAGATGTTTTCAGATAAGTATCCAACAAATGCTTTGTGATGTAGAGCTGAAGCTCAGAAGAAAGACTAGGTCTGGCTATGTAGATCTAAGAATCATGTGCATAGCTATCATCAAAGGCCTTTGGTGCTTTCTTTATCAGTCTTTAAATAAGGTGGGGCTCTTCTTTTCTGTTTCTATTATATTCTTTTTAAAACATGTTAATATTTCTTTACATTCACATGCCAAAATTTATTTTGCTATTCCTCAATCAAAGGGCAGCTACTTGGTTTTCTATTCTATAGGAAAAAGTATTCATATAAATAACTTAATTTTATGGGGACTGTGTTCTTATCAAAAATATCCTTGGAGTTATATGGCTAACTAAGGGAATCTCTGGAAAAAAGGACACATATATTTTGATCACTTCATTGGCATAATTCCAAAATGCTTTCCTAAAAGGTTTGACTGATTCACGGATCACTTCCAATATTGATGATTCCTATCTTTGGTCATCTTTGCCCATTTCCTTAATTTGGGATGAAACCTTAGGATTGTTTTGATTTATATTTCTCTTAATGATTTGGGGCATTCTTTTATATTTTTATTAGCTGTAATTCCTTTGAGAATTGTTTATAATTTTTGACTGTTTATCTCTTGGGGAATGACTTTTGGCTTTCTCTATCTGCTAGTTGTCTATATATCTTGTATATCAAAGCTTCATCTGAAAAATTTGATTAAGATTTTTGTTTTCCATTTCACTGCTTCTCATTTTAACCTTAGCTGTTTTTTTTTTTATTTTGTGTAATTAAAATGATCTATTTTATGTTTTGTAATTGCTTCACTCACTTGTTTGATTAGGAATTCACATCTAACTGTGATGGACTTGGCTTTTTTCAACAATTAGGTGATTCAAGGCAGTTCCAATAGACTTGAGAGGGAAAAGGCCATCCACATGCAGAGAGAGAACTAAGGAATTTGAATGTGGATCAAAGCATAGTATTTTCACTTTTCTTGTTATTATCATTGTTTGTTTGCCTCTATTTTTTCTTCTCATATTTTTTTCTTTCATCTTTTTCATCTGATTTTTCTTGAACAGCATGATGAATATGGAAATGTGTTCAGAAAAACTGTACATGTTTAACCTATATTGGATTGTTTGCTGTCTATGAGAAGGAGTAGGAAAGAGGGAGGGAGAAGAATTTGGAACACAAGATTTTGCAAAGGTAACACTATCTTTGTATTTATTTGGAAAAATTTGGAAATATAAAAAATTATATATATCAAATCAAAAAATTTAAATGATTGTTAATTTTTTACAAGTGGAGAAAAATATAAAATATTACTTTTTTTAGTTTTTGTCCTACGAATACATTGTTGGTAGAGCTGTGAGCTGATTCAACCATTTTGGAGAACAATTTGGAACTATGCCCAAAGAGCTATCAAACTGTGCATACCCTTTGATCCAACAATATCTCTACTGGGCCTGTATCCCAAAGAGATTATAAAAAAGGGAAAAGGACCCACATGTACAAAAATGTTGTGTTTTGTATTGACAAGAAACTGGAAACTGGGTGAAGGCAATCAGCTGGGGAATAGCTAAATAAGTTATGGTATATTAATGTTATGGAACATTATTGTTCTATAAGAAATGGTCAGCAGGATGATTTCAGAAATGGAGACCTTGGAGAGGCTTACATGAACTGATGCTGTGGAGTAGAACCAAGAGAAGAATATTATACACAGCAACAACAAGATTATACAATGATCAGTTCTGATGGACTTGGCTCTCATCAACAATGAGATGGTTCAGAAGTAAATATATTTAGTTCTCCTGTATTTTATCCTTCTTTGATTTAGGCATAAGGATGCTTTTTGTCACATAAAAGAAATCTACTATAATGTATTTTTTCTCAAGTGTTTGAAAACAATTTGTGAAATATTAGTATTCATTGTTCTTTAAATTTTTCATCTCCTTTGAGCTATCACTACAAACTATCAGATTGGCTAATCTGACAGAAAAGAAAAAAAGACAAATGTTGGAAGAGATGTGGGAAAATCAAAATACTAATGTTGGTGACACTGTATACTTATTCAACCATTCTTCAGAAGAATTTATATGTACAAAGGGCTATAAAACCATGTAATTTTGACCAAGTAATACCACTATTATCCCAAAAGAGATAAAAAGCAAAAAGTGAAGGACCAATATGCATGAAAATATTTATAACAGCTCTTTGAGTGCTGGCAAAGAATTGGAAATTGAGGAAATATCCATCAATTGGAGAATGACTGAACAACTTGTATATGATTATGATGGAATACTTTGTGTTCTAAAAAAAGGATGAACAGGATATTCTCACAATAAACTGGAAGAGATGAAATTAAAGCCATTTATAGTCATATGAAAAAATGCTCTAAATCACTGTTGATTAGATAAATGCAAATTAAAACAACTCTGAGGTACCACCTCCCACCTCTCATATTGGCTAAGATGACAGGAAAAGATAATGATTAAATGTTGGAGGGGATGTGGGAAAACTGGGACACTGATACATTGATGGTGGACTTGTGAAATGATTCAAACATTCTGGAAAGCAATAGGGAACTATGCTCAAAAAATTGTCAAACTGCACACCCTTTGATCCAGCAGTGTTACTACTGGGCTTGTATCCCAAAGAGATCTTAAAGGAGGGAAATGGGCCCACATGTTCAAAAATGTTTGCAGCAGCCCTTTTTGTGGTAGCAAAGAACTAGAAAATGATAGATGCCCATCAATTGGGGAATAGCTGAACAAGTTGTGATACATGAAGGTAATAGAATGATGATGATGAACCAAGTTCATTTTAGAAATGCCTGGAAAGATTTACATGAACTGATGCTGAGGGAAACAAGCAGAACCAGGAATAAATTGTACACAATAAGAGCAAGCATGAAAGACTTGGTTTTTCTCAGTAGTTCAGTGATCCAAAGCAAAACCAACAGACTTTGGACAGAAAATACTATCAGCAACCAGGAAAAAAAAAATCTATGGAGATTGAATGTAAATCAACACATGTTCTTTTTTTTCTCACCCATGGTTTTTCCCATTTGTTCCAATGTTGCTCTCCCAACATAATTCATAAAACAATGTGTATTAAAATATAATAACCTGAAAAGACTTCCACGAACTGATGCAAAGTAAAATGAGCAGAACCAGGATACCACTGTATATAGTAACAGCAATATTGTATGACAATTAATTATGAATAACTTTGCTATTCTCAGTAATACATTAATCCAAGAAATTCCAAAGGATTTCTGATGAAAAATGCTGTCCACCTTCAGAGAAAGAACTGACTGATAAAGTCTGAATACAGATCAAAGCCATACTTTTTCTTTACTTTTTTTATTTTTCTTGGCTTTTTTTTGTGCTTTCTTTCACAACATGACTAACATGGAAATATATTTTGTATGACTATATATATATATATATATAAAATCTATGTCAAATTGCTTGCCTTCTTAATGGGGAAAGAAGGGAGAGAGAAAGGAATGAATTTGAAACTCACTCAAAAATTTTTAAAAGAATGTTCAAAATGTTCTTAAATGTAATTGAGGAGATAGAATATTAAATAATAAAAAAAAATTGATAGAGCTCTCCCATAAATCCATTTGGACCAGGAGGTTTTTGGATTTTTTTCTTTTGTAGTTTCTTTATGGCAAGTTGTATTTCCTTTGCTAAGATAAGATTATAGTGAGTATTTTATATTTTTAAAGGTATTCTTTTATTTCTTTTGAGTTTTTAGTTTTATTAGCATAGGAGATCTGACAATTCTTTTGATTTCTTCCAGTTTTGTTGTGATTTTACATAGTTCACTTGTGGTTTTTGTTGCTGTTTTGCTTTTTGTTCATGGATCTGATTTTCTTTCCTCTTCTTTTTAATTAAATTTGCTAAAAAAAATTATAAATTTTGCAGCCTTTTTGAAGAACAACCTTTTAGCTTTATCATGAATATAGTCTTTTGGGTTTGCAATTTATCCATTTCTCTGCTAGTTTTTTTTTTTTGTTTTTTGTTTTTTTTTTTTTTGCCTCATCTTTCCTATTCCCCTAATCTATTCTTTGTTCAGCTGCCAGAATGATTTTTTTTCCAAGGGCAGGTCTGAACATGTCACCCCTTCCGCTCAATAATATCCAAATATTGTGTTCAGGACTAAAGATACTCTCCTTTTTTATCTCTACCTTCAGGCTTATTTTAAGACTCCATTGAAACTCACCTGTCATACTACTACCCCCTCTGCCTCCATCCCTTAGTGTTTTCCTACCTTTTAAGATTACCTCCATATATATTTTGTTTGTATATGATTGTTTGGATATTGTGTTCCCCATTAGATTGTGAACTACTTGGGGGTTCTTGTTTTTGTTCAGTTGTGTCCAACACTACGTGATGCCATGGATTTTTGTCCCTGGGGTATTTTTGATAAAGATGCTAGAGTGATTTGCCATTTCCTTCTGCAGTTAGGCAAATAGGGGCTAAGTGATTTAACCAGGGTCACAAAACTAGTGAGTATCTGAGGCTGGATTTGAAATAGATTCCCCCCTGATTCCAACCCCAGCACTCCATCCCCTGTACCACCTAGCTACCTCCTTAAGGATAGGGGACTATTTTTGCCTTTCTTTGTATCTTCAACACCTAAAACAGTGCCTGGGGACATGCTGTTTAGCTATTTCAGTCCTGACCAACCCTTTGTGACCCCATTTAGAGTTTTCTTGACTAAGATACTGGAATGGTTTGCCATGTCCTTCTCTAGTTCATTTTACAGACAAGGAAATTGAGGGTTAAGTGTTAAGTCCAGGGTCACATTTGTTTTAAAAAATGCATTTTTAGTTCATTAATCCTCTTTTTCTATCTTATTAATAGGTTTTTAGGGCATAATTTTCCCCTGCAGTTTTGCTTTAGCTGCATCCTAGAAATTTTATGTTGTTTAATCATCATAATTTTCTTTCACATAATTATTATCTCTATATTTGTTCTTTGATGCAATCATTATTTAAAATTTCTTTGTTAAATTTCTGTTTAGACCTGTGGCTTTTGTTTGTGCTTATTAAAATAATTATTGATTTTATCATATTACAGGCTATAAAGGATGTGTTCATTATTTCTGCCTTGTTCATTTAGTTATAATGTCTCTGTGACCTAATATGAGGTCAGTTCTTGGAAATGTTCCACAAAGTACTGAGAAATATTTATATTCTTTAGTAATCCCATTCAGAAGATGCTAGTTTCTTTGCTCTAGTTTCTCTAGAAATTTGTACAATTCTTGATTTTCCCTTTTGTTTATCTTTTCTGTTGGATTTGTTCAGAACTAAGAGAAAAATACTAAAATTTCCTAGTTTTAGTAAGTTACTATCTGTCTTCATGTAATTTGGTTAATTTTTTCCTTAAAAAATTAGATGCTAAGGAGAATATAAA
The DNA here is from genome assembly GCF_902635505.1 of Sarcophilus harrisii. Taxonomy (NCBI): domain Eukaryota; kingdom Metazoa; phylum Chordata; class Mammalia; order Dasyuromorphia; family Dasyuridae; genus Sarcophilus; species Sarcophilus harrisii. The sequence goes on along the minus strand of NC_045429.1, from coordinate 387,511,519 downwards.
TTTACATATTTAGAGAATACAAATTTAGTATTGATATTTATATAGATGCTTTTAGCAGAATGTACTTTTCTTGTTTATATTGTAAATGTTTGGTTTTGTTCTGACATGATAGCTTTTGCTTGTTTTTAATTGACCTGATGGGGAGCAAATTTTATTTTAGCCCCTTGTTTATACTCTGTGTTATGTCTTAGCTTTTTATTTGTGTTTCTTGTAAGCAACAGATTGTGGGGTTTTATTTTCTTTTGTTTAATCTGTCATTCTGTTTTATTGGACTGTTTAATCCAGTCACATTTAAAGTTATGATTTAAATTTGTATTTCCTTCCATTTGTCTCTAATATTATTTTTTCTAAATTAGGACTTTTTTTGTTCTTGGTTTTCTTTAAAGACAGCACTGATATGAAGGGTCCTTTGCCTCTTCAGGTGTTGGTTGAATTTCTTTTGTCTTTCAGTTTTTATTGAAAGATGTTTGGATTCATTTAGATGCTCTAGTGGTCATCATCCTTCTGTTTTAAGGTCTTTTCTATCAGAAAAATCTATCAGATTTTTAACTTTTTCTTCCTCCTGAAATCTTTGGCAATTTCAATCTTTTTTTCTCTAATTAACCAAATCTGGATATTGGTCCCCCTTCATTCAGTCCTAGTCTTTTCTTTCTATCCCCAACACACACACACACACAAAGCTGATGACTTGCCTCTGTAATTGTGATTCTTTAACCATTAAGTGCTATTGTAACTTACTGTTTCTCCAGGCCTTTCTATGATATCTCCATCTCCTGGGGCTGATGGAGGAGATAGAGTCTCGGTCTTTTGCTTCTTGGCACAAAATATTGAGTGAAAGCAGGAGGCAGGGTACTGGTAGACACTGTAGGAGCAGCAAGGAAATTGTTAACTGGATGATTTTGTGCCATTCTGCCAAAATGTGGGAGCTGATAGGAGAGGGGATATTGAGAGAGCACATCAGGAATTAGGATTTAGCCTTCTCTGCTCTTATTCATTATTAATCATTTATCATTAATTACCTCATAGGCTTCTTGGTATCTTGGCTTGTTAAGGTAGCTACAATTACTTTACCACTTAAACATAATTCTTATTTGGGGGAGTTTTAAGAGTTCATGAGAACTGGAGAAAATATCTAGAACTCCATCTTATTGGTCATATGGTCTATTATCTTCCCCCATTTAATAAGCTATTATTCAACTTTTGGAGAAAGCCAGACAGATTTCTTAGTCTAAAACCCTGAAATCTACCCCAAACTAAGAGACAGTAGGACTCCAAATTAAAAACACTTGGTCTAAAGCAAAGCTTCTTAAAACTGTGGGTAGCAATCCTATATGGAGTCACATAACTGAATGTGGGGATTGCAAAGAAATTTACAACAATAAAAGCTATCAAATACTCTTCAAAAATTTCTTTATGTAAAAATAAATAAGCATATCCATCTCATTAGTATGCAAATTTGCTTTCATCTTTAATAAATGATAAACTTATATGTATGCCAAAGAATTGTTTTGTTAAAATTTCTTTATGATTTATTATTAGTAAATGTTTGATTTTTATACCTATTTTATATGTCTATATATCTGGGATCTCATAAAAATTTCTTGGGCAAAAAGAGATCACAAGTAGCAAAAATTTACGAAGCCCTGGTCTAACGAATATTATTAAATTTATTCACTTATTATAAACTTATTCTTGGAGTATCAAATCCTAATTCTTTTGGGGCTTTGATTATTTTAAATTAAAATCAAAGAATCCTAGATCGGGGGGATCAGGGGAGGGGGGAAGAGAGAAGAAACCTTCATTGTTGTTGCTATTTTTTCTGACATGTCCAAGTTTTTATGACCTTGTTTGGAATTTTCTTGGCAAAGATACTGGAGTGGTTTCCCATTTCCTTCTCCAGCTCATTTTATAGATGAGGAACTGAGGCAAACAGCTTGGGAAACACAGCTAGTAAGTGTCTGAGACCAGATTTGAACTTATGAATTCTGATTCTAGGTCTACTGTTCTATCCAGTGTGCTACCCAGCTTTCAGAAAGTACTTAGAGTTGATCTATTCCAGCCCTTTTAGTGCAGTAAACTTGCAGAAACTTTTCACATGAACTTCTGGGACTTCAGTGAACCACAAACTCAGTGAATCACAGTCTGAGATGGCAGCCAAAAAGAAGCTGTCATCCTGTGTATCTCCTCCCATTTACTGCCAAATTCCTAGAAGGAGCAGTCTCCAGTCCAGGTGTTCTGTCTGTCTGTCTGTTATACCACCCTCTCGTGTCTAAATAACGTGCAGTCTGACCTGTCCCTTGTGATCTAACTGAAACCATTCTGGCTAAAGTCACCAAAAAAAAATTTTAATTGCTGATTTGATGACCTTCCCTCAATCTCCATGCCCCAAAAATTCTCTTAAGTTTCTGGTACTGTTTACCATTCACTTTCTCCTTAACGCACTCTCCAATTTTGACTTATTTAACACTGCTCTATTTTAATCTTTTTCTCACTCTAGTATCTATTTTCTTCCTAACAACCTGACCACTTCTTCAGTCTCTGTTGCTAGATAGTCATCCTGCTTTTGTCTATTTATCACTTTTCTCTTCTGGAGTTTTACCTCTTACAATCACTCTTGAAAATGTCACAGTTTCCAAAGATCCAAATACCTTCTCTTTGGATAAAACTCTTTAATCTATATACCCATCTCTATTTTCTCTCCTTTCCTCTAGTCATTCATCGTCGTCTGCCTGCTGGACCTCTCCTGAATGCCTCATAGACATGTCAAACTCAATATACTCAAAATAGAATCGTGATGTCTATTCCTTCCCCACAAAACAAAAATTTCCCTTCCTTCAAGTTTCAAAATGATCTTCCTAAAATTCAAATCTCCTTGACTACAATTCAACCAATTAATTCCAATAGGCTTCTGTGACTTTCAGGATAAAATATGAAATCTTCTGTTTGAACCAAACCTTGGTATGAATTAAAGACAGAGATGATTCTATTTTGAGCATGTTGAATTTGACATGTCTATGAGAAATTCAGGAGAGGTCCAGCAGGTAGATGACAATGAGGAAAGGAGAGAAAATAGGGATGGGTGTATAAATTAAAGAGTTTTCTCCAAAGAGAAGATAAATTTGAACTTTGGGAAAATGTGAGATTTTCAAGAATGATTGTAGAGTTAAGAGATAAAGCCTCAGAAGAGAGAAATGATAAATGGGCAACAGGATAGTTCCAAATTATTGTGATTGATTAATTTCCTTCCAGTAAAAAATTCTTTAAAATAGAGAAAAGGATTACATGTACCTAACATGTACCTTACATATTGCCTATAAACTAAAAAGCTGGCTATTTGTTGTGTTTTCTGGATGGGAAGGATTAAATCTTCTGAGAAAAAAAAAAAAGAGGCATTAGGAAGGAGAGATCACATACTAAACCATCCCCAATTTAAGAGGGAGGTAAGAACAAAAGGGAAAAGTAAGTTGGCTAACTCTGCCTTTCACAACAAATGCCTACAATAACATAAGATTCCTTTACTGCTTAAAATCAATTGAATACAGATTGAACTGAATATTGAATACATATTGAAAACATACTTGCAGTTTTGTAATAGTTCTATGTTTTGAGGAATGCAAAGGCCCTCTCTTCTTACAGATGAAGGCAAATTTAGGTGGGAGGTTTCTTACTTGAACTAATTATCCACTGTGCGCCCACTTTCTGTCTAAAAACAGTGACTCCTTGGACTGAGAATATAAATCTTCCTAAAGTAGGGAACCCCTGAAAAGTCCTGTGCAAAAAACTCACCAGGTTCCAGGGAGGATAGATAATCTATTGCTTCTCCTTTCTCCCCTCTCCTGCAGATATCTATCTGAAGAAAGTTATACAAAAAAAAGCTTTGAGGTTTCTTTCTCAATTCTAGCCTTCTTGCCAAAGTGTACACTTCAAGTGTTTAGAAGGAAAAACTAATATCACTTGGGAAAACACTTTAAAAAAAGATAAATGTCAAGATGTGTTTAAAAAAAATTTTTTTTGTTGCTGTTTAGCCATGTCTAATTCTCTGTGAGCCAGTGGATGACAGTGTGCATAAGGTTTTCTTGGCAAAGATATTAAACTGGTCTGCCATTTCCTCCTGCAGTGGAATAAGGAAAGCAGAAGTTGTAGGGTGACACAGCTACCAAGTGTCAGAGGTTGGATTTAAATTCAATTCTATAACTGAGCCACCTACCTGCTTCCTTTAAAAACAAAAAAATACAATTCTGATTAACCTTAGCTACATATATAGAAAACAAGACTACTAAATGTAAGACCACACGATTAGACCTTAAAGATAAACTAAATCACCCCTCCCAGTGGAACCCCAAATCCAAGTGTTAAATAATAGCTGAGGCAAGATTTCAACCTATAGCTTTCAATTTCAAAGGCAGAATTTTTCCCACAGATCTTCAGTGTGTGGGAACAAGATAAAAAAGGGGAGGTTTTATTTCAAAATTCTAGTCTCTGATATTATCTCTAGACTTAAAAGGTTTGGGGGAGTTGAGTCTCTGTTGAAACCCCCATCCTAGGTTGAGCAGAGCCTTCAGGCAAGTAACAGCACACAGGGTTTTGTCAGGGCTCCATGTGTCTGATTGGAGTTCTCTGTTTAAATTAGTGTAGTTATAGCTATACCCAGAAAAAGAACTCTGGGAGATGACTAAAAACCACTACATTGAATTCCCAGTCCCTATATTTATGCACACCTGCATCTTTGATTTCCTTCACAAGCTAATTGTACAATAATTCAGAGTCTGATTCTTTTTGTACAGCAAAATAATGTTGTGGTCATGTATACTTATTGTGTATCTAAGTTATATTTTAATATATTTAACATCTACTGGTCATCCTGCCATTTAGGGAGGGGTGGGGGTGGGTAAGAGGTGAAAATTGGAACAAGAGGTTTGGCAATTGTTAATGCTGTAAAGTTACCCATGTATATATATCCTGTAAATTAAAGGCTATTAAATAAAAAAAAAAAAAAAAAAAATGTCAAGAAAAAAAAAATAAATAAATAAATAAATTAGTGTAGTTATAAATGGGCCAAAAAAAGAGAGAAAAACCGAGCTGGAAAATCCCAGATGAGGAAATGCTTGGACTCAGGCTCCGACGGTGAGACCAGCTGGGACCACAGACATGGGAATGGCTCAGGCTTCTGCTTCAGGAGGGTTCCTTCATCCCTGAAATATTTTTCCCTTGTCGCAGCGCCAGGAATCCATGCTGCGATGGCTTAATAACTGTAAATGAGAAGAATACAACTAGCAGGGAAGTGCTGTCCCACTGCTACAACCTTGGTCTTGGCAATCACTTGCCTCTTAAAAGACAGAAAAATTCCCAAGCCTTCCAGGTATGTGCATGTACATATGGTGCAATAACTGTTCAACCTGGTCACAGAAACCTTGGTGCAAGAAGCCATCCTGGGTATTTTTAGAGTCCACAGCAATTCCAGTAGAATATCTTGTTCTTGGTTAGTAAGGAGGTAGTTTGGGAGGGTAGAAAAACACGACAGGACAGAGTTGGGAGGCATCCTGCATCTACTACTTATTGGGGCAAGTGGACATTTCTGGTCATGTCACCTCTATAAAAATGGGAGAATACTTGGCCCTATACTCAAAAAACCAAGGTTGTTAGGAGGATCAAGTCAAATTGTCTATAAAGCCCCTATAAAAACATGAGCTGTTAATACCATTGACACATTACTAAGCCTAGATAAATCTCCTTGTGGAAATTCCAGTTTTCTTTCTTAACCTTCCTCCCCTCCAAATGTCATTTTCCAGAAGTGTGATGCCAGAGGAAAAGAAGGGAAAACAAAATCAGAGAGAATGCTAGAATCAAGAAGTGTCCAAGTTCTCTCTCAGCGTATGCTTGGTAGTGTCACTCTGGACAAATCAGTCATTTGACTGAGGTGCTACAGGGGCCAGGTGCGTCAAATAGAGATGGAGGCAGCTAAGCTGTATCTAAGGATTTTTGTGGGTCACACATTGATGCAGAAAGCTTGTAGTCACCTTTCAGTACTATTTTATTATTGGAAAAATGACAAACCACTCCATTATCTTCGACAAAAAATCCCAAATTGGGTCAATCATCTATGACTAAAATGACTGAACAATAATCTTATTTTTATTTTGTTAAATTTTATTTCCCAATTACATTTTAATCTGGTCCAAGCTGCCTCAGGAGTATTGTGGGCTCATGAAGCCAGTATTTGACTCTGCTTTGCTCTAGAAAATTCAGTCATGGTCAAGGGAGTTCCCTCACTTGAAATCCTACTGGTAGTTTCTATCCTTATAAATACTAAGGGACTCAGTATAGTGTCATGGGTAGACAGTCAACTTTGGAATCAAGATCTGGGTTGAAGTTGTCCCTTAACAGATAGTAGTATGTGTGACCACATAGATTTCCCTCTTTCCCACAACTGTGATGACCATGTATTTTAAAATCAGCCGGAGTCAGGAATTCAGATTAAGGGAAAATCTTCAATCTTTATTTTCAGTAGAGGTGAAGAAGGGTCAGAGGTAAAAGAGGAATTGGCAATAGCAATGTGTGCAGCTGAGTCAAGAAGCTAGCCAGACCAGAAGCCACGAGACCAGCAGCCACCAGAGCAGAACCCAGCCAGCAATCTCTCTTCGCCTCTCTTCCTGCCCCTCTGCCTCCACCCCCCAAAATCATCATTTCCTATACAACACATCAGGACTTGCCCAGAGAGTGGGCGGTGGCCATTCTTTCTCCAAACATGTATATTAATAAAGTATAGTCCAATTACTATTTAGCCTCACGTGTGTGGGATCTCAGTGCATCAACTCGAGCTTCAGCCCATTACATCTCCCGCTTTCTTTTGTTTTAGAACACAGGTGGTCATGCCATCCCTGACTCTTCAGGGAGGTCAGAGCCCCCAAGGGGAGGTGATCACACCCTCCCTGACTTCTCAGAAAAGGAGGTGAAAGCACTAAAAAGGAGATGATCATGCCCTCCCTGACATCTCAGGAAGGGAGATGAAAAGCACCAAAGGGAAGTGGGGGTTGCTAGTGGGTTTTTGGGCTGAAGGGTCTTATTATGCACAAAACCATCAGCATGGGAGGTATTACACAAACACATAGCAGTAACACAGAGGCTATTAGTGATGACCCTCCCCTCAAGTCAGTGCAGGTTCAATGTGATGTAACAAACATGAATTGTACACGCAAGTAGCGGAATAGCAAACAATATAAATCAACATGGTGTTGTAAAAGATCACCAGAAGTCCTAGAAGGAGGATATGTAAACAACAGTCACACATACACCTTCTTCAGCAGCCAAGAGATAGTCCAAAACCAATCTATTGTCCCTTGCTTCACATATCAGGGAATCCAATGATCCCCCTGAGTTTTTGAAGTCCTGCAAAAGTCTTTTTATGTGTTAGGGAATCCAATGATTCCAGCAGATTTTGAAATCCTGTAACAGTCTTATCATTTCTCAGAGAATGCAATGATTCCTGAGAGTTTTCAAGTCCTACAACAGTCTTATCATATCTCAGAGAATCCAATGATTCCTAAGGGTTTTCAAGTCCTACAACAATCTTATGTCTCAGAGAATCCAATGATTCCTGAGAGTTTTCAAGTCCTACAACAGTCTTATCATATCTCAGAGAATCCAATGATTCCTGAGGGTTTTCAAGTCCTACAACAATCTTATGTCTCAGAGAATCCAATGATTCCTGAGGGTTTTCAAGTCCTACAACAATCTTATCATGTCTCAGAGAATCCAATGATTCCAGAGGGTTTTGAAGTCCAACAATTTTTGATGTCCGTGAGTCAAACGCCATAACTGCCATGCTCTTTCAATGGTGAGCACAATCAGCAACAGAACCACCCGATATTTCTTGGGTCTTCTCCTTCGTTTCAAGGGTCTGCTCTGTCTCTGCAATGGATAATACGATCGTTGGCACCCATCTGATTCCTTCTCTACCTGTAGAGATACAAGCAAACCCTCTCCTCCAAGCAGTTAGCCTATCTGGTCCCTTCTATTCACCACTTTCTGGATCTCTCCCACATCACCTGGCAATTATCTAAAGATAGTGGAGCTTCTCGCACTGGACACTGCCCTTCCGGTGGGTTATAAAACCTGTCTGCCGGAGCCAGTGCATCTTTGTCAAAAATCAAGAAGTTAATAGAATAAAGGGTTAGATTTAGAAGTTCTCTAGGGTTACCTGTGGCTCCCCCTTTCTTTTGTTTTTGGAGGAGCGTCTTAATATCTCTGTTTCTCCTCTCTATTATTACCTGTCCTTGAGGATTTAAAGGGTATGCCAGTGGTGTGTAAAATCTTATACTGTGCACAAAGTGTGCAAAATGTTTGGAAGTATATGCAGACCATTGTCTGTTTTATTGTTGTGGTACACCATCATGGAAATGCTTGTGGAGAAATTAATGACCACTGGCTGTCTCTTTCTACTTGGTATTGCAAAAGGAATCCTGAAAGGTGTCTACTACAACATGGATAAAAGACAGATGACAAAAGATTTATAATGGTACATCCATTTGCCGATTTCATTGGGTCTTCAAACCACGAGGTTCTTCCTGGAGGCAGTGTAGGAGCGTGGAAAGGAAGGCAACATACAGGCTTTTACTTATGCTCCTAGCTTCTCTTGTTATTCCAAATTGTAAACAATAAAGTGAGCAGCCTGATGATATTTAGAATGAGATGCCTGGACTTCTTGGAATAAAGGAATATTGACCAACATAGTTAGAAGGCTATCTGCCTTTGAATTGCCATCAAAAATGGGACCTGGAAGTCCACGATGAGAGTGGACATGCAAGATATAAATCTTACCTGGATGCTTTCTCACTTGTTCTTGAAGTTTCTTAAAGAGCTGATATATATTAGAGGCTGCAAATTTTATTTGGGCTGTGGCAATTCTTTGTACCACACCCTACTGAATTGGCCAAATAAGATATTATATTTATGTCTCCTGAATAATAAGTAAGAACTAGAATGATCGCATACAGTTCATTCTACTGAGTAGACTGAAAAGGATTTCTGACTAGTCTCTTTATAGTTAGATCATGAGAGTACACGGCAAAAATATTATGTTTGGATGCATCCGTGAAGATAGTTGGTCCTTTAAGAGGAACTTTAGAAACTTTTTCTTCAAGAATCTATCGCCAATTATATAATAGTCTGGTTATCTTTAATGGAGACCCATTGTAAATTTAGCCATGCTACAAATTTGCCACTCTGGGATGGTTTCACAAGCACACATTAATTTGTGTATTGGTATAAAAGGTGTATATCTTGTCAGGTCTTATCCCAGATAATTGTACTGCTTGCTTAATGGCCTTTAATAAAATTCTAGCCACAAGCACTGGCTAAGGAGTAAGGCTTTGTTCTGGTTGTGCCAGGAGATTCACCCACTCTATCACACTGTCTCCTTGATGAAGGACTGCTGTGGGTGCCTCTTGTGTGGCAAAAACTGATATTTCCAAGGGTTTTTGAGTGCCTCTTTCAACCACATTGGATAAAGCCAGTTCAACTTTTCTCAAAGCCTCTTGAGCTTCTTTTGTAAGCTGGTGTGGTGAATTAAAAGCACTGTCTCCCCTTAAAATGTCATATAACGGTTGTAACTGATAGGTAGTCAAGCCTAACACTGGTCACATCCATTGGATATCTCCTATCAATTTCTGAAAATCATTCAATGTGTTTAGCTTCTCTGTTCTTAAGGACAGTTTTTGTACTGTAAGCACCTTAGGGTATACTTCATATCCTAAATATTGAAAAGGAGCATGTCTTTGAATTTTTTCTGGCACTATGTATAATTTGTAATTCCTTAGTGTTTTTATGGTCTTTTGTAGACATGCTTCTAACATTTGTTCCTGAGGTGCACATCCCAATATATCATCCATATAATTTAATAGAATAATTTTTGGAAATGCTTTTCTTACTGGAGCAAGAGCAGCAGCAACATACATTTGACACATAGTAGGGCTGTTTTTCATTCCCTGTGGCAAAACTGTCCATTCATATCTTTTATAAGACTCAGCTAAGTTAACGCTGGGCACTGAAAAGGCACATCTTTTCATATCCTCCTTATCCAGAGCGATAGAATAGAAACAATCCTTAATATCTATGACCCAAAGAGGCCATTCTCTAGGCAATTGAGTAGGAGATGGAAGTCCAGGCTGAAGAGTTCCCATAGTTTCCATCTGTTCATTCACCTTTCTTAAATCTGTCAACATCCTCCATTTTCCAGATTTCTTTTGTACAACAAACGCTGGGGAATTCCAAGGACTTACAGAAGGTTGTAAGTGTCCTTGATCAAGCTGCTCCTGTACTATATCTAATAAGGCCTGAATTTTATCGCTACCTAAGGGCCACTGTTCTATCCACACTGGGAACAGGTGAAAGTATTGGCAGGCCTTCAACAGCAGCCCTGCTTAAAAAACCGAAGTACTCATTTTTAACCCTAATTGCTGTAAAACATCTCTTCCCCACAGATTGATGGGGATTTTTTCCACTATAAAAGGAGTAAAAACTCCTGTTTTGCCTTCAAAAGTCCATCTCATAGGGGAAGCACTAACTTCAGCTGCTATTGATCCTCCTACGCCAGACACGTAGGTGTCTGCTTTAATCTTTGGCCAGTGACTGGGCCAATTGGCACCTTTAATGACTGTACGATCTGCACCTGTGTCTACCAATCCTTCTGATGGTAGGCCATTTATATAGATCATGAGCATAGGTCAGTCAATTGTTACAGCTGCTGTCCAGTATATTCCTGGATTTTGTGGTCTGGAGTCAGAATCTAGGTGACTATCACCAGGTTGCTTATTAGGATTCTGTATGAGTAAACATGATGCTACTACTTCTCGTGGGTGATAAGTCACACATTGTTTCCCTGTATTAGTGACTGGGATATTATCTACACATTCCCCAGTTTCCCACATAAGTGTGTGGATGGACACTGTTTTGTATGTACAAAAAGGAGGTGAGAAGGTCAAGCCTACTGTACCTGAAGGCAAGGGATCCATAGGCTGGAGAGGAACCGATTTCACCTCTCCAGGGGGTATCTCAGTTGTCCCAGTTGCATATAACTCTGTTCTCCCTAATTGTCATCCCTTTCTCCCATCAGGTTGCTTCCTGGCTGATTGATTGTGTAATCCCCTTCTTCCATCATATGGCTTCCTGGCTGATTGGTCATATTGGGGTATTGGACTTCTAGGCACTCTCTGGGTGCACCATTGGCTGCCATCATGCCCCAAGTGTTTTTTGCCTGGAGCCCTGGGGCTGGGCCCCTCATCCCGTTTCCCTGAATCAAGTCTACATTCTGAGGCCCAATGGAAGCCTCTGTTGCATTTTGGACATGAGGTATTGGGTCTTGTTCTCCCACCCTGTTTTCTCACTCTGTCTCTATACCAACACTGAGCTTTCAGATGCCCTACTTTACCACACTGAAAGCATTGACGAGTCTCTCTGGAAGTCCCTTGCCAGAAGGGACCCTGTCTTCCCATGTTGGGATCTTGGAAAGTCTGCATCATAGTCTGGCTATAAAAGGCATTTGTGCCCACTATGGCACAGCATCTTATGAATTCCTCTAAAGGAGCATCCTTGCACAGTCCTAGTATAATTCCTCTGCAGACCTCATTAGCATTTTCCTTAGCAAGTTGACTTATCAAAGTGTCTGTTATTGCATTTTCACCATTAGTTCTTGTGATAGCTGTCTGCAAATGTCCCACAGTCAGCAAAGGGTTCATTTGGCCCTTGTGTTACTTTTATGAAGGCCTCACCCTTGTCGTCTTTATTGTGAAGCGAAGCCCACGCTTTGATAGCATTAGCAGCAATTTGCTCATATGCTGCTATGGAATAATTAATCTGTACTGTGACATTTGCATAGGGACCTACACCTGTTAGTAGGTCATAGGTGATTGCAGCATGAACTGCACTTTGACTTTTATTGCTATTCCTACAGGCGTAAAAATATTTAGCTGACTAGCTACATTACATGGAGGTAATATTAAATAATCCCCAGCAATATTATGAGCTTTAGGCTTTATCTTTCTCTTTACAATTGGAGGCCGAACAGGAATCGTATTAGCTAATTCATCCTTAGATATTGTTCTTCATATCCTACAGAGCTCACTATATTCAGAAAGCCACAAGTAGTTCGGTCCAGGTTCTAGGCATACCCTTGCTATAGATTTCCAGTCATTAGGGGTCAAGATTTCAAAAGCCAAATTCTGGAATAACATCTTAACAAAAGCTGATGTAGCCCCATAAAGAGTGCAAGCCTTTTTCAGGTCTTTGAGGATTTCTATGTTAAAAGGAGCGTATCTTCGACTTTCTTGACCTGAAGAATTAAACTGTTTTATTACAGGAAAAATGTGGTGTTGGATTTCTGCTACATCAATCCCTTCCGCTTTGGCCTTCATTAGTCCCTGTTGCAATCTAGTCATAGGAATAGTTGGATGCTGGGGGGGAGATGCTGATGCTGTCACTCCCCCCCTCCCCCCCACTATCCCTCCTCCCTCCATCCCGGAGGGTGGGGTTGATGGAGGAGAGTCAATTACCTGCTCCTTAGGTGGTGCCTCAGATTCACCACACCCTTGAGCCCCACTTAAGTCTCCATGCCCTGTGGGGATATGGTCATTAATCTCTTCATTGTCTTCCTCCTTAATCTCAGTCTTCCTTATTTGACTATTTTTAGCACTTTTTTTTCCTTTCTTTTGGGAATCACAGGATTTCTTAGGGCTAACTGTATTATATTGTATAAATCGAGGACCGTTTTTTCATTGTAATATGCGGAGACTGTTGGACAATTAATGTCCAATTATCTCGAGAGATTTGCTCTTCCTCTACAAACCAAGGGGAGGTGTGGTTTAATGTACCCAGAAATCTAGCTATCTGTTCCCAAGTTATAAGCAGCCCTTGTCCTTCTATCAGCTTAAGCATGCTTTCTATAGTGCCACTCCTGGGTGTGGTTGAAGGGGTTGGGGGTGGGGATGGAGAATCTTTAGCTAGCATCTGTCCCATATCAGTCAAAAAAAAAAAAAAAAAAAATGACTACTTTAGTTTTTAAGAAAATAAGTTCCCTGTTTGTCTATTAACAATACTCACCCAAATTCCTGGTCACCGGAGACTTCTTCAGTGAAAATAGGGTCCTTGGTTCCCATGCTTGGGCACCAAATGTGATGACCACGTATTTTAAAATCAGCCGGAGTCAGTTATTCAGGTTAAGGGAAAATCTTCAATCTTTATTTTCAGTAGAGGTGAAGAAGGGTCGGAGGTAAAAGGGGAATTGGCAATAGCAATGTGTGCAGCTGAATCAAGAAGCTAGTCAGACCAGAAGCCACAAGACCAGCAGCCATCAGAGCAGAACCCAGCCAGCAGTCTCTCTCCACCTCTCTTCCTGCCCCTCTGCCTCCACCCCCCAAAACCGTCATTTCCTATACAACACATCAGGACTTGCACAGAGAGTGGGCGGGGGCCATTCTTTCTCCAAGCATATAAATTAATAGAGTATAGTCCAATTACTATTTAGCCTCACATGCTTGGGACCTCAGTGATCAACTTAAGCCTCAGCCCATTAAAGATAACCAAATTCATTCGCAAGCTACCTATCAGTGACCCAACCTCATAAGTCCAGTGGTGGATTAATTTATTGTTCCTTCCCAATGGCAGTTTTTTGCTCTTATATCCATGTGCTCAAGAATTAACATCTGACTAGTGGTACCTTTCAGGTGCAGAGACTTTGGAGGCTCCCTCTCTGTCTGTTGCACCTTGTTTCCCATTTGCTTAACCCAGATCGAGGTGTTAAGCCTCCATAGCCATTCATTCTCATCTATATGACATCATTCAGAAGGACTTAAAATGATCTAATGGAAAAGACCATAGAGAAAATCTCATTCCTGGTGAGGAAAGCTGAGATGCAGAGAAGTTACTATTTTGTCCTTATTAAGTGTCAGATCCAGGATAGGAACCCAGGCCTGCTGATGCCCAAGTGCCATCTTCATTAGACATTTCTACTTTTCACATTGGGCTTAAGTGGTCTTTTGTCTGTCTTGACTAATCCTGTCCCCACTCCAGAAGTTACTTGTTATGTCACCTACTGTAGAAAATTGTAATATTTGATAGCACACTTTTGAACGTATACTGTTTTTACATATATTACTTCATTCAACTATGTAAAGTAGGTACAGTGGTATATTATCTTAAAAATGAGGGGGGAAAAGGATAACAAAGTTGGTCTTCTAATTTCTAATTATCTTTGTCTGACAGGCATCTTTAGAGATCAAACCCCATAGAGAGCACTTGTTTCATTCTAGTGGCATTAAATATTACTTGAAATTTTGGGTCACCAGGTAAACCTTAGAGATCTTTTAATTATAAATTTTTACTTTTTGATGAGAAGCAGCTTGGTTTAGTCGACAGAATGCTAGGCTTGGAGACTGAAGATCTGCTTGAATCCTGACACAGATACTCACTGCTGTGTAACCCTGGGCAAACCTCTCTATCAGACATAGTTTCCTCATCTATAAGAAAAGGATCTTAAATGCTTCACTCTTAGAAGACATTCAAAGCATTTCACAATAATTTGTCAAGAAAGGAGCTAATTTATCAATGGTACTATGGCAAAGACAGTAAATCAGTGTTCTTTTCTCATCACATTGGGCACCAAATTCTGACCTCTTAACATAAGACAGAGAACAATTAAAAAAAAAAAAAAAAAAAAAAAAAAAAAAAAAAAAAAAAAAAAAAAAAAAAAAAAAAAAAGTCAAGGTTCCCATACTGTCCTTCATGATATTTCAAAGTGAAAAATTGGAAATTTGAAAAAGTTAATAATGCCTTCTTTCAGACTTATAATTGCAAATGTTTCATGGCATCCTCAAGTAGTATAGTAGTAGTGCAACCTCTATAGATTAAGAACTACTATTAATGATGTAGCTAATACTTATATATGTAAACATGCACATGTGTACTTCATAGTTTGCAACACATTTTATAAATACCTTCTTAATCTCCTAATAATCCTGAAAGATAAGTGCCATTATTTTCATTTTACAGATGCCAAAACAGTTAGACAAAGGCTGACTTACCCAGGCACACAGCTGGATTTTAACTTTTTACTTACCAGGTCCAGTACTCTACTCTACTCTAATCTTCAATTAAATGTGCCTGATAATTCAAGCACACCTATATGACGGAGCATTTTCAAAAGAAAAAAAGTTTTTTAAAAGCCAATTTACTATACACTTGAAATAAATTTGTATATATTTTTCCCGAAAGGCATCACTTGGTTTAATCTCCGTGTGTAGGACCATACTTAAGAGTAGCGCTAATCTTCCCGTTTTGTGATATTCAATGGCATTAAAAATGAGAGCAGATTACCAGAAGTCTGAGTAAAGACATTCATGTTAATTTGTGGATCTGAAGTTGGCTTCTGGAACAACTAGGGATGTTTCAAAGTTAGAAAGTGGCAAATTTTTTTCACAAATCTCATTGTTTTGGCTCATACCACATAATTGGTGAAATAAATACAAATCTCATTAGTTTTAAGTATTTCATCTTTTATTTGAAAAGATACCAAGAGGCAGAAGAATGAAGCAATTAAAATCAGCAAAGCTGCAAAGTAGGAAAAGGAGAAGCTAAGGACAGAACGCATCATTCAGTTATGATATTGCTTAATGAGAATGTAGAGGGTTCTGATGGTGCAAACCTTAAGTCATATTAGTTCAAATGATTTCAGCAGGTTTGCTGGTGCATCAAAATGGAAGGGTGAGCACTACACATTCTAATAATGTCATGCGCATACAAGTTACACTTTGTTTACATGAAATTGCATGCAATTTACACACAGAATCATTTTGAAGGCACTGTTTTGTGCAGCAAAAGCTGCTACTTTCTGGCAAGTCACTTCACAGATTGCTTGCAAGTGGTCCTCATTTTCATTTAATTCATTCTTATTTGAAACTTTGGTGAAAAAAATAGGTACCAACTAATCCCATTCTTGCAACTGATTTGGTTTTACTCTCTCTTCATCTCCATCACTTCTAGATGCTAAGCTTAGATGATAGAACAGTTAAGAGAATGTGACTGGACAATGAAGTCCCACTTTATTTACATTTTCAAACTATTTAAAATAGGCAGCAATTTACAATCTGTAGTTTTAATTTAAAATAAGTAGTTCCCAGGGGTCAACTCAACTACTGTTGAATTAATAAAGATTTAGTGGTAATTTATCAAACTTACCATAGAAAAAAGTAAATGAGTTTTCATGCTAAAACTAAATTCCTAATAATTAAAATATAACCTTATAATAGTATCAGTCTAATTTACTTCACTTTAAAACTGTGAACCCATTAAAGGTCCTCAAAGGTTAACCTATAAGATTTTTAAAGACTGTGATATGGTCGACTGTACTGCGTGTGTTTTATGGGCTTTTAGCACAGAAATCATTGGTCAAACATGCATGGTTATAGAAATACAGTAAGCAACAAAGCAATATCACATGAAATTCCATTTCTGAGGAATGGTAGCACACCACAAGAAGCTATAAGCCACAACTAACCATTTGGTCAGCCAGAGAATCATCCTTGTGTTACAATATTAGTCTACCCTTTCAGGCAACATTTTACTTTAACAAAGCTGAAAGGGAAAAACTACACTTGGCCTTCTAAAATCTGATAGGGCTGTGAGTACCAAAGAGTTACTTTGGCCTACAAGGCTTAATTACGGAGGTCTCCCAATGCTGACATATTCATTATGAGTGACTTAATTAGAAAGGATATAGGATATATACAATCAAACTAGCTAGTTGAAACTAAGAACAGAGATACTGAGAGCTCTTAACAGACAACAGACATGAGAAGGCTTTAAACCAATGCATATGGAAGAAAAATATTTAAAATTTTCCTTTGTTTTCTTTACAATTCTTACCCCCTACTATGGACATTTTCTTTCACAGTGTACCAATAAAGGTAGAGACTGGAGGCTTACAGCATTCCTATAACTGTACATTACAAAAATGTTTTCTTAGTGTTATCAAACTAAAAAAAATTCTATGTATGTATTTTAAGTGAAAATTATGAAAACACTTAGATTAATGACATCTCAAAAGATAAGAACATTTTTATTCACTATGGACAAAATCTTCTCATTTTGCATATATCAAAGAAATGTTACAGTAAAAAACACTAATCCACTACTAGGGGACATCAATAAAAATAGCAAACAAACCTTGCTATATGCAGGTGCTTAACATCTGTTGAATTGTACAGAATTACAGAAAACAGTATTTAATCTTCTTAAGACAACACTTATGGATACTATACTCTAATTCCGTTACTTCCATCTTTAAAAAAAAAAAAAAAGGCTTGGGAATTAAGACATTAAATGGTATGCTAACCAAAAATATGGAATAGCAGAGATCCCTCTGTGATACATTCCTCTGGATTCAGAAGATTTAAGTAAAAGAAAGGTAAAAGTCTTTGAGGTGGAAAGCAACATTCCACCCCACTTTCCTTTCCTTTTTTTTGGAAAGAGAATTAGATTGGTCTGTGTTCAAATCTCTTTTCTGCTTCTTACAACTCACAAGAACTTAGGTTAAGTCAATGTCTTTGGGCCTTCACATTTTTCTGACAACCCAAAACCAGCCCAAATGTGTAAGGCTACTAGAGAACTGATTTTCTTGGTCACCATAATATATGGAACATGAGAACTAGCAATGTATGTTGATTGGGGGAAATCACACACCAAAGAAATCATGCAAATTTCAAAGTATATATTTGCATGTATACAAACACCCAACTAAACATAAAGGGTTACAATCTGTGGCAAATTGACTCAATTTTTTTCATCATTGGCTAATATTCATTTTTTTCCCCTTACCTAATGATGACCTTCTGTGAATGTTTGAAATTTTAAAACCCCAAAATAAAGGTGTGCAACAAAACATGGTGCTCAATTTTATTAGATCAACATGTATCAAATTCTATTGTATGAAAAAATTCTTAGAAAATTAGAATTGAAACTCAATAACTCAAGAAGTCATTTGGTCCAGTTCTCGTTTTATAAAAATAAGAAAACTGTGGCTTGAGAAAAATAGACTTGTCCAAAATCATGCCAGCAAATTGAGGAACTAGGAATTGAAGTTAGGTGTCAATACTCACTTTTCAGCAGGACAGAGAGCTACATAAATTGTAGAAGCTAGGCTTGTGACTTCATTGAAAGAGAGAAGTTCCAGGGTTGGAAATTACTACCAATACAGGTGAGCACAAAGTCAGGATGTTATATGAGACAGAATTTGAACCCAGGGTCTTTCTGGTTACAAGTTTAGCTTTTCATCCATTTGCTGCCTTTCCCCCACAAATTCCCATTAAATTGAGAGAAAGTAACAGGAAGTTTAGGAAGTAGATATCAAAACAAAAGACAATAGGAAATGATGATAACCCCCTTCCTTCCATCAAAAAACAAACAAACAAAAAAGCTCGGAGAAGAGAGGTCAAGAAAAAGACCAGTGTTTCTTCCAGGAACTTCACCAGATAGCAAGTCAATCTGGACTTAAAGTCACAGATTCAAATTCTGCCTGGGTTAGTTAAGACCTGTATAATCTTAGGCAGTCTTTTTTGCTTCGATTCCTCATCTTTAAATAAGGGATGTAGACATTATGAAATATCACAAATGAGGCTCAATTGTGATACCTGAAAAGCAATAGCTGAAAAGGGAAAAAAAGCGGTCAGATGATCTCTAAGACAATTCAACCTCATTTTGTGTGGGAATACAAAACACAAAAGGCAGCCCCCAGTGGCAATATAAGGGTGAGTCCATACCAGATACTTAACTATTGTTGAAAAGTTAACTATAAACTCAGTACCTATTAACAACACTGAATTATGCTAACTTCTCCATCTAAGCCTAGGTCTTAACCTGCAGGGTTAGGAGTGTGTGTTGTGTGTGTGTTTTCTGACTTCTGTTTTGAACACTTGGCACTAGCCCTTGGGTGGAATAATTTCTGTTTATAATACTAAGGTTTAATTTTCCTCTCGCAATGCTCCCTTGGATAAAAATAACCTACAAGACAAGGCTACACTGAAAAGTATAAAACAACAAAAGGACTCTAAGTTGATCAGGAATAATGCTTCAATTTACCTCATCAATAAATGAACTCACAATTGAAGTTGGGTTTTTTTTTTTCCGAATAGAGGGTTCCATCACATGACTTCTTTATCATATCTTTCATAGTGCCTGCTCTATTCAGGAATCTTTCCTACTTATTAACTATCTTTATTCATAAGATACTAACAAAACAGGTGAAAGTGTATTCAAAAAAGATGAACATGTCATACTCTTGAAGTCTATATTCATAATTACAAAAGATTAATATAACAATATTCAACTTTTTAAAGTTTCTGAATTAAAAAAAACCTTTAATTAGCATTTTATTGGTAATATAATCACTATGGCCTTTTTTTTTTTGAAGGAGGGGGAAAAGAACTGTGAACTATAAAACGTTTTGCTGGTCATTGTTATCTAAATCTTAACTTTTAAGGTTGATCTTAAGAAATCTTACATGGCTACCCAGATTCAGAATGACATAGAACAGTCAATGCAAAAACACAAAAAGGAAAAAACTCTTTCAATATATAATCTCAGTGTCAAGTGTGACAGGACTCACATTTAGTATTCTTAACTTACATTAACCCTCTTTTTTCCACTACCCATCAAAGTATCATTATTCCTTATTTTCTGGGGGGGAGAAGGGGAAGGAGAGAATACAGTTAGATAACTACTACACTAGGGGAGTCACCTAAATATATTTTCCATATTTACTCCCTGATAATCTTATTTAATTAAAAAAAAAATTTAAATTGCCAAAATTTATTTTACACATTTTCTTGGCTTTATGGAATGAATATTGTTCAGAGAAGTTGACTGTAAAAATAAATACTCTCAATGTTTTCCACCATAAAATTAAAAATCTGTTTCCCAGAATAAGGACAAGAAAGGAGAACCAAAGAGTTAAAGGTACTTACATAGTGGCCAACTCCATGTTATCTTAAATACTGTAATACACAAATAAAATTTTAAATGTTGGGAATTGCAGTTATTCTGTGATTTTTTTTTCCCCCTCTGGTAACATTTTCTTGAATCTGGACTTATTTGTTCACAACTGGTCAAAACAGTGATGGCCTTTGGCTTTTTCCTTGACTTCATTTATTCTTTAAAATATTTATTGCTTACTATGTACAGAGCCCTGTTACGAGCTGGAGAGAAACACAAAATTCAGATTGAGACTAGGTCCCTGCCCTCAAACTTAAAACTAGCAAAAACTTTCCCTCTCTCTTTTTTATGATATCAAATAGGCTTAAATTGAAATCATACATTTTAATCAAGGAATGTGATATACCCCTCATACATTTAAGATTGAAATATAACTAATTTTCAACCTATTTATTCTATAGCTTACTATTAGGAAGCACTTTCGCCTACTTGGTATACAGTAGAGAGAACACAATATTTAGTCAAGAGGAAATGAGTTCAAATTCCACTTCTGATAACTACTTATGTGAACTTAGGCAACATCCCTGCATCTCCAAGGTCCTCACTGTCCTGCTTCTAGTTACTTAAGAATTCAATTTACTTAGAGTAAGAAACACTGGAAAGAAAGAAGCTAGTTTCATTTTTTTTCGTCCCCCCCACCCTTGCTAAAAAGGGGGTAAGGAAGCGAATCAGTTTAAAAAAAAAAAGCTTAACAGTGGGTAGAGGGGCAACCTTAGAGTCAACAAGAGTTAGGTCCAAGTCTCACTTGTTATAGAAACTAGCTATGTAACCATAGATAAATCACTAAGAAGGATTTTCATAAAATGTCTAAAAACTAACTGATAATCTACCACTTGTCAAAGGAGCTTCCTTACTCAGAACTATCTAGGCCAATGAAGACATAAAAACCCATTTCTCTTCTCCAAAAATTATTTCAAAAGAAAATAGGCAGTTTTCTCAAGGTCTTTATTATTTTAACAAGGAAGATGCTTGGAAAAATAAAAATAACTTTTAAGCAACTTATATTTTTTGTTAGAATTTTAATAGTTTAACACCTACCTTATTTATTATGAAACCAAATATTTTTCTTGCATGACTTGACCCTTAACATTTATATTTATAAAGGATTTAATCACTTTTGGCTCAAATAAGTTGACTAAATTTGATGCTTACATAAGTTTTGTCTATTAATTCTAAATTTGAATTATATTATATTCCTGGTTTTGTTTCCTCCTCTTATCACATATGAGATTATGACAATTTTATTCTTTATTCATTAACATTGCCAAAAAAATTTCCCAGGTGACCAAAAATGATAAAATCAATGTGTATACAAGGGAGGAGAAGTCACTCCACAGGTTAACTCTCTTTATTACCACAATAATAAAGATTTCCTACCTTGGAATAGTTATACTACGTAACTCCAACATTATATATATGGCTCATGTAAATAAACAATCTTTCCTGAGAAGTTATTAAAATTAGCAGCTTTTCTATCACAGTCCAATTATTCAGACTCAAATGAGAAAGAATACCCTTAAAACACTAACTTAAAAAACCATTTATTTCCGAATTCTTTGGGTGGTAAAAAGTGGCAAAAGTAATCGTTCACTGGATTTTCAATCCACAACCTCAGTGAATGAAAATTCCTGATAAACTTTGTCTTGACAATGAAGTATCTTCTTATAAGTATTAGTCCATGTGTATGTGTGTGCATGCACGCATGCATGGATTTCTAAGACTGTCATGAGTCAACCACCCTTGAAATTATTCAGCTTTTAATTTCTTTACCTATTCTGTGAGATGGGCAGAACTTACAACTCTATATATTAAAAATAAAAATTGGATCAGTTTTTCTGAAACAATCTTGTGAATGGTTGCTAAGTAAATTTTTTTTAAATGGAATTTAAGAAAAAAATTAAGAAAATAAAAGGATTATAAGATACTGGATAATGCCCTTTGCACACTGTGCTTTCAAAAACAGAATTATGCTTACAAATATTACAACGTTAGGAGTTATGATCAAATTTTTATATAAAGTGTTTTTGAGGAAGCTTTAAAGCTTTGATGGTAAATTTACTGATGTAATTTTGTCAATTTATCTATAGAGTCAGAAAAGATTGATTTGTCAAGAAGCCTTATTCTTTAGGATGGTAACAGATTCAGCTAAAACTAAATGCTGTTAAGATCAAATAGTCAGAATGGAATTGTATAGACTTGCCCTCCTGTAAAAAATGGATGTGAGCAAAATTAAAAAAGGAAAAAATATGGGTCTGACAAAAGGAAATTACAGAGTTCATTAGGCACAAATGGGAGAAATTAAAATATAACAATGAAACCCCAAGTGACACTTCAAAGGCCTGACAAAAGTGAAAGCAAAAATATTACCTGTTGGATTTTTATAGACTAAGCATATTAACTGGGAAATCCTTATACTGATTTTTACTAAGAATAGCATATAATAATGTTTTTTCTATGAAACTTTTTTTGCTCTAAAATTGAAAATGAAAATTTGATTGTGGCTACAATTGAGTTTTAGAGGTTTATAAATACATACAAATAAAAAAAATCCAGCATAAAATGAGGATAAATTAAAATAAATAGCATATATGCACAAATCTTTTAGGCTGTTTGAGTGAAAAACTGTGTCAAGGTACACTGGAAGAAAAGGCCAGACAAGTACAGACATCCACCTCTGATTCAAAAGCAATTTTTAGTTTTCATTTCATTTTAGTTATGTTAACTATTTCCTTCAATTACAGTCTTGGTATTTACTATAAAACTTTTCCTTCAAAGAGTGGAGACAACAATATATAAATCACCAACTAGTGAAATCATTGGACTTGAAAGGTATTTCACATTCTCTAGAGCTTATTTTAAAATTAATGGATTAACCCAGGTCATCTAAGGGTCACAAACAAGTGATTGCAACATGTATATATTGCAATTTTATTTTAATCGCACAAATGAAAAGTTAGCATGTAGGAAATTTAAATGACACAGTATGGTAAAAATAGCAGAGAACAAAGTGAAAAATAAAATCTAAAAAGGAGGTACACCTAAAGCATGAAAATTTAACATTCATTAGTGTTTCAGCTTGATTTGATTGACACTTTTGATGCGGAAAAAAAATTTTTTTTAAACAACAAACTTTTAAATCATGATGACTCTTCTGAAGAGATTTCAGCACCAGCACTAAGATTTGTACATTCAGTTTGTTTGCGATTGACTTGTTAGCCATTTACAGAGTATATAGTACAGATTTGTCACAGATCAGATCACAGTGTTGAGAAAGCAGTACCTTCCTGTAATTAGAAAGGATCCCCTAAACTGTACTCAGCTTAAGACATCCAATTTACAAAAGCACACACACAAAAAAAACCCAACAAAAAAACCCAACAAAACCAAAAAAAAAAAAAAAAAAAAAAAAAAAAAAAAAAAAAAAAAAAAAAACAAAAAAAAAAAAAAAAAAAAAAAAAAAAAAAAAAAAAAAAAAAAAAAAACTTGTAATATTCTGGTTTTAAGGACGTTAGTTTTTAACAATAAGGAAAATAACCTTAGCTTCTATTTTTCACTTTAATTACTGAAATCTCTGGCAATGACATATCTGTCTGTATGACAGCAAATGTTTACAGTAAACCTTAATTCAATCAAATTTCCTTTAATGAACAAATTTCAACAATCTGGGATAACATAAAACATAGATGAAAAGTAGCATGAATAAACATTGGGTTTTTTTTTTTTAATCCTTTTATATAGAAATCATGTTAATTTTTGACCAAGGCACAAAACGTTTAGTGCATAAACCAGTTTCTTTCAGAATTCACTATTTTAGTCTCTTGGACCACATGTACCCAATATACTATTCCACCAGGCTATTGAACTTTACTAACAAAATCAAACATGATTTCTGACCAGATTGGTAGGGGTGTGTAAACAATCTTATGATAAATGTGTGCTTAAAAAAAATTATGTGAACAAAGATGAAAATGCCTCCTATTACTTTTTATATAGAACAGTACTTTAAAAGCTTGCTTTTTATCTTTAATGCCTTCACTATCACATGCAGAATATAAACAGTCACTGGAAAGAAGAATTGTATACAATTATGATTAAGTCCCATCATAGTCTAGTCTTTAAAATGAAGAAGCAAGAAACATTTTTAAAGGGGAGAGAAGGGGACGAACATCATCAACCTTCCTTGAAGTGGTAAGTACTATGAATTTGCTTTGGTTAACTATAGGGGAATATGATACTTAAAAGCTTTCTGGCCTAAAAATGGAGAACCAAAGAATCTAAAAAGGCAAATTAAAATGCATTCTTCAAAATTCTATTACAATTTCTGAGCCTTAGAGACCTAAAAACAAATATGGCACTAAAACTGCATAGCCTGAATCAAGATATGGTGGGGAGAGGGTGGGACAGGAGAAGGGGTATGGGTAGATGTGATGGAATTTGATTTAGAACTATACTGATACCAACTCACATGAATCTTTTTTCCCACTTAATTTTACCACTTCAAAAGAAAAAGGTAAGAGAGAAGGTGGATTTTACACACACACACACACACGCACGCACGCACACACACGCACATGTACACACACACACGCAGAATTATTTCTTCCTTCCAGCAGCAAAATCTAACTTCATTCCCTAAGGAAAATGATGTATAATTTTTCATTACTTTCTATTTCCAGCACTTTTGTGAACCTAATATAATTCTTTTGCTTATTAATTTAGCAAAGCAAATTTCAAAAGTAGCCTTGAAGAGAAAGCCAGGAATATATATATATATATATATATATATATATATATATATATATATATATATACCTGGACATTTATATTCTGTATTATTGCAGGGACATGAATGTAAAGATTCCTAAATTCAGTGATCCAACTTTTTGAGTTCCACAGGGACAATTACATAATGTGAAACCCAGACCCAGAAGTTACCTAAGATACAAGTAACTTTAAAGAAAAATTAAGTACCTGGTTCTATTAACATGGTTACTCATTGAAGTCACAAAATATTCCTCATTATTATTCATGCACAAAATGTCTGAGAAAAATATATTGCAGAAAAATATTTAATTAATTAATTTTAACTGAGAAATAATTCCCCCCTTTCCTCTCACATAGTTTTTCCCCTTGGGGCTGGGCTTGGAAAGGCTACTAAATACTTGTGATGTGTACTGATTTTTGTAATAAAAAACAAACAAACAAACAAAAAAAAAAACAAAAACAAATTTTGTGTTAGTTGTTACATGTCCACATGTTTAAATCTTAAAAAAAAAAAAAAAAAAAAAAAAAAAAGCCTGGAAACCTACTTAAATCCATAACATAGCTGACCACTGATTGTATCATGTAGATTTGGTAAAGCATTGTAACAATGTAGGAAGGCATCTACATTTTTGAATTTTTAGGTGTACTTTTTGTTTTTAATCTACAAAACTGCATGAAGGCTAACTAGAGAGGCTTCCTATCGTTCCAGAATTCCAATCTGTACAAGCCATGTTTAGGTCACTTTCTTACAAATAATCACTTTCCATAAACACACACATTTCCATTTGTTCCATGTTTTATGATCTGAACCAATATATGTAATAATTCATGGAATATCAAATGTGATAGGAAGACAAAACCTGAGAAACATTTGCAGTACAACAAAATAACTTGCTAAATCCTTCATTAACACTGAAAACCTCTCTGAAAAGCCTTCTTGAACTTTTCTCTTCTTTGTTTTAACAATGAATTCTGAAGAAAAAAAAATGTGCAATTTTATCTTGACATGAGAATATTTCAATGCACTGTGATCTTGCCTGACAGGTGGATTTTCTGCATAATCATTACAGTAATTCTTAAGACTCTTTTCCATCCTGTTTGTAAAGGTCAGAAAAAAGCAGCAAACTGGGAGGGAAATAGCAGGTCATCGTAGATGTGTGACAGCTTTTATAATATGATGATTTTTCCCTCATTCCAAGTGTTTTTTTCCATTTTCTTCTAACAGCCCACAAAATGTAGTTACTTGATGTTTTCCGGTCAAAGTCTATCGCCTTAGTTTTACTTTTTTTTTATGCAGTATTTGATTTGCTGAGTTCCTGTCTGATTGCTGTTTAGAAAGGGGGAAAAAAAGAAACCATTAGTTATTATTCTAGATCAAATGATGATTTTTACAACTACAGACAATGACTAATTGATATTAAGCCAGTTTATAAAAAAGGATAGACAATAAAAAGATGATTAAGTTTCCAGGTAGAGAATTTGCATGATTTCATTTCATTTTTTATAATGGAATAAACACTTATTTATAGCAATAAGAGAGTGACCCATCACTTTTGCAGACAAACACTATGTACTCTCAAGGCCCTCAGCAGAACCTAAGGAAAAGTAGCTTATCTTATGGAGGTATTTTACATTTGCTGGACTCTTCACAGATGCCAGGAAGACCTGGATTCAAATTTTACCTCCAATACATACTATCTGCACATATTTCATTTCAAGCTAAAAATTCTACAATTAATTTAATTTTTGGGTGAGCATGCTGATGAAAAACAAATGTGGAAGTTTTATTTGAAAGGAACAATAAAGAAAGGCATCATCTTTTGAGAAGATTTTTGAGAAGAAGCCTTTGATTTTCATTTTACTATGTTTGAAATCCTACAAGATTAGAAATCACTACTGTATAAATTTCCCCTACTTTCAAAATATAAAGTCCCTCTCTTTGGGACATAAGTCTCTACTCTCAAGCTTAACCTAAGCCTAGAGATGAATGAGGACCTAAATTTAATTCAAAAGCAATTTTAGTTCTCAAGCAGTATTTAAATGATTATACAATTATTCATTTATATTTTTAATTGTTTTTTTTAAATTTCTTAAGCAGTATACATATTTAGAAACTCACCATCAATGAGCTCTTCTTTTAGTTTTGTTAATTCTTTTCTCATTTCATCTAAAATATCCTAAAATAAGCAGAACAAAGAAAATGAAAAAGAGGAAAATAAATCATAGTCACAGATTCTTTGAGAAAAATAATTAATCTCAGAATTTCTTTCTTTATTGGAACACAGCAAGAAGTAAAAGAAATTATATTTAAATTAAAACAATTATTTCCCAACCCCCCAAAAGGTATGGATCAGCAGATTTCTGGAGAATCCAGTTTTTTCTTCGTTTAATTTATTGCATTAATTCAAAAAGTGATAGGAAGGAGAAAAGAGCCAAGTAGTGCAAGCCAGAATAGCTGAACAGTTCGATCTTAAGAATATTCTTTAGTTAGAAATATTCAAAGCATTAAAGCTGAAAGGAACCATCTTCAACCTTCATCAAACAACCAATAACAAAAGCAGTTTCCTCAAAGCCAACTAGAAATGTTTAAACTAACGACTCCATTCCATCATTACCAAAGATTAAGAGACCACCATACTGGGTGCCTTAAAAGTCTTAGTGCAATTTTAAGACCTTGGGGACACTCTATATTTTGAAATTAAGAAAATCTAAGATGTGAGCCTTGACTATAGAGAATTATTATTATCATAATAAAATGATTCTCTACCAGATTGCCTTAAAAAACTTCCCCCTAAGACTTTTAATTTTATTTAAATTTATTACAAAATACAGAAATAGGTAATTGAAAACATGCATAGCTAAATTTTCTTTAAAATTCTAGATCCAAAAAAAAAAAAAAAAAAAAAATGAGCAAATAAAAATTATATCAAAAAATAAGGTAATTTAGATTGAAGCAAAAATGGAATTCAATCAGAAAAAAATGCTCAATTTACAAAACTTTGAAAAACAAAAATACTGCAAAAATTAAATAACCTCATTCTCAATATTATCTATACATCCAACCCTTTGATAATTCCTATTGTTTGCTATTAAAACCACATTATATCTGCATTTTTTAAAAAAACTTGCTTTCTGTTTAAGTTAAAATAATTTTTGATTTTTTCCCTGAAGATTCATTAAATGCATGAATGAAAGTTTTATTAGTCTTCACAAAATATAAAACTTTTTGATTAAAAAATAAACATAATTTCATTTGCTCAAAATGGGTATTTCACTTATTTTAACAATGATGTTGCCCTATTAAAACAACAGTAAAAGAGAAATGTTGAAAACCTTTTTTAATCATATGAACATTTATGAATATATAAATAAGAAAATCTAATTCACAAAAAGTTGTCATTGCTTAACTGAACATCAGAATGTTTAACTTTCTTTATTTTCACATTTATATAAGGTTACTCTGAAAGCTACTCTAAAGTACAATTGAAATGAGAAATAGAAACAGATGCAAATTATGAATAACTGCTAGTAAATACATTATACCTGCTTCAATCTGTCATAGTCTAGCCCTTCTGACTGCACTCCATTGGCACTGGGTTGCGCAGATGGCGTTGATTTTGGTCTATAGAAAGGAAATTTGGGGAAAAAACAAAAGTGAATTTTTCTTAAACTTTAACTTTAAATAGTTAACAAATGAATTATTTAAAACGAAACATTAAATTTAAACCACTAAAAATAAGGAAACTTTTTTTTTCTAAGTGGTTTCCTCTTTTTTTTTTTTTTCCTCTCAGGAATACCTGTTATTTGCTAATGGAGACAAGAAAATAACAGGCATGGAAGGTAAAAGAAGAGTGGAAAGTAGTTCTTTCAGAATACAGTAAGGAAAAAAAAAAATACAGCATGCTAGCAAGACAAATATCCCTTACAGGGACATTTAAATCAAAAGGGCAGCCCATTTGGCCACTATATCACACAGACTCTATTTATTTTCTTTTCTATCAAGTATGACTTAGAATCTAACATTTTTCTCCCAACAAGAGTAATTCAAAAAATTTGTGAGGAACATTAAAAGATAGTTTTCAAAATAAATGCTTACTGATTTGACTCAAAAAAAGTGCTGACAAAACTAAAGTTTGGATTTTGAGAAGAAAAGATATGTTTGTGGATAATTATCCAACTTCTTCCACACAAAAATTTTTGGGGAAACTCACCTGTTAAAATAGTTTAATACTTAACAAAATCAATGATGTAAGTGTTTGTTACATCAAAGCTGATAACTTCCCCTCCCTATTTTTGTGGACTCGGTCCAGTGTGATTCCAGTGTTCATCACCTGGTAGGGACTGTTTCAGTGACAAGATTTTTTGTACTTAACTAGTCTGATCTCGGGATAACAGCCCATCACCTGACAACAGCATAGCTGAAGCCTCTACAGTTTGGCAAACTCTACAGAGCTTGTGATTCACTGGCATAGTCTGAAAACATAGGGTTACTGCCATGTCACAGTGAAACACCAGACTAAGACTTCAGGGGAAGATCAACAAAATAAGCTTATGAAGCTGCATTTTAGTTACAATAAATCATACTTGCAAATAAAGTATCATATTCTTAACGAGTCCTCTTAAATTAATAACCTTTGTGCATGGTATAGATATTACTTGAATTACACTTTAACTCTGGGACACCGAAAAAAAACCATTTTAAAAACATTTCTAGCTTTTTGAGGTTAGCCACTCTACAAGTAATTACTCTTAAAAAATATTCACTTTAAAATATTTTGTTAAAAAAAAAAAAAAAAGATATAGCTGACCCTCTCATCTCACTGTGTTAACATTTTATTTTGTTTAAAATATAGAATCTATTGACCAATACATAGACATATAACTTCTGGCAATTAGGTACATTTTAAGCCAAACTACTCTAAAACATATTACTTTGTCTCTCTTTCCAAATTTGGCAAGAAAATAAAACCCTCAATATAAAATTCAATTATAGATGGTAGCACCTATTTAAAAGTTTAAAAAGTAATTAACAAGAGGAGTTCCACATATGAAAAATAAATTGAAGTAAAAAAGACAAGCCATACATTTTCAATTTAACAAGGCATTAAATGTTAGAAACTATAAGATCTATTCAATAGCTAAATCAGCTATTCACAGCAAAATAGTTTTTATAGAGTATTATTAAATCTGAATCTTTTAGTGTAATCAGATGATTTTTCTTTTTAAGTTTACAATTGTTTGACATCAAATCAGCAAAATTCTGCTCCTTTACATACCTACCAACACAGGCTGAAATGAAATGGAGGAGAAGAAAGAAGTCCTATTCTTTTGGATGAGAAAATGTTGCTCTTTCTGATGAGAGGCTTAATTTTACTATTTCCAATGTTTGTGCCACAAGCAAAAAGACTCATAACAATGAGATTTGGAAAAACATCTAATCCCAACCCCTCATTTTACAGTTGGAAAAATAAGAGGAAGCCCCTGTGTGCTTATATGACTTATCAAGGTCACAAAGGTAGTGAGTGGCAGAGCTGGGATTGGACACCAAGTGTTCCAAATCCAAATTTAATACTCTATTTACCATACCAGTAAATATTTACTGGGCTGTCACTGGATGGAAAATACTATAACATAAATATGTGAGAATTCATTTACCTCTGCAATTGTCTACAATTAGTACAAAATAATTAAGTATTAGTTGTATTTTTTAAAAATTCTCTTAATTTGTGTTTGTAATATATTTCTATCTATTAAGTTGAGCTCATCATTTTTTCTCACTTGACTTCCAAATGTAATACCCGAATCAACCATCAAACAAGATATCCTGGTGTAATAAGGAGTATAAAATAGTCTGTAGCTTTATTTAACAACAAACCAATTATATTGTTACATCGTATATTATAGTTGAAACATGCAGTTTTAAAAGACTTAACTCATGCTAACATGCAATCCACCACCAGCACCACCAGGATAATTAGCTAAAGGGGGGAACTTTTCATACTGAAGGAAAGAAGTAATCACCACTTTTTGGAAAAAATGCTTCAACCAAAGTATCAAACAATTTTTTTAGGGAAATGGGATAGCAAAGAATGTAGTGAATGTTTATTTACTTAAGAATGACTATGTTAAATGTCACTTTACTATGCTTATTTAAAATTCCATTTGCAGCTAGCAAATTAGATTTAGTCAGAATTAAGTTCTGAAATTATAAATTAAAACATATTGTTTAATAAGAAAAAAATATACTACCACGGGTGTTTTTACTACCAAAAATCACTGGAAAATCATTTAACTGTATCACAAAATGTGTGAATTTGATTAAGAACACCTTAACTGTCACCTAATATCACAAAATGGTTTCACAAATCTCAACAGCTATTGTAAATATTTTAAAGAACAACAACAAAAATCTACTGGAATCCTACCTTCATTAGCATAAGAACAAGGAAAAATAATTTGGCTTCAGGGACTGTTCCCATTTTGTGGGAAAGGAAAAGATGTGGCAAGATATCTACATTATTTACACCTACAAAGAGAACAGTCCATTGCTAGAATCAGTTAAAATAAAAGAGAGAGATAAAGCTATCTTTGAAAGCTCAACGATCTTTGTAGGCAGGATCAAATTCATGATCAAAAGGCAAAACTTTAGATGAACATTAGTCTATTATTTTAAATGGTTCAAAAAAAAAAAGCCAATTCTAATTTTAGTACATAATATTAATTGCTAAATTAAGATACTATTTACCACTAAGCAACTCCAAAATTGAGATTCTCATCAAAATGCAAATGTGCGAAATATTGCCCTATATTCAGCCTTCAAAGTTATTTTACAAATACAATAATGCATTTCTCAAAAATACAAAGTTTATTTAATGTTGATAGTTCTCATAAGATTTCTAGCTTTATTTCTCATGTAAATTAAATTTTATAAATCATAAAAAGTGCAGCTTTAGATACGTATCCTAGTGATAACACTTTATGGAAGGCAAATATAAGGTTTTCCTTACATTTAAAAAAAGGGCTAGGCTTTGGTTCTCTTAAATTCCTATACTGTTATTCTCTTGTTCTCAAACTCAAGTATTGTCTTCAAATGGAAAGTTAGTGGGCCAAAACATACACTTTTCAATAATTCTCTGTAGTATGAACACAGATGATCACTAGTACACCCTATGATGAAAATATTATCACAACATAGGACACATCAGCTTATTTACCAGCTAAGTGACTAGAAAGGAAGAAATAACAGCAAAAGTTTTCAATTAAGCTTTTGAACTCTTAGAAATGAATTTTACCAAGTAAAAAAAATGTCATTAAGAAAAAAAATTTTTTGTGGTGATTACCAATCCATGTAAAAAAAGCTCAGCCCTATCCTGAATACATGTTATTAAAGAGCTCAAATCACAAAGTCACAGCAGGATGATACCTGTGTAATGAATCATAGGACCTGTTGTCAAAAACAATCTGATTTTTCCTTGGAGAATCCCGTCTATGAAGGGGAAAAATCATTTAAAAGGGTATACAATAGTATGTTTTTAAAGTTTTTTTTAACGGTACTGTTTTATAGGTCTTGCTTTCTGCAAGTTAACAAAGTAAAGAGTAACAGAAGGCAATAAATAAAGCCTTTGAACAAAAATCAGGACATTAAAAAAAATTTTTTTATAAACATTGAAGAAATTCTACTTACTTTTCATCTTTAATAATGTAAAAAAAAATCTTGATGTACAGATTATTTTTATGGCTCACTGCCATAAGAAAGCAGTCTGACACCACCACAGATCAACCAAAATAAAAGCTGTTTATGGATATACCTTTTCAAATAAGTACAAAGCTCTATACTTTAAAGTACCAGTCAAGAATCTTTTAAACATGTATTCAATGATGCAAAATTATCTTTAACAAAAGGTACAGGTCCCATTTTCATCACATTTCAAACAGATTACTAAGTAAACACTTGAGAAAAATCAAGCGAACAACAATGCATCAAAGAATATATAAATTGTTTTAGGGACCTTAAACTCAAGTCAACAAATTAAAAGTGGTTTTATTCTAAAACACTTTTCCTCTTCAACTGTTGATTGACACTTTGACTTAGGTACTATTTTAAATCATCTTACACACACACAGTCACACCCCATAATCACTATTCCTTATATTTCAGAAAGATGAGATGCAATTATAAAGAACTATCCAATACTTTTGATTCTTTCAGATTTACACAGTATCTTACCTACATTATTTCAATCGATCCTCAGAAATAAAGGGTAATGGAACAGCAACATGTATGTATGAATTACTTGTGAGAAGGGAAAAGAGAAAGGGGGGGGGGGGGAGAGGAGGAAAAATGGAAGGCAGGTAGGTAGAGTAATGGATGGAGGAGAGAGAAGCAACAGTAGTCCAAGGAATCAATCTACTCAATGAAGTAGTCCGAGGAATCAATCTATTCAATGAGCACATGCTCCAGAAAAGTGAAAGCTGTCAGCTAAACCTTTAGTCATTCTCAGTTCTCCTGTTTTACTCCCAGTGTACTTTGCTGTGTGGGGTATGACTCTAGACCAAAGCTTCTTAAATTGAAAGTGAGGTTTGCAAAATTATGATTTATTATCAGAAAATGTTGGATTGTATACTCATTATATACATCTGTATAGCTGGCTTAGGGGTAGAGGTGGGGGTGTGTAGGACAAGTTCTACTCTAGATCCCTCTTTTCATCACGGCTATGGAAAGTCCTTTCAGAATCATGGTACTACTGAGAGAAGAAGCTGTAGCTGGACTTCTTAACAACTTTGGCCAACTAGAAAGCCCTTCTATATGTATATATTCCTAAAGAAAAAATAATTATGAGGCAGTGTTAGCATCATTAAATAGAATCAAATTTCTGTATGCCATTCCTCAATCTATGAGAAGTCCTGCTTTTAGCCTGTTGCCCGATTGCTTGGTGAGAAGTAGTGCCCCCTTCCCCACTCCATTCACATTTAATTATTTCCATAGCAATGACCTTGGATTCCTCTAGTCTCGAATACATAATGACTTATCAAAAAATCCAAACCTTTTTCCAGTGGTAGCTTTAAAGAAATTGTTCTATATTTTATGGGTGATTCAAAGTCGTTTCAAAAGCAATTTTGACTAATCATATATGCTGATTTTAGAACTTGATTCACTTTGTCCCACCCCATCCCTTCTACTACTGTGTTATATGTATGTTACAGGTTAGGAAGAAATATAAGCTAGCAGACTGGCCTAAAAGTGACTGATTGGCCTATAGCCAGAGAAAGAACCTGAACTTAGGCTTCACCTGACTCCCAAATGTAACACATTCTTCCACTATGCCAGATAAAAGAAAATCTGGATTTTCTAAAGGAAAATTTAAGAAAAAGAAAAAAGTTCTGTCCCAAAGCTATTAATAGCCTAAAACACCTTTTAATTAAATATATTACCTAATAGGACATTTCTAAAGTAATACAATTGAAAAAAAAAAAAACAAAATACCAACAATAGTCCTGTGATTCTAGTCACGGGGAAACCTAGAAGTGTCTTAATCTGTAAAATGAGGCTAAAAATTACTACATTACCTCATGGGTTCTGTGAGAAAACATAAGCTTTTATTACATTAGTAGCAAGAAAATCATAAACATTTTTTAAAAAGCTATACCACTTTTAAATTTCTAGCACGATATATACATGAATGCACAAACAATTGCATATATTTATCCATATGAAGAAGGGGGAAAGGAATAATTAAATGTAATACAACACATATTTGCAAAGTATCTATTTTTTGTATGACACACAGCTAAATTTCATTCCAGGATTAAGTCTCACATGTTAACATATTAATGAGAAAAACTTAATAAGAACACTTCTCTAAATGGCAAATTTTTAAAGCATCTATCAAGAATTTTTTTTTAAAAACAGCCTAAATGCTCTCAGAAATGTATAAAAATATAATTTCGTTTGCTAATTATGCCATTCACAGAGATGAGAATGGCATTTTTCAATGCCTAACACTTGAATTACACAGAAATAACTAAGATTCCTGGGGGAAAAACACAAGGCCCTATACTATCTATGAAAATCAGAAAGATGGGCTACATGGAAACTTCCAATCCAACAGTTGGGGACAGGCCTTCACCACATGAGATAAATCCTCGGAAGTCAGTCCTCTACTCATTTAGGTCAGCCCATTCTCTAGCAGGCAATCTGGCAACTCGGATCTCAAAAATACAATGACCATACTTGCAAAACCAATGAGGACACACTCTGACAAATGATAGCTTTTTGGTATTGTCTTTTTTTTTTAAATCACTTCCATTTTTTTTTTTTTTAAATCAAGATAATCCCACTGACCTTATACATTATTACAAAAAGCATAAACATTATCTGAAAGGCTATTTCATTAAGACACTTGGAAAATAAATGGAATAGTTTTTATCACTGGTTAGGAATGTTATTAACACCTGATCTTTTAGTAAATGTAGAAAGCACCCTATATCGCAGAAAACACAAATGTACTAAAAGATTGGTCTACCCAAAAGACTGTGTTGACAGCAAGATTTCCTATGTGATAGGGAATAAAATAAGGATACCATCTGACAGTCATACAAATACTGAGTATGCTGGTTAATTACATTATAGAGATTTAGAAAAAAAATGGGCAAAAACATTTTACTCACAATTAAAAAATGTAAGGTTTTGGGGAACTTCAAAAATTGTGTCAGACAATACCAATCTACCTCTTGCAAAAGAAACCACTCACAAAACCAAATAAAAAAATGGATTTAGCACATGCCAGATTCATGAAGATTTTAAGATATCTATCTTATACTTTCCGATCTGCTAGATTTCTAGATTCAGAAGTCAAGTATATCTAACTTGGAGTAAAATTTGGCAAAAAGCTCAAGGCTTTACCTGCAAAAAGACCATGGTAAAAAGTACTTTGTAAAGAACAGTTTTTCCCAAGGAATTCTGTTTTCTGACAGAGGTAATATAACTAGAACTCTATTGTAGCCAAAGGAATTTCATTTTTTCAACATGAAAGATGCAATATACTATAATTAATAATCCCACCAAAAATGTCAATTTTTGGATAAGGGTGTGGGGTAGGGGTGGAGAAGAGATGATGAAAATAGGCATTAATATGCTTTAAATGATGAAGTAATGCACTAACTTCTGCTATATCAACTTAATGCTTTCCTCTCTTTATCCACATCTCTAAAATCTATTTAAAAGGTTTTCATGTTTTAAACTGAAGTTTTCACAAAACTACTTCTAAAATTTCTCAGACAGTATGACATGGTATTTTAAAACTGTTACTAATGCAAAATGGTACCTGGAGATAACAGGTGACTTGCTGCCATTCATTGTATTCGTTCTTTCCCATGGTTTTCTTGTTGGTTCTTTAAAAGAAAAGACACGTTTTCATAAATATTTTAAAATTTAAAAAACAAAATACTTAAAATATTTATGCAAAAAAATTAAACCATCATGTTTCAAAAAGGCAAGATTTCCATTTTGAAGCATTTAAGAGATCTTTTCAAAAGGTTCCTATAGCTCTAAATCCTATGAACCCATTATTTTGCTGTTCCCATTTAAGAACTAAAACTCAAGATTATATTGTGACAATGGGTGCAGGATAAACCGAGATATATTTTATTCTACCAATGACTTCCTTTTTGGGAAGGGCAAGATAAGTGAGATATTAGAGACATAGAATACTATGGCCAAGAGTAGAGATCCAAACCCAAGACACTACTGTGAATACTCTGTAAGGAACTTCTTGAAATTTTATTCAATAAAGACTTAGACAGTAGTATAAATGGATGAGTGCTTAAACTTAGACAATTTTGACAAAATAGACAATTTTGAATCTGAGATCATTGAATTTGGGATATTTGCAGAATGCTACATGGAAGTTAAAACTTCCATGGGGTCTTGAAATATAGGTAGCCTCTGCATAAGTGGGAAAGAGAGAGTGCTGAATTAGAAGGAAGAAATGTTCAAAGGCCAATCTTCAATCCAAACTTTAAAATATTCAGACTAATGTTTACATGGCTAGTCAATTCTTTATTAAGTACTTTGCTGATATCTAGTAGATGACAAGGAAATGAAAATCCCTCCTAAGGTGAAATTTTAGTCTCAAGTTCTACAGTTATTTCTACAATTTCTTTTTGTAGTCAAGTGAACAAATGTAAATCACAATTTTCTTTTCCTTTTGAGGTT
The DNA here is from genome assembly GCF_902635505.1 of Sarcophilus harrisii. Classification (NCBI taxonomy): domain Eukaryota; kingdom Metazoa; phylum Chordata; class Mammalia; order Dasyuromorphia; family Dasyuridae; genus Sarcophilus; species Sarcophilus harrisii. The sequence goes on along the minus strand of NC_045429.1, from coordinate 387,474,507 downwards.
TTCATTTGGAAATCTTTGTCACTTTGTTCCACACTCAACCAGTCGACATGTCAACTACATATGGTTTCAAGGACATAAAGAAAGATATCAGGATATTAATTATCACTTACCAGGTGTGCTTGTTGAAGAAGTCTTAGGAGCTGAAGGTTCTGCATCTTCCTGAATAAAACACAAAGTGTATATCACTTATCAATTCTACTGAAAATACAGCCTTACACGATTATCCTCTTCTCACTCATCTCTTTTCATCTTTTTTCCTTTATTTTAATTCAGCCTTATTATCTCTTAGGACCATTTGTGCATTCTTTCTCTTCTCTTCCCATGTGTTCTCATGGGTTTGGTTTGATCTAATTTTCTGAGTCCGATGGTGGCAAAGTCAAACACAACAGGTAGAGATGAGGTAGTTTTAGCATTTAAGCTCCCAGTCATAAAATATTAAGACTGAAAGCAATCTTTAATGTCATCTAAGTTCATCGCACCTCACAGTATAAAGAAACTGAAGCAGAGGAAGTCAAATTTACTTGCTCCCCACTGCAAACCAGTAGCCAAACTCAACTTTTCAGACTCTCAAGCTTGTGTTTTTATGTCATACTACCAATTAATACCGGATACCTGACAATTCACTTTGTTACAAATTTAACCAGAATAGAGAAATATTATGTAACATTTTAAACAATATCAACATATTAAAAATTTGATAAAATCCATTTCTGACATTTAAATTATCTTTAATATGATTCCTTTAAACTACAATATTTTGTCTTTTTCAAATATTAAGGCAAAGTGTATCAGGTTTAATACCAACTTACAGTTTTATCCTCTTTTGGTTCTGTTTCTATTGTTGATCCCTTTTCAGCAATTCTTCTTCTAGAACAAACCCAAACCAAACGAAATCATACATCTCTTAATATAAAAATATAGCCATTATAATAATGTCATTTTCAAATTCCCTATTTTGGGCACTGGCATCAAATAATGAAATTCTTAACTTACCTCCTGGCCAGCAGGGCACTCATTTCTTCCATTAAACCACTGCCACCTAAAGGAAGTGGTCCATTTCCACGACCTGTGTCTGTTTTAGCTGAAGTTGAGTTCACTCCAATGGCACTTCCTCCACTTGGACTAGAGGAATCCTCAATCTTAATGAAAACATATACATATAGGTATAACACAAATTTCTTGAGTGTTACATTTGTTCAAAATCTAGTTCCAAAACAGAACAACAATATTTAACAGCAAGTCAGAATCAAATGTGTTCTGGACACTGTTTAACAAGAAGAGTGAGCCGTCAGTGACTCTTATTGAGAACTACTAAGAATCATTCTTTATATAACAAATTCGATGATTTGGCATAATTATTTCTGAATAACAGTATTTGATAATAAAGGGGAAAAAACTTGGGGGATGCATTTACCCGTGAAACTTTCCTAAGTTTGGCTCCAGCAATTGCAGCTGCAAGTCCAGTTAAAGGGCGATTGTCTTCTGATATACAAGCCACAGAAAATCCAGAAGCAGGAAGAGGAGGGGCAGGAGGGGGTAGAGGAACTGGAAGGGGTACCTGATTAGGAAGGGGTGGGGGAGGTGGGGGAGGAGGTGGTCCAGAAGATGGGAGGGGGGGCGGGGGAGGTGGACCTGGTGGAGGTGGGAGTGCTGCTGGAGTCTGGGCTGGACCAGGAGGAAGTGGTGGAGGGGGAGGAGGAGCAGGTGGGCCCAGGACAACACCTAATAAAAAGAAACATTACAAAAGTGTATAAGTAAGAATGTTAATAAGAAACATTATTTGCAAGATTCTAGAATGTAATAAAAACTGAAATGACACAAATTAAATCATCATACATTTTATATATATATATTAATATATTACTTAATATATTAACTTGTTATAATTAGGAAAAGTCTATCAATGGTCAAAATTTTCTATTACATAAAGCAGTCTCAGTAATATTGACACAAAATAATTACATTATCTAAATAAATATTTTATGAATGGAAATTTTGGGGGGAAAAAACTACATTAAAAAAAAGTACCTATTAGTTATTTTCAATAGTGTGAGAAATGTTATACAGATAGCCAAAATGACCTGTTAAAGCTACTTGGTAAGGCAAACAGGGGTTGTCATGCCATTGCTTTAGAAGGATTCTTACCACCATATGGTCAAGAGGATTTAGATTCAAACCTTGGAAATGAATTCATGACTGAGACCTTTGGCTCTAGGATAACAAAGGACCCTTTATTTTGTTCTGAACAAACTCCAAAACAGCTATCTATTTATTTTAAAAAACAGGCCAATGAGGATTTACTGAGGACTTAGTAAGATGCATAGTGCTTTAACGATCACTTGTTACGACATCACTATTTTAAAGATAAAAACTTTCCCATCTCCCTTCCAATCTAACTATATGCGCCATGGTGAAAATCGTAATGTACACCTAAAACACAATATGGAAAGTCCTAGCAACTAATTTTGACTACCCAAAATATCATCTGGCCTCACATACTTCCTGCTTCTTTTCAGTGCTCCATAAGAAAACTAACTAAAAGTAGAGCAAAGAAAATACAACCGTCTGGAACCATATAAAACATTAAGGTTGTCTCACAGAGTCATAATCCAAATGTCTGAAATGAGCACTAAGAATCATCTGAAACCTCAAAGTTATTTAACACTAATATAAAATATCAACAATCAAGAGGTTAGTGAAAGTAACTTTTTAAATAAGATTTTTCTGTGTCTGTAAGAATAGAGTGAAAGTGACATTTATACAAAATTGCATAAAGCTCCTTCTGTAAATATAAAGGTGTATTTTAAGATTATTGCCAGGTTATGTTTTACAATGAATGATAAATCTGCACATTTCATTCCTTCTAAGAGGTTATATGGGATGAAAATAGAATATATAGAAGAAATAGAAAGATAACAAATTCATGGGTCATATATAACATATTGTGGAAATTAACCTAAGTCTAGGGTAGATCCTTAACTTTTTGAGGTTGATTTAGAGAGCAAATGTATTCTCCCTCTTGGCCAATTAGACTGACTACACAGCACTACCTATGTATTTTAAAGACACAATGAATAAACTAAACTAACCAAAACAAATATATTAAAGACACACACACAAACAAAAAATAGTAATGCAATTAACTTGCTTGCTTTTAGTAGGCATTTTCAAATTCAGGCTATGAAGCTGAATTTTGAAACTAAAATTTTACTGTAAACATCTTCTATAGTTACTATTACTACTACAATTATAATTTAGATCAATGAACATTTTGAATATATTTAACATACTTCATTTGGACAGAGATAGACCACTGGGTCTGTGATTTCACTGGCAGAGGGAAACTACTAATGAGGAAAACTCCCTCTTCCTTTTCAGCACCTTCTTTACAGGTTGTAGCCAGAAGGGTGAGAGGTATAAAGTAACTTGTCCAACATGTCAAATTACCAGGATATGTCAGAGGCAGAATGTGAACTCAGCTGTCTTGGCTCTGAAATTAGCTCTTGAACAACTATGTCAGAATATGTCAGCCTTTTCAATATACTTCATAATTAAAAATATTCTCATTTATGAAAGCTTTGTTTTTATGCCTGATAATCACAATTTTTCTTATAAAAATTATAAGGAGTGAGTTTTATAATACTTTAAAAATATAAATTATATATATTATATTTATATATACATATATATAAAATAAAAGCACATATAGATGAAGACAGTGACACTTTAGAGAAATAACTAGTCTGAATTTACTCAGTTATAGAAGCCCCTGCATTCCTGTTCACATTACAGTATTTTAATGTACATAGATAAATTGGGAAGTAGTAAAAATATGAAAATTAACAGATGGCATTCATAATAATCTGATATTTCAAAATTCAGGCGAAAGTACCACATTTCTAATATGCAAAAAAAGTCCTAATTCACATTTACTTCTTCTTATTATTAGTTATACCAGTTCATTGCAGTAGATTTCTAGAGTGTAATACAATAGAAATAACACCAGGATAGGAATCACAACATCTGAGTATCAATCCTCCCCCTTATTTGTTTGTGTCTTGGAGCAAGTCAAGTTTGCTCAGCTGTAAACTAGCAAGATAAGGTGGGGTAGTAGAGATACAGGTTTACTAAATAATCTCTGAAAAATCCTTCAAGTTGTAACATTTTTAAAAAGCCATTTTCCTTATCCTTCAAGACAATTATTAAAGTTGTTGATATCCAGTGATTAGTTAATTAGCAGCAAAAACAGAAAGCCTTACCCTGCTGGGTCGGAGTTTCAATCGGCTGAGAGGCTGCCTGCAAGGCTGGCTCAGAAGCAGAGGAGTCTCCCAGCACAGAGTTTAGAGAAGTCTCAACAGAGGCAGGGGCAGCTGCAGAGGGAGAAGGGAGAACACTAGGCTTGGATGAGGGAGTTGAGGCAATAGGGGTGCTTGGAGGAGGAGAAGCTTGAGGTCCAGAGTGAGACAGTGACGGAAGGGAAGGCAGTGGAGGTGCTGGAGGTGGTGGTGGCGGAGGTGGAGCTGCTGGACCTGAGGTAGACGGTGAAGGTGCTGGATATGTTACAGAATCAGGAAGCCCATTGGGTGCAGTAGGTGACGGAGGCATTTGGGGCAACGGATTAGAAACACAAACAGGGAGAACAGGCCTTGGACCAGTAGCTTTGCCTGGAGGGCTGCTAATCATAACTGGAGGCGATGGAGGGAGGGGTGCAAAGTTTGAAGCAGACCAGGCAAAAGGCTTCGTAGCTGGAGGTTGAGAAGGGGGTGCATTCACAGGAGAAGAAGGTCGAGAGTTTTTGTTCAGAGGACGAGGAACTGTAGCATAATGGGGCAGAACAGGGTGGAAGGCTGAACCTAAAGAGGTTGCAAAACGTGTCGCTGAGTGTCGCAGTGGTGGTGTAGGGGGTGTGGAAGTAGGTGGTATAGAGGTCACTACAGCATAATCAGGAGTGGCATCTGACACTGGAGCTGAGATGACTTTAGCATATGATGGAGGAGGTGCTGAAGGAGGCTGGCAACTGGAATATTCAGGAAGTGGAGCACTATACAGGGAGTTGTCGAAAGATGGAGCTGGACAGAAGATGGAAAGCAGCAGCAAAAGACAGGATAAAAAAGGAGAGAGAGAGAGAAAAAGGGAGCTAATGAAGCAACAAAACCAGCATTCAAACAAAATGTATAAATGTAGACTATAGTTAGTACCAGAAGATTAGGCATTTGTGAAAATTATTATTAGAAAAGTTTGTCAATAGCACTTTTGACTTTTAGCAACTTTCAGTATTTTAATTTATAAACTAATTTTGAAATCTAGAGCAGAAACAAACTTTTTTTGCTTTCTATTTCTCAACAATGAAGTTAAATGGCAACATATATTGATCTGCTGGGTCCTTTTTAAAGATCTTTTCCTCTTTTAAAAATTTCTGAACTTAACTGTCATTGTGAAGTCTATTAAAAGAATAGAAAAATGACAGAAAGGGAAAAAAAGCTTTCTCAAACCAAATAAAAATTAATTTAGCAAAAATGTGCACTACAAAGAGAAACTTTCTTCTCATTGTTTATATATAATTCTTTGGTTTTCTGAACTACTCATTGTTGGCAGCAGCAAATCTGACAATATTAACAAAAGCTCAGGTTACAATTTGTAAAATTAATTTTGTGAAACCATATTACACGTATAGTGAAAATGTTCCAAAATACACTGATTTCAACATGCTACTATTCTTAATCAGGAAGAACTGAATAGTAAAATGAATTCTAAGAATTTTTATTACATATATATGGTGGGGGTGGGAAGGTACCCACAAAAGTCTTCGATTGTTTAAGATTTGCCAAGACTTTTACCATACCCAGTATTTAGCATGCGCTCATGCTCTCTCTCTCTCTCTCTCTCTCTTTTAAATTGAGATTGCTGCTGCAACTCTGGATATAATGATATATCAAGATTATTTTTAATAAAAACATAATTATTAATAAAGCAAATCTATTTCTCACTCAAAAATTGAGATAACTTTCAAAGATACCATGATACAATCAAGCAAATTACTTTCTCTACCATACTTAGCTCTGATATAAGAAGTTTTATCCCAAGTTCTAGTGCAATTTCAAAGGCTGGGAATTTATAACCAGCTTAACTATTCTTCCAATAATCTTCCAAATTCTTCCAAAGCAAAATATTCTTCCAAAACACACTACCTATCATTTTATATCCAAATCAGGAACCTGAAATTCTCAAACTTTTCTATATGCTTATTCCAGTCTATTAACAACACAAAAGGAATAAAAAAAAGATGATGCTTAAATTTATTTGTATTTTTAAAAACTCTAGATTTCATGCTATTTATTCCCAAATTAATTTCAAATAAAAAACCCAAAAACCTCAACTCCCAAAGAATAGGCTAGTGTATAATCTTACCAGCATTTGATATTCTTCTCTCTCTTTCCCATTCCAACTGTTCCCTTTCTAACTGTTCTTGCCGCTCTCTTTCTTGTCTTTCCCGTTCAAGCCTCTCTCGATCTTGCCTTTCTCGTTCTAGGCGTTCTTGCCGCTCTCTTTCAAGCTGTTCTTGCTCCATTCTTTCCCTTTCAATTCTTTCCCTTTCTAACCTCTCTCTCTCCAACCTCTCTCGTTCAATTCTTTCACGCTCCAGCCTCTCCCGTTCCATTTCCTTTTGGCGCTGCTGTTCTTGCAGTTGCCTGGAAAATAAAAGAAAAAAAGTGAAAACAAGAATCTACCACATAAAGCTGATGATTATAGGACTACCTTACAACAGACTGAAGAGGGAGAAAAATGGAAGAAAAGTGAAGACAATAATACTCCACCAGAAATACAAGATTTTCTACCATTTTGGTTAGATGGTTGTTCTGTGAATGAGTTCTAGATAGAGGAGGGAGAAGGGGAGAGGGGAGGAAACAGCGAAGAAAAGAGAGAAGGATGGAAGAAAAAGAAGGGGAAGAGAGAGAAAGAGTCAGGAAGGGAGGGAAACATTTTACAAATATTTTATCATTTGACTCATAACAACCCTGTGAGACATGTCAAACAACTTGTCCAACACCATAAAGCTATCAAGTATGTGAAGTCCCATATTTCAATTAAGGTCTTATAATTGTCTGAAATTCAAAATTGTAATAATCAGGGAAACAAATTATCAAGCTCAAGACTTGGGAGAATTTCCATTTACTTCTTATCATGCATAGGATGCATTATTCACAAAATTGTACACGCCTCTGCCTCTCTCCACTTCTTTTATTTTATTGTACTTCCTTGCCCAAGAAATAGTCTTTCTCTGAACTTAAACTGATCTCCTACCTCATGATTTTGGAAGTTCACACAAACAATGAAGATAAGAACTCATCATCCATATAGAAATTCACTACAGGGGTGTGGGTGTGGGGCATATCCAATGTGCTAGAGGACTTCCTTACTATTTCCTTGATATGCAAGCATACTAGTTCTGGCTGCCTTTAATCATCTCTTGCCCCAATCACAAGAACAAACCATCAAACTTCTCTCTGTTTACAATCAGCAATTCATCTCCCATCATCCACACTTGGAAAGCACACCCTGGATTCCAGAAGACTTGAGTCCAAATTAAGCTTCAGACAATACTTACTAGCTATATAAGCCTTAAGCTAAACTTTCTTTGCCTCAGTTTCCTGATTCGTAAAATAGGGCTATTAAGATAGCACTTACTCCCTGAGTTGACAGATGTAATAAGGTATTTGTGATACTTCTGATATTTTGTGAATTTCGCAAACTTTTATGTATCATGTGAATGCTGGTTATTATTCTATCTCAAGAATTTCTTTGCAAACATTTAAATATTTTATGAATACTAATTATTTTTATCTCATAGAATCCTTCATTTTTTTAAACAAAGAACTCAAATCCAATTACCTTTGTAATTGGTAATACCAATTACCAAGTCTTTCCATACTCCCCCAATCCTCTAGTGCCTTTCCACATTAAATATATACTTCCTGAATCCCTAATAAAATAAGTTTTGAGCAAAAGCTGTGTAATTTTTGGTTTTCATATCCCATTAAAGTTACTGGACCATAGTAGTATGTCTGCTGATTTATCATGACATAATTAGAATGAATACAACATCTAGCAGGTAAAATAAAGTATTATATTTTATCAGATGAAAATTTTAATATTGTATTCATGCATACATATATGTATTTAGTGACAATTTAAATATCTATCAGACAAAGAGGCTATGTAAACAAAGAATAAAACAATCACAACTCACATGAAGTTTATGTACAATTCCTTCTTTTATTCTGGTTCTTCCTAGAAGATCCATATTTATTATATCTAACAGTCTCTTTACCTTTCTATAGTTTACTAATTTTTAATTATTATACACAAACAATACAATGTGAAATTTTTTTTTAAAATGGGCCTTTGCAAACACAGGAAGCTTAATGTAATGAAATAGCTTTGCAACGAACACCACCAAAATAATTATACTACATATGAACTTTTTGTCAGTAAAATCCACAAAAGCATAGCAAGAAAGTTGAGAATCTTGAGATCATTAAGTTTTATAAGATTAATTACTGGAATTTTCTTCCAAGAGTCAATTTAACTTGTGACAGATTTTAATATCAGATTAAGTCAAAAATCAGCAAAATGTATATGAAACAAATACTTAAGTCAAATATGACTTACATTAAAAAAAATTCTAACTTATTAGTTTTCTTTTAAAAAAACAAAACATGCCATCTAAGGGAGGGAGTAAAGGGAAGGGAGAAAAATTTGGAACACAAGATTTTGCAAGGGTGAATGCTGAAAACTGTCTTTGCATATATTTTGAAAATAAAAAGCTATTATTAAAAAAACAAAAAAACAAAGGGCAGCTATGTGGCACAATGGATATAGCATCTGCCTTGGAGTTAGGAGGGCCTGAGTTCAAACCCAGCCACAGATACTTAACACTTACTAGCTGTATGGCCCTGGACAAGTCCCTTAATCCTAACCGCCTTGCAAAAACAAGGGAAAAAAAATCAAGTTAATCCTCAAGCTTTTTCTGTCTTGGAAGCAACCTGGGAGGTCTTTAATAATTAAACGAGAAACAATAACAATGAGTTATTAAGAAGGCCCCCCAAAATATTTTAGTATACACAATAAAATTTAATGTTTTCATTCATTTAAGAGAATTATAAAGACATTAAAGTTGGTAGATTTGATAAAATATGATTAGAATTAACCTTAATAGATCAGAGAAGAGGTGGTAATGATGAATGAGAACTGATAACACTCAAAGGAAATGGTAGAATTACACAGAATTGCAAAAGTATTTTTTCAAGCAAAGAAAACAGTTTAGAGATCCCATTAATTCAAATCTCTTTCTTTCAATGTTTATAGTCTGATCTTGTTATTTAGACACTGTTTATGTAACCAGAAAGGTTAAACTTATCTTAAAAACCAGAAACACTAGAATTGTTACTCTAACTCCAGCAGTTGTATCCCGTTAAAGGGGAAAGGAGAGGAAAAAGGAGGGGAAGAAAATAAACATTACAGAACACCTACTATGTGCTATGGGCTTTATGAAAATTTTTGAGAAAATGGGAAGTCTTTATATAGGTGACAGTAATGAGGATAAGATTAATAGATGACAAAAAGCAAAACAAAGGGCTTTTGTTTAGCAAAAGAAGGCTATAACATATTGATATGCGATATTATGATATACTGACTGTGAAATTTACAAGGTCAACTTTACCATTCTTAAAAGAAATTTCAAAAATTGGCCATACTATAAAAGAAGCTGGGAGAGGGGGGGAAAATATCAGATAAGACATATAAAAAATAAATAATAAAATAAACACCATGGCAATCAGAGGCTGTAATAGTTTAAAAAAAAAAAAACCACCCTATATTTAAACACATCCAAATTTAAAGCCTTGGATTTTTGTATTCCCTAGAGTTTTCAGTAAAGCAAAATTTAAAAGTAAGTTTCAGTAAGGTAAATACCACTTTCTAATTTTATATGAATGAATCAAACAAGTACTTAAGTATTCACTCTGTACATAAACTCTATTAAGTCCTAATATTTTCTTAATGGAAGAACAAAAATTAAATACTAGAATTGACCTGGGCTGAGCTCTAATAATAAATTAAATAATGTTATAACAACTGACTTCAATTTTTTAATCAGGCATGGTTAAAATGACAATTACAATGACAAGATGAAAAACTAGACATTTTCTCTGATCCTCAAAAGAGGATCAAATTCTCAAACCTCTGCAAAATCAGAATATTCAATTACTTTATCTATGGATTTACTACAGAATTCAACTATATTCCTTCTGTGTTACCATACAGAGTGTTGCGGGAAGGAGGGGGAAGGGAGAAAGGGGGGCCAGAACAAACCAGAAGTAAAGAGTGTCATGTATCCAAATTGAAGCTAATTCTATCCCCATACCAGACACTTGATTCAGAGACTAAAGACAGTGAAAAATGAATTCTCCAGTGTGGGAGGAGGCTGAAAGAGTTTTGAGGTACAGACAAATCCTACGGATCCAATATCAAAGAGGAAAGCGACAGAAAGTAAGCAATAGGGGAAAGAGAGGTGGAAATGAAAATTAACCAAAAATCCAGGGAGAAAAAGATTCAGTTAAAACTTTGAGCATAAGAGCAAATAAATAGAGAAATATTATTAACAAAAGAGAAGATGGCCTGTAGACCATCTAAATGAGTCTAAATCAGCTGGTGCAAACTTAACAGAATGACAAAAATACAATGGGAATGGAGGGAGGGGGAAGAGGAGAAACCCTTAAACAACATATGTTGCTTTTATAAAGAATAAATGTTTTTTAAAAAGTGGCTTCAAAAATGCAAATAAAAAAAATACATGTAAAAATTCTGCAGTAAAGAATTAAATATTTTTCACTTAAAAATACTAAGTGTTTTTTGGTAAGAGATGTTACTTGTGGGATATTGCCACCATTTCACTAATTTATTAACATCTTTTAAATCTTCATTTATTCTCTGCCATGGACAATTATTAGATACTTGGTGCAAATTATGTAGAGAAGAGACATTCAAAGGAATTTTCATTAAAGAACCTATAATTTAGTAATAATAACATTTATTGTGACCCTGGGCAAGACACATAAATTCTCAGTTCTCTCTTCTATAGAAGGTGGATAATAAGAGCACCTATGTCACAGGATTGTTTTAAGGATCAGATAACATGTAAAACACTTTGCATATTTTAAAAACATTATATAAATGCTAATTATGATTACTATTATAAACTCGAACTCAAATATCACCTTCATTCTTCAATGACTTCTCCAAACAGATATTACTTTATCCCTTTAACATATATATATATATATCTGTTATTTAATAATGTTCATGGCACAGAATAAAGGTATGTGTAGTGATGCATACAAATGGCTGGCTTCACACTATCAACTTACTGAAACTCTTTTCTCAAAGGTTTTAAGCCTAATGCATCTGACACTAGAGAATGCCTTACTTTCCTTTTTCTATTCCACTGCTCCTTTTGTTTATTCTTTCCACCTGCTTTCCTGAAACCCTGTCCTCAGTCTTTTTCCCTTTATATTCTTTTCTCAGAGCTCTTATCTACTTTCATATACTTAACAATGATTTCTATACAAATTACTTTCAAATTTTTATCTCTTACCAGTAATACTAACTAGCTATATGACAATGGGCAAGTCACAAGGTACTGAAAATGGGGATAATGCTTGTTATACCCTTTTAAAAAAATTTGAGAGGAAAACACTTCGTAAATCAGAATAAAAATTTAGGATAAGTCAAAGGAACCCTCATGGTGGGTGTTAAGTAGGCTGTGACATATTACCAACAAAGATCTTGATTTAAGAAGCAGCATAAAAAAACAAGCAGCTTTCAAAGAGAAAAAAAAAATCCATATTAGCTACATAAACATTCTTTAAAATGCTCCTAATCCATAATATTTAAAGAAATGCAAGTCAAAGCTAACTCTGAGGTTCTATCTATCCCATAGCCATCTTATTGGCAAAGATGACAAAAGAAGTAACACATTTCGGAAGGGTTGAGAGAGAGAAGGTATGTATATCTCATCTATTGTAACTAAATTGAGTGTACCTTTAGGTTGAGATAATGGTAGCACCATGGACAGAATCAAGGAAGTTCTGGAGAAGGTAGTTTGAAGAAGAAAGGACTCACTTTGAAACTTGCCTACATCTAGTTTGGAAAAGTCCAAAAGATCACTATTAAACTAAAGGAGAAAGACAAGAAATGGATCTACAGATCTTGGACTCATCTATACAGAGGCTGATAAGGTCCAAGAAAGTGTGTGTAGAGAAAGAATGGAAGAGAACACAAAAGAGAAAATGGAGAAACCTACACTGTGAGAGGTTTTGATAAGGATGATGAGACAGTAAGATACTGGTGTGCATATTCTCTCCAATGGTACAAGGAGTTTCAAACTAATGACAAAAATCAGATTTTTAATCCATTTGCTGATCAACTCATTTACCTATACCAGAGAAATAAAATTCTGCCTGGAAAGGTAATCACCTGTCTACCTCAAAAGAAAGCAGCAAAGATTAACATATTTTGTTAACTCCTCTTCCCAAGTTCAAATCTGGTCCAGTGTAACACTGGGCAAGTCATTTAACCCTACTTGCTTCAATTTCCTCATCTGTAAAATGAGCTGGATAAAGTTATGGCAAATCACTCTCGTATCTTTGCCAAGAAAACTCTAAATGGGGTCAAAAAGAGTCAGAAACAACTATAATGACTGAACAACAACAAAAAGGAAGCCAAATAAAGATAGTTTATAGTTCCCACTCATATAAACCTGAAGTTTATATTGTTTCCCATCATCCATAAAAAGATTATATTCAAGGTTTTCACACACATTTTTAAATATCCTTTCAGCTTCAAGAACTGAAATCCTTTAAGTGACAGTCACCTAGAATTTATCAAGTGCCTACTATGTGGGCACTGTGCTAAGCTCTGTGAATAAAGAGACAAAAGGCAATCCCTGCCCTCGAGGATTTCACAATTAAATGGAAGAGCCACAAACAGACATGCACAAATGAGTTGTGCTATAGGATTAATTAGAAATAACCAAACAAGAAAGCACTAGAATAAAATGCAGTTGAAAAAGGATTCCTATAAAAGGTGAGATTTTAACTGGGTCTTGAAGGAAGCCAGGGAAGATAAGAAGTAGAGAAGAGGGAGAACAATTCATCATGGGGAAAATGAAAATGGCTGAAGGAGATGGAATGTCTTGTTTGAGGAATAGCAAGGAGCCAGTTTCCCTGTTCACTAGCCACTAATCACAGATTACATGGTCAAAGTAAGGTACAAAAAGGCTGGAAATGAAGGAAGGGACCAAGTTACAATGAGCTGTGAACATTAACAGAGGATTCATATTTGATACTGGACGCCTTAAGAAGCTACCATAGCTTACTGAATTGGGGAGGGAGGGAGGTCTGGAGGAGAAAGGGGGTGGTAACAATAGTTGGATGAGCAACTTAGCTAAATCAATTTGACAGCTACATAGAGGACAGAAAGGAATTGGGAGAGACCTGAGGCAAGGAGATAAAAAAATGCAATATTACTATCAACTATTTCAATAGACTATTAGGTTGTAAAAGCAGAAAAGAAAAGGTCTATGTAAGAAATGTCATAAAGGTTAAAAAGACAGGACTTGACCACTGACTGAATATGGAGAGTGAGAATAAACAGTCATGGATGACTCCTCCCAAATATTATTCATAAGTTGTCCAAATATTGTTCGTAAGAAACAAGTCTTTTCAAATCACTTGTACAAAGTATTTTGAAAAGTTTCTAGCACTATATATACATTTTAATAAATAACAATAACCAACAAAAATTTTTTGCAATATAACCCTTGATAGAGTTAGTAAGATATCCTTAAAATTTGCCTTATAAAATCAAAGAAGATTCCAACATTTTTCTAATTTAAAGAGAGACTAGAAACAAAAATCTGCTCTCTTCAAATGCCTTCAAAAACATCAACAAAAATGTTCTCATTTAAGGTAGAAATCAAATATGTGGTGCTGAATCCTACAAAATACTAAGAGTAGGTAGTCATGAATACTGTTTTTAGTCTGAACAAATGATCTATATCAATCTTTATTATTGATAAATATTCTGTGAAAATCAAAAACTATTCCATACTTCTAGAATCAGGATTTTATCTATTAAAAAAGAAAGCAAAATATAAATTCTAAATATTTAAGTAAAGTGGATGACTGAATAAACATATTAGCTCTTTAACATTAAGCACTTCATCTGCAAGAGACAATGACTTCTATTAATCAAATTACTTAAGATTTTAATTTTATGTATTAAGTGTCCCATCTCCTGATTGTTAAACAAATTTGGCTAAAAACAAGAGCTGAAAAAATGTTGTAAGTTCATTCATAAAGCTATTACTGATTTTTAAAAAAACCCTCAAAATAACAGTTTGAAAACTAAAGAGATGGCAGTTTACATTTACCACCAAATAAAAGTCTAGTGCTAGTCTTCATATTTTTAAGTGAATACTTATGAATCCATACGAAATTATAAAAATATTAAGTTTCAACGCCGATATTTAAAGTTTTTTCTCTATCAAAAGAAAACAGTACTCACAAGAGAAGACGGTCAACTATTGGTCCACTGTGCCTCTGAAGGACAAGTGAAGGTTTGTAGACTTTCATTGTTTCAACTCTCCTTAACTTTCTTCCTATGTTTAAGGTAAGTATTTCCCTTTTATAACTCCTATACACAGTAGTGTGATTTATAAACTATTTATAGATATTTACTAAGCACTCTGCTCACACTGACATAATATTCTGGTTAATAAGGAGCTGACTCACATTTCTTAGTCTCCAGAAGAAACAAGATTAATAATGTGAATAGAGCTCTAAAGTATGACATTAACTGTTATACTGGAAAACTATATCACACCTAGCAACCTGTTCAGAATCATGTTAGAGAGCTGGTTAGAGAGCAAGGAAGATCTGGCTTTAAGTGCTGTTAAGACATATGCTGATTGTGCAACCCTGGGCAAGGCATATAATCTCTGGGTACACCAGGGAAATCTTAAGAATGTGGTAGAGACAAGCAATGGTAGACAGAATTCCCTCACAAGAGAGCTTTTTCTACTAGTGAAACCAAAGCTTTTGTCTTTGGCAATACACTTTTATGTGTATTTGTTGTCTCTGCTAATTCAGAAAGTTTTATAGAACATTCATCCATTAGTCGAATTCAATGATTTCTCAAATACATTAAAAAGACAGGAAGAACAAAGCTATTTTGTATTCAGAAATATAATTCCAATGTTTTCATACAGTTGTAAAAATTTTTATACAGTCTCAAAAAAAAAAAAAAAGAAAGAAAGAAAAGAAAAACAGCCATTGTTGGAAAATTATACTATGCTACATAAACAAAGTATCTTTTCAATAAATTTTAAAGCACTATAGACAATATTTGGTCAGGCCCCCTCCTTCTCTCTCTACTTCCTTCAACTTCATATGCCCAAAATCTTACCCCTTTACTAATAACCCACAAAAAGATTTTAAAAAATGATTTCTACAAAAGTTTCCACCTCTTTCTGTCTTCCTTGTCACACAATCATGACTTTGGAATGTTGTCCAACTTCAAAGCAGAGTAAGCTCTAGGTTAAATTAATTTTGAGTCTGGCATCCAAGCTCTGATAGGTTTTTAGGAGGGCCACTTCTCTAGCCTCACTTTGCTCAACTACAAAAGAAAGAGTTGACCTAGATTATATCCAACTTAAGACGAATATTATATGATTCTGAGTCAATGCCTCATGGTTATAATATCAAAGAGGATAGGAGAGAAATTTATTAAGCACCTCCTTTATAACTAAGCTCTTCAACGAACAGCATCTCATTGGGTCCTTAAAACAATTCTGGAAGGTAGCTACTATGATGGGGAGGGAACTGCAGTTAAGGAAGCTGCAACAAGCAGAGGTAAAGTGACTTTTCTGGGGTCATATGATCCGTGTCTAAGGACACATTTGCTCTCAGATCTTTCTGAATCCAAGCCCAGCCAGAGTTAACCATCATAGCACTTAGCCGGGTAGGTCTATGAAATTTGAAAATTGCAACCAATATCATCCAAGGGAACCTTCTTTATGAAGCATGTCATGGCTATAATTTCCAATATAAACAGTTCGGGAAAATACATGCTTTGCAGAAGATTGTTTTAGTTAGACTGACTAACTACATTTATTAAATGTACATAACTACATTTATTAAAGTACCAGATGTCAGGAACCATTCTTAGCACTGCAGATACAAAGAACGACAAAAGACAGTCCCCCTGCCTTCAAGGAACTCACAGTCTAATGGGGGAGAAAATAAACAAACTGTGTTCTAGGATAAATTGGGAAATAATAGAAGAGAGAAAGTACTAGAATTAGGAGGAAAAAAAAAAAGGACTCCTTTAGAAGCTGAAATTTTAGGTGAAACTTGAAGAAAGCCAGAGCAATTAGGGGACAGAGATGAAGAAGACTATTCATGAAAATGCCCAGAATAAGAGGATGAAGTAGAAGAGTAAGGTGGTCAGTATCACTGAGCAGAGACCATTTGAACAGAGTAAGGTATCTTATAGTCTGATTATCAGACTGAAAAGACAGGAAAAGGCCAGGTTATAAAGGGCACTGTGTGTTTCCCAATGTATTTTGTTCCATGAATCCTTTTCAACAACAAAACTGTGCTGTGAACCCCTACAAAAATATACTATTCATATTTTTATAATTATTCATTAAATGCTAATTACAATTTTTCCCCTTTAGTTCCAATATAAGATGCCCATTAATTATAAAGTTTAAAAATTTTTCATATTTTCAGTATAAAATTTGAAAATTACAAATATTTTGTTGAACATTTTATATGATTTAAAAAGATAATTCAGCAAAAGCTCATATTCTTACTATCTGTAAGACTTCATATTAAGTTTCTCATTTTATATGTTTTGTTGAATATAAATGATGTTTGATAAAAAATGTTACAACCTGAAGATGTTTAACATGGGCAAAACCATATACAACTTTAATTTCTATACTGTACCTCTTTAAAAACAAAGGTTTGGAATAATGATTCAACATCAAACATAGCTTTAAGTGTGTCACCATTGCTTTTATTTTTAGATTTTTATTCAAAACAAGACTAAGTTAAAATATTCATTCACACAAAACTGTGGTTGGAAATGGTAGAATATTATAAACTCTTACAAAAGCATAAGAATTTTTAGCCAACTAACCAATCAACAAAAATGAATAGCATTTTTATGATATAGAATATTTAATACTAGCTAATGATAATACTGTGTTAACTATAAATGTATTTATGGTGCAAGTATATATTATTGCTCCATTTTAAACAATGTTTGTATATAAACTAACATTTTTAAGTAAAGACTCTATTTAGATGTTATCATTAAAGAATTGGACCCAAATGGGAACTATGTAACTCCTTACACAGAAGTTTATTCAAGGCTAAAAAGTCTTTACTATCAATCCTGTTCTCAAATATTTCCCTATCTGGTTGAAGGGGAAAGAGAAACTAGCAATAAGTATTTATATTAAAAATATATATATATATACACACATACACACACAAGTCAGTTCACAATAAAGTATTACATGAAGTTGAATGACTTCTTTGGCATTCAGAAAGAAAAGATCAATATAGCTAGAGAAGTTGGGAATAAATTAAGGATTAATATGCCAGGTATGTACTGACTGAAAACAACAAATTGCCATTACTCCAATAGCATTTTGATCTGCTTCAGGTGTGATCTGCCAGTTCATAAATCTGCAGTCTATGTGAACTACTTAACTATAGTCAAAGAAGTTACTCAATGCCCAGAATGCTGAAGCTACTTGTCCAAGGCGGAATCTGTTCCTCCCTCAACCAAAGCATCTTCTATTCAATTTTTACTCAAAAGTTTTGTAAAAATAGCTGGCCATTTATACAATGCAAAGATTTACAAAGAATTTTATATTATTTCACTTGAGCCTTACAACCTTGAGAAAGAAATAAAATTATTATTTTGATTTTATACTTGAGGAAACTAAAGTACAAAGGAGTTATAAGGCCAAATTTGAACATAAGTCTTCCTGACTGAGGACATAGCTCTATTCACAGCACCACCTAAGCTCATATGCACATGTGTATACACACACATTCTCTCTTTTAAAAAAAAAAGTCTTTGATCCTGCCCCCTTCCTCCACTACCCCCCAGTAATGACACAGACTCTCACTTCATACTCTACTCTGAATTATAGTTAAGGTTGAAAAAGGTCCCTACTTCAATTAAGAGATGAGAACCTTGAAAGCCCACTTGGGTTAAGATTATGGGGCTAATTAGTAGCAGGACCAAGACTTGGAGTTCTGTCTTTTGGTCAAGATCACCCCCTGCATCCTGGGACATTGCCAGTCATCTTGATCTAGAAGTCCCAACTCTGGATTTCAAAGACTATGGAGAACAGAGCAAGGTTGATGACTTTGCACAGAACTGCCTTCCTCAAATTCAATTTATGCATCAAACAGCTTGTCATCCTTATGTCATTAGTTTTGAGAACAAAAGGAAAAGAACAATTCAACATTTTTTTAATGGCAATCCTTTTGCTTGTTAAATAAACGAGCAAAATAAATCATCATCAAAAGAAAATTATACACAGTTAGGAATAATCATGATCATCCCTCAAAATATCATTCCTTAATAGAGAAAACTGAAAATCATCTGCAATCTACAATCCAAAAAGTTTAACCAAAGTCAAATAAAGATTAAGTGTCAGGAAGCAGTGGTTTCAGAATTATTATTCTTGCATGGCAATCCAAGATACAATTCATTAGGCCTCACTACTTGTAAAATAATAAAAAATGTAATGAATGCAAAAATCATAACACCTAACAACAAAAAATATTTTTAAAATGTAATGAATGCAAAAAACATAATACCTAACAACAATAACAACAACAACAAAAAAACCTCAAACTCATTTGTAGTAAGTAGCAAATAACTAGACACAAAACAGCTGCTCACCAAATACCAGCAGAAGAATAGCTAAAAAAAAGTTATGGCAAATGAAAAAAATGGAATATGTTGTAAAAAATAATGAAATTAATGAACGGAGAAGCATTTGAAGACAGATGAACCACAAAACAAAGAAAAGAACATATACACAACTACAGCAATGCAAACAGAAATAAAATAATAAAACCCAGAAGTCATGAAATTATACCAACTAACTAATACTAGTTCAAAAGAGATATAAGGTACCTTCCAATGTTGTTTAAAAAAGTGGAGGGCAAAAAAAAAAAGTGGGGGACTACAGGAATAAAATCTGCATATAATATCAAATATTCTGATAAGTTGGTTAGTTTTATTGAATTCTGTTTCTATGCGCCTCTTTCTTTATTCTTTGTTATAAAGCTGCCCTTTCTTGGAGGTGGTGAAGGAATGATACCTTCAGAAATGTAGATTATGTGGAAGTGTTCCCTTAATTCATCATTAACATATTCTCTATTCACTAAAGTCCATCTAGTCCAATTTGCAATGAACAAAGATAAATAAAGCAATGATAGTTCAAAAGTAAAAGATGATAATACTGTTAATTTACTAAAAAACCCATTTTTAGAAATAACAGAAAACTCCCAACTCTCAGCAAAAAGGAGAGTACAAAATTCTAATAGGAAATATGTACAAGTTTAACCATCATCCTGAAATTTTAGTTTCCTGAAAAGAATTATACCAACAATGTTTAAAAACAAACATTACTTTCTGAAGTTTATAATACACTATGCTGATCATCCTACTTTTCTTTTTTTCATTCTTAACTGTGAATGTTCCCAAAGTTTAGCCTTTGCATAATTTTTTTTTACTGTGTGTGTTATGTATAATCTTACACCTTCAATTACCACTTCTACTTGGAATATGTACAAACCTATATCTCTTGTTCTGCTCTCCTTTTGTCTCCAAATTCACTCTTGTCATTTCCAATTAACTATCCAGATGAAACCTTAACCTGAGTGTGTTGAAAACCAGAACTTGAAACATTCCTCAAAACAAGCCTCTTTCCTCAAAAAACAATACCATAGTATGTTCTATGTTCATTTCTTTTTTTCCTTTCCCTCTTTTTCTTATCCTTTCTCTTCCCATCTCATGACCCATGCACCTTCCCCACTACACACACACTTTTTCACCACATAAATCAGTTAAGGAGAAATCTTGCAATTAGATAAACAAAATGTTTGAGGTTAAGAATCCCTGGATAATTTCCAATTTTTATAAAAATTGCCAGGGGGGGAAAAAAAGCTTCCCTTACCATGATCCAAATTCCTTGATGTCTTTTACTATCCAGTTGCCATTTTAACAAACCAATTTCCCTAGAACTTAAGAGTTGAAAAAATATTATGTTCTAAGATCAGGATTTTTTTGTTCTATTTTATTTTGACTTCATCAGTCCTCTTTCTCTTCTGGAATAACTGTTATGGGTCATTCTTCCTTTGTAATCTTTCTAGCTCAAACCTTGACAGCAAATCAGTGTCCCTATTTCCAACCATTTTTCCAACCAATAAAGCATCTTGTACAACTCTATGCTGATACTTAACTAAAAAATTCTTTGTACATAAGAACTTCCTAAATACTTTTGGACAAAATGATATATCCTGTAGGTATTGTACAGCTATTAAAAACTTTTGACTTGCATTTTGTTTTCTTTCTCAGTTTTTCTTTTTCTTCCTTCTTGATCTGATTTCTCTTGTGCAGCAAGATAACTGTATAAATATGTATACATATATTGGATTTAACATGCATTTCAACATATTAAAAATGTATTGAACTACCTGCCAACTAGGAGAAGGGGTGGGGGGAAGGAGGGGACAATTTGGAACAAAAGATTTTGCAAGGGTCAATGCTGGAAAAATTACCCATGCATATGCTTTGCAAATAAAAAGCATTAAAAAAAAAAAAAAAACTTTTGACCAACGGAAAGTACAAGATTCATCTGACCTTGGTACAGATGTACAGGACGAAAACAAATTGAGGTTTCTCCACAGGAGTCAAGTTCATTGCCTAAGCTGCAATCCCTACACAGAAGTACCTGCAGAGATCTATTATCTTCTAAGGAGTAGCACACATTTTCCACTTCTTATATGAATACACCGAAAGGATGTTTAAAACAAATGCAAGAGAAAGGTCCTAGGATCACTGGTCATACCTTTGTTGTTACATCATATCCTGAGAGGCTATTTCTAGATTCTCTATCTCAGCTATTCTCTCATATCCAGTTACAATGCTATCTGTGTTTGTAACCTCCTTTTTGTCTGAATTTCTAAAGAATTATTCCTCCACACAAGTTAAATTTTGAATTTGATTTGTACCTGGTTTATTTGGCCCAACATTTAAGATATACAAAATCTCAGCTTTGGTCTCTGGACTCAGACTGTCTACATATTCCTCATTTTGATGGTGAACTATGATGGTGTCATTTTATGCTAATCTGTACTTTTTAATTGCTAGCCAAAATGCATCTGGCAAGAGTAAAGGGGAATTTGGGAAATAATGAACTTGCCTTTGTATTTAGCTATATATATATATATATATATATTCAAATCCAAAATCCTTAGCCTGACACTTTCTACAGTCTTGTCCCAAGATACCTGATCCAGCCACACTATAAGAACTTAAACCAATCACCTTCTAAAACCACAACATTGCCTTTACCAGATTTCACACTATATACACTTCTATATACTATATAATATACTTTCTTGTTATCTAAAAAATTAATTGTAGGTCAGCTCTATCAGCTTATAATGAAATCTTTTTTAACAAACTGGACTTATTGTAGTAGTTTCCTTCTCTGAATTCTCATAACATTATTACTTTTACTAGTGACTTGTTAAAACGAGTCAATTTTACATGTATCTGACCTACCATCTAAAGAGAGATTCCTTGAGATTTTGGACCATGTCTTATGGTTGTTTCTATAGTACCTTACACATACTATGGAGTTCATATATATATATATAATAACCCCAAGTTAATAGCAAACTTTTTGATAATAAAAAACTTTTTTTAAAGAAAAAGACAAGACAACTTGTATCTACTATATTTAAATAGTCAACATACCACATTCAAAAAGTCAATGTATCACATTCAGAAAGTCAACATTAGGACTTCACCACATTGCAATTCTTCAATGGTAGTATGTATGATAAAAAATTAAATTCCACATATAAATTTTACCTTCTTTGAATTTCCAATTCTTCTTGTGATGGACCATTCTGCACTTGGGAAGGCAGTTGTGAATTTTGTCTAGGCAATGTAGGACCTATAAAAGGGAAAAATGAGATTATGAGTATCATTTTTAGATTAGAGTTAATAAAATTACTAAATCAGAAAAATAATACAAAATCACCACAAATATTTACAAATGTATCTCCTTTTGTAGCAAAACAAAATTGAAGCTTCATAAACACACAGCAAATAAAAGAAGACTGCAACAAAATACTGTCATTATTTCCAGAAGACTTACTTGAAACAAATGGAAAAACTTCAGGAATAAAGAAAAAATAAAAATTTATACATGAAGAGCATAAGAATAAAACAAGTATTCAATGACAATCTGAAGAGGAACCTGAACTGGACATTCTTTAAGACAATGAAGAAACATTATCTTTGAAGTAATTATTCATGGTTGAGGAGGGAAGGGGAGAGATGAAAAGGGTATAAGGAGACTCAAAAGGAAGAATTAGAATTGAAAACTCACCTAAATAGAACACTGGAAATGAAAAACAGGAGAGAAAGAGCATGAGAACCTTGTTACTATACTGATTTATGACGTTTCTATAAATTTAAGGATGCATTACAAATTTGTTGGCCAACTGAAAAAAATCACTTTTTAACTCAATGGCTCAGCATTTCTGGCACTGAATAAAATGGATACTAAATTACCCATTCTAATTAACCTGGTTATCTGAATTTTTAACGCAAAAAATCTTCAAGGACTTTTGTCTATAGAGCACCCTTCATGGCTACCAATAAGCTTTTATATAAGTCCACAGCTTTCGCTAGATATTCTAATGCTCCAAGTCTATCTTTAATTAGCCAGCTCCAGCAATTATTGGGGCAATTTCTGCTGCAAACTATAAAAGTACTCCTCAAATCAGTGGCAATGAAAATAGTAAAATAAATTTAAAGTTTTTAAATATAAGATCAATAAATATTGGAAATATTTCTATATACCATATTTAGGAATCAAAACATTTCAATCTTGAAACTTAGTCCAGTAAAAGAAATAAGAAAAATATGAAAATATTTAAATTCAATGTGCCCAAACGACCAAATGGGTAAGATATTCATCAATAAAAATAGTAAGATATTTACCAATAAAGGTATTGAGATCTTCTGAAAAGGAACTAAAGTACTAATCAAATTTTTATGATCTGAAAGTTAAAAGGATTAAATGTCTAGTTAATAGCTAGACTTAAGATTTTATAATTGAAAGGATCAAATTCACTAGAATTCTGCACTAATAGATCCAGCAGCAAAGGATCATGACTATTTACCAAAATTCTATTTTCCTACTTATACAATGAACTTTCAGTAATTATTTGAGATAAAATAATTTGAATTTTCTTAAATTACAGAGCAGTCAGCTAACATAAATTTAGTGATACATTTCTCTAATTACCAAAAGTAGCCCATTTTGAATCTTCAAACTAAAGAATATTTAAAATCTACCATTCTCAAAAAAAAAAAAAAAAAAAAAATACTATTCTCACCTAAATAGCACACTATGAATAGCTGAACAATTTTGTAGGCTGAAATACAGAAACAGTGGAAGCATCTTAAAATAAACTACACACACTCACACTCACTCTCAACATACACCCCCCACTAATAAAACTACAAATATAGTCTGTTACTATTATGTTAATATCTTGTATTATTAACTCTAACACTGGGGGAACAATAGGTACAACAGGTTTTGGGGCTTAGAAAAGCAGATTCAAGTCCATGGGTAAATTTAAGAAACAATTTTTTTTTTTAAAGTCTATATGTAAAGTTGGTGCATATCAAGGACTTTATTAGCTATTCCAAACAGGCAATTAGCTTTAATAACTAACATCATCAATGTGATTAACCTACTTTCAAGAGTGTTTAAGAACAATCTTTAGTATAAATTTAATATGAAAATGCATACTGTTATGAATTTACAAAGTGGTCATTTTTACAGGTTAAATAGTTTTAAGTAGCATTTTATTTCTGATACTTGGGTTTTTTAAAATTAATTTTAAATGCAAAACCATTTATTAGTCCATCAGAAAAATTCTTAAAAAGAGGGCCAAACTTCCTGACATGTTGACAGGGAGGTTTTTAAGAGCATATACAGGGAAGAAAATCTGCTCTAATTTGTGGCATGTACATAATACATAAGTAATAGAAATTAAAATAGAAACAATTAGAACACTGGGCTAGGGAATTAGGAGATCTGGGTCCTGGTCCTAACCCTCATTACTTAGGTTCTGTGACTTCTGGGGATATTTGTTATGAATCTGAGCTCAGGTTTCTCATTTCTAAAAAACAAATGTCAAACTGTCAAATTGTTTTTCCAATTCCAAAATGCAATTATTTGACAATTCTAAGAATAACAATATTAATTCATACTTCTATAGCACTTTAACATTTACATAGTACTTTGTTTCACTACATCCCTGTGAATTCTTTAGTGCCTTATTATGAACCTTGTCCATGGGTATACAGAGATCAATCATCCTGGAACCCAGATCTCCAATCTAAGTTGAATGTTTTCTCACTACACCACATATCAAAGTACATTTTGAAAAACTAAAGACTAAAAATACTTTCTAAAAGTATGTAGTAAACCCTAATTAGTACACAAAATTCTTGAACATTTTATTTAAGGCTGCTAAAAAACAAAAACCAAAACGAAACATTTAAATAATCTGAATAAACATTCTGGTAAACTAAATTAAGGTTTTGAACTAATCACAAAACAAATAATTATTTGGTGGTTATTGTTTTTACAAATTAACATGATAATCCAAAAGTTTGATATGGTTAGTCTATTAAAAATAGCTTGACTTTATAACTTGATATTTACCAAATATTATATACTTTTTCAAAAGGAAATTATTACCTTTAAAATAAATAGATCAACAAAACTGATATAATGAAAATTTCTTCTACCTAAAAACTTAAAATATTACAAAACTGCTTTTTACAAACATAATTTCATGAGTTTAGGTTTTGGTATTGAAAATTTCTAACTAGTCCTATAAATTTTAACAACCTACAAAGTTTTCACATAACTTTTCCTACATTCACAAATGTCAAAGCAATAATTATCAATATCTTGCATTTTTCTTATAAAAATAGGTCTAAAACATCCTAATATGGTTAAATTATTTTTTTTCCCAATCAGGATTTAGTTTCTTATACTAAAAAATTCATGAATATCAGGTCATTTGATATCGGAAAAGGCATTTATGTAAGACAACAAAAAGAAAACTGGAAGATTAAAGATCACTAAAGTTTTGTTTTCTTTCATCCATTCAACAGTTTTTAGGTCTTCAGCACCAAAACTATCCAAATTCTAGAGTTCTTTTTAAAATGAGCAAAAACTAAATATGTAAATATTAAAGACACTATCTCAAAATGGTTGTAAACAATTAGATCTTTCAATTGAGTATCACATATTGAATGCAACCTGAAAAAAGAAAATGTGAAAGGTGGGAGTTTATGATTTTATTTACCACTCCATTCCAAAGAAACATAACTCCACTCCTTTCTATGTAGCTGCAACAGGACACATCCTAAACTTTTAAAGCTACATTAATTCACATTTCCTATATAGAATCCACATTACCAACATTACTCAATTTGGGGGGGGGGGGGGGGTGGAGTAAAGTCTATCATGTATTAAACATGAAATTCTTACTTTAAAAAAACTACTAAATAAAACTCATAGGACTGAATTTTAAGTAAAGGGAAATTTACTTTCGTTGGGATAAAAATGGACATGTAAAATTATCTTTGGAGAAAATAACAGAAAAAACTACTTCTGATTCTAGGAGAAAATACAACAAAACTTTGTGAATGAATTCATCCTTCATAAAAACTGAGTTAATTACATTTTATACAAGAACCCTTGAAAATTATGAAAAAATATGAAAACAAAATTGCTCTCACAACTCTTTTCTAATTTGTTCAAGTCTTTTTTTTTCCATAAGTAGACTTCTATCAAAAATAAAAAATCATTCAATGACTTGTAGAGCTATAAACTGGAAAATCTCATAGTTAATCTAAATGCTTTTTACTCAAAGTCTTAAGAATTTAGAAAAAATCCTACATGTACTGTGTTGGGTTTTTTTTTTTAATTTACCATGTCTTGCTGTCAAATTTAAGTACTGAGAGAACAAAGCATTTTGTATGCACTGTCAATTGTAATATAAGCATTCTTAAAGTATTAAAAGAACAAGATTGAAAAAGATGAACATATCAAAGGAAATATAATCAAAACATAATTGTCTATCTTTTTCTTTAATGAGGCTATTTATTTTTTAAAGTTGCTATTAGCCTTCTGTTCAACTCAAAATAAAGCTGTGGACCTAAAACATGCGGTACCCACAGAGAATAGTTATGGCTATAAATGGTTAATTAACTCATCATTACTTTTTCTAAAATATCATCGTCATTATAAAACTCAAATAAAGAAGAAGAAAGAGACTGTGAGGAAGGTTAATTACATGTCCCAGAATATTTAAAGTATCTAAAAATTTAAAAAACAAAGCAATGACATCAAATCTCTTTAACAGTAGAGAAATGATCACTTGAACTTTAGTTTTGCCTATCAACATATATTTTAAGAAGGAATTAACTGTGATGCATCTAAAAAAAACTATCCCCTCATAATGAAATTTATAATTATAATGGCAATTTTAAAGTATAAAAGCCTCTTGTTAGTATGATCTAAAAGAAAATTAATGAGGAAAAGGGATTAATGAAGGAATGTTCTTTGTTCTTGATATTATATGGACTGTATCTTGTTCTTTTGTTTTTACCTTCCCATAGAATACTATTACAGACATTTTTTTTAAAAGCACATTTAAACCTATCCTGGCTTGTGATAATCACTAAAAATAATGCACAGTAAAAGCGATACCAAAAATTTCCTACTATTCTTTACCAAAGCAATTGATGAAATTTCCTGATTATTTCTTATTAAGTAGAGCAATCTATTAATTGCATTAATATGGTATTCTTCCTATGATACATTTTGGTCACATTAGGCTTCCTTCAGAAGGTAGGAAATGTCAGCAGTTGAATTCATTATAGAAAATCTCTTTAATTTTTTGTCTTTTAATTGTGAAAAAGTATTCTCTTGTTAACATCTCATATCTATTCCCCCTAATAATACTATTTTGGTCCTTTAGATAAATTAAGTAATTATACTATAGTTTATTCACTTCAATATGCACAGTACTTCAAGTTTCTGTGATTTCATTGGGGTGGACATTCCTTCCCCTTAAGATATTTTGAAACTTTCTATAATTGTTGCAGAATTTCTATAACCAAAAAAACCTGGTTGCCTACATAATCAAATCTGATGATAAATCTCTCTAAAATTACCTGGGCTAATCCTTAAATAACAGAAGTATAATCTATCATTTGATTTTGAAGTCATTCTAAATGTGATAGGCTTGGACAGAGTTTATGCTCAACTGGCATAGTCAAGAAATTAAGGTTACCTCCATATCATCCCATGGTAATTAAATGGGACATTAATGGAGAATTCCATATATATACAAAAAATTAAGCAAACAAAATTTTTGTCATTAGTAACGTTGCCTCACTGACAAATTTTACAAGCCTTCCATAGCTTAGAAATTTCCTTAAATTTGTAGGGTGAGAAAAATTTATCATTTCTAGAAGTTAACAGGGTTGGCCATTGGACAAGACACAAAATTCATTAAATCTTTCTCCCCCTTTCTTCCGCTTCACACTCAATTAGCAAACTCTTCAAAGAACCCCTATTACATAAGAATCAGTAAGGAAGGAAGATAATCAATGTTACACTTTTGACTTTCAATGGAAACAATTAAAAAAAAAAAACATTCATTTCAGGGCTTAATTCAAAGGAAACTCAAAAAAAGATGGATTTTATTTTAACCAACAACTGTTGCTTGGTTTTTTCCCCTCCACTTCACTATCAACTTTTTATAGAATCACTTTCTTTGATTGGAACTGAATTAGTCTCTCTGCAGTGGTCAAGTCCTTAATTTACAGAAGAGTTGGCCAATTTGCAAGCTTTATTTTCTGTTAATAGATCTTAATATAAAAAAATTAATTGTAATGTTATCAAAAATGCAAGAAATTTTCAAAGGAAATAAGACTAGAATGATCTTAAAATAGGCAAAAATACAATGGTTTACAATCTAAAATATTATATTCACATATGTTTGACTCAAAAGACAGCCTGAATGGCTTCTTACCTAGGGTAAGACAATCTGAAAAATATGTCCAACAGTATTAAAACTAAAGCATAACATTGTAAGAACATTTTGTTCCACTTGATAAAACACTGATGATGGATAACCTAATTCAGCTACCATGTCTTAAAAATTGTATGAAAATCTTTAAACTATGTAACTGACATATGATTATTACAATTAAATGTTAATGTTCTATTTCATCTTTATTTTCAAAGAAAACAATAAATATTTCCTCACTAATTATAGACAAGGAAAAATATTCACAAATTTAAAATAACTCTTTCACATCCTTACTCTTTTAGTATATTAATATTTAAAGTGATAGGCTCTGGTTGTCTTGGATACAAAGGAGCAAAGTTCAAATATTCTTAAAAAATAATTTATTAAAAAATAAATAATTCTTAAAAATAATAATAATAATAATAAATACAACTCTAAATGAATTTATTCTATTAGGATAAAATCTGCAAAATTTCTTTTGCTCTTATTCTTCTTCAAATCACTTGGTACTCTAAAAACTATCAAATTAAAGCTGCTTTTTTGGGAGGGAAGAGGGAGAGGTTTCAAAACTATAGAACTTCAGAATAGGCTCTGGTTGTCTTGGATACAAAGGAACAAAGTTGAAATATTCTTAAATAATAATAATAATAAATACAACTCTAAATGAATTTATACTATTAGGATAAAATCTGCAAAATTTCTTTTGCTCTTATTCTTCTTCAAATCACTTGGTACTCTAAAAACTATCAAATTAAAGCTGCTTTTTTGGGAGGGAAGAGGGAGAGGTTTCAAAACTATAGAACTTCAGAATGTAGGGAAACCAAAATGAAAAAGCAAAAATAGAATAACCAGTCTTTTGCTTGGAAGTTTTATTTTTTTTCATAATTTGTGTCTTACTAAGGCATCAAAATGAAGTGGGCTCATATGTGTGTGCTCTAAAGGCCTAAATTTACAATTAAGTAATAACTACTTGAGCTGTTATTTTTTTTTAAATGTACCCAGGACATCATCCTGTTGCTCTTGAAATATATCTTATATTGCCTCAATACCCATCCAGTAACTGGAGGTAATTTAATTTATCTAAAAAGTAATCTAAAAGGAGACATTTTTTAGATCTTAATACCTTAAGACTTATAATTAAAAGATCTTAAAATGAGAAGATACTCTTCTCCTAAGCCTAACATTTTTTCAAAATTTAAAAAGCATTACCTACATGAGTACAAAGAATTGATCATGGTCAAGATTTCCCAAAGAGTGATTCTGTACCCCTCCTAATGAGCAGGTTCAAAAGCTAGCAGAATAATATATGCATTTACAACAACATTGATCACAATATAAAAACAATAGTTTATAATAAATTTCAATTACCACAAATTAGATCATGGCCTAAGGGTTAATAAGACTAATGAAAAGTGCAAGCAGTATGTACCACAGCTTGAAAAAAATAATGTAAACATAATGTTGCTTACCACAGAAAATACATCGCAAATTAGTGCTGTCCTGGGTAGCAGTAACCTTGCTCTGGGCTGCAACAGACACCTTGGTGTTAGAAGCTTCAAAGGACAAAGGGGCCATCTGTAAATGATTAGTCCAGGGACTTCATAGTAGACTAAAAGGTGGTTTTAAATGTTTAGTGTGTATTTATACATATTTTTTATTATTCCTTTTTCTCCTAAAAGTCCTATTAAGAATTTGGTACTCTGCTATATATATACATAACCAAATATTTTTCCCTATGATCTCATCTATGGACAGAAAAACCTTTATAATAAAACCTATCAGACGAGAAAGTAACATTCATTTCACATTTAAAGAACATAAATGGACTTTTGGTTTCTAAGTTAAAATCAGACATAATTTATGAATCTAAGAGAGTTCAGTTTATAATATGTACCTATAAACTTGTGCCCTATTCTGTTTAAGATAATTTTCACTTGAGAATGAGCAAAATATATTTTGATACGGACATCAAAAATCGGTATTTTTCTGATTTCTATTTGTCAAAAAAGATCCCATCACCATGAAAAGAGGTTATAGCAATTAAGTTTTATATTAACATATTTCAAATAAATTAACATATTTTATTTGCATTGAAACCAAAAATGAGAGTGACACATTGTCTCTGACATTCTGTTGTTACTTCTCTTCAAAACCATTTGTGAATGTTAATCAACATGTTTGTGTACCAAATAGAGAAAGCAGGAAATATTAACTGGAACACTAAATATCCATGAAATAAACTTGTATAATATGTATATTATCATATACATTTACACTATTATATAGAACTTTTAAAAGACTGAATCCCATTGACCAGAAAAGCATAAAAATTTGGAGAGCTAACAAAGACTGTGTGCAACATTAAAATTACGTATAAAGAAAAAAAGGTGGAAGAGAGAATCTGTATGCATATTTACATATCTTCTACATTAATATGATTTGTATAAGATCTAAAATTCTTGGGAGATGGTCTCTATTGTAATTTGTAGTAACCAAGAAACATTCATTGAGTTAAAAATAAACTGGTTTAAATATCAACAAAAGAAAAATGATAACTTTTAAAGCAACCACTACCAAATTTAAGACAGTTTTTTAAAAGAAAAAAAAAAGTGTAATACTTTAGAGTACAGCTTGTACTACCTAAAAATGTTTCCCCAAAACATAATGAAACCAATTTATATTTAGTAGAAGAATACAAATTCAAATGGTTAAATGATAGTATAATGCAACAAATCTAGATTATTTTTAGAAGGCTTGAATTTAAGATAACTCAATTTTATATGTCTAGCTTTTTTAAGCACTTAATATATCTAGCATTCTTATTTTTATACAACATCCAAAAAAAATTAAATTGAGAATAAAAAGCCAAGTGTGTCAATACAACAAGGTTC